>NC_062549.1:52254054-52574074 GCF_016906955.1 Phacochoerus africanus | reverse complement strand
ATAAAACAAAAAAACAAAAACAAACCAGAAAAATCGCAGATTAAAGGCAGCTCTTTTTTGGCTGCATATGTAGCATGTTCCTTGGCCAGGGATCAAACCTACACCACAGCAGTAACCAGAGCCACAGCAGTGACAACACTGGATCTTTTAACAATTGGGCCATCAGGGAACTTTGAAATTCTGTTTAAAGATGCTTAAACATGTATAAAATAAGAGTTCCCACCATGGTACAGTGGGTTAAGAATCCTATTGCAGTGGCTGCTGCCACTACGGAGGTGTGGGTTTGATCCCAAGCCTGAAACAGTGAGTTAAAAGTCTGGCATTGTCAGAGCTGTTGCATAGGTTGCAGCTGTGGCTTGGATTCAATCCCTGGCCCAGGGATGTCCATACGCTGTGGCTATGGCCATAAAATGGAAAAAAATAAAATGCATGAAACAAATTTGGACAGATTTGAAAAGTCTCTACTGTAAAATTTCTGAGGACAGACAGCTCTAGCTTAGTGAAGGTTCAGAAAGATAGAAAAAAATATGCTTAGATGTATACCAAAGAGAGAGGACTATAGTTTCTTTTTTGAGGATTATGAATTGTGATAAATTGTTAGCTGATAAATTAGATAATTAGTGTTAAAAATGTTTCTAGTAAAAAAGATTTTTTTTTCTACCCTAGTGGCTAAAGAATTTATTGGAGGATGGTCTCTAGATTTTTTAAATTATTATTTTTTACTTATTTATTTATTTTTGCTTTTTATGGCTGCACCCGCAGCATATGGAGGTTCCCAGGCTATGGGTCTAATCAGAGCTACAGCTGCAGGCCTACACCGCAGCCACAGCAATGTGGGGTCCAAGCTGCGTCTGCGACCAACACCACAGCTCATGGCAAAGTGGGATCCTTAACCCACTGATCGAGGCCAGGGATCAAACCTGCAACCTCATAGTTCCTAGTCGGATTCATTTCCACTGTGCCATGAGGGGAACTCCTCTAGGATTTTTTTAAACCTACTGCAGTTGCTATTACCATTACTTAGGAGTGTATCAAGTCTGTTGCATTAAGGAACACTTCCAAGAAAGCATATTAGGTTGGTGTATTTTGGTTGAATGTGTGATATATGAAAATACTAAATAACGGAATGGTAGTACAGAATGTTTTTCAATTTGGTGTTAAGTTTACTAAATGATATGAAATGAAATATGAATCAGTTTAATAGTTTGGAAAGATTATAATAATAACAGACATTCATTCAACAAATATCTGAGTTATTATTAGTATGTATCAGGGAAAAATGGTGACTAAAAATGGGTATAGGTCCTGACTTACTCCATTTTACATTCTGAGATAGAGGTAGTTATGGGGACCAGTGAGAAAAATCACCATTAAGGAAAGGAACATAGTAATAGCAGAGCTTGTAGTAGAGCTTTTTGACTAGATGGGTAGGTCAGAGACTATGCTCATTAAATTGTGAAATGAATGTAATCCTATTTCATATATCCAATTGATTATTTATATCAAGGGAAAGTTAGCACAGACTATTTTCTAGAGAAAATTTATTTTCCATAAATTAAAAAAAATCTGTGGAAAATCTGTCTTGCTTTCTAAAAAGATCGAAATCAAGAAAGTTGAAGTATTCTTCATCTTTTAAAAAATATTATCAAAAGCTATTCCTTCATCTTTTATCATTATTCCCTTGAGATCAAGAGACATTTACTTGCTGATAACCTCTAAGATTTTGGGCGAATGTCCTATTCCCCTTGATACCTAAAGGTTCTTGGCTCACATTTACTATCTCTTCCAACCTCATCTATCAAAATAGTATCTTCACTCCCTCACCTACACATTTCTCAAATATATTTACTCTGTTTACAAAGCTATCCAGAACAAACACATTTCTTATGCTCTCCTAGACTTGACAAGTCTTACCAACTTGGGGAAAATGTTGGAGCTATAAAATGATGCAACAAATGCAGAAGGGGTGCAACCTCAGAGAGAAGTTTTAATTCAGTTCTGAACATTTTCATTTTGAAGAGGCTCTATAGGTACTGCAGTAACTATACCTGGAGTTCAGGTGTACATACATCTATAATGAAATAGGTTCTGTCACATTCAATTTTGATGTGATCATTAAGGCACAGTTTTGGAAGATGAGGTGATTCAATATAGAATAATGAGAACATAAGGAAAACCTCCCTGTCCTTCATGGAGGGCAAAAACATTGTGGTTGAAGATTTGGGATCATGATACGATATGGAAGTTCCCAGGCTAGGGCTCTATTCAGAGCTGAGGCTGCTAGCCTACACTACAGCCACAGGAACGCAGGATCTGAGCCACCTCTGTGACCTACACTGCAGCTCATAGCAACACCGGATCCTTAACCCACTGAGCAGGGATAGAAGTCAAACCTCTGTCCTCATGTCTACTAGCTGAGTTCATTACCCCTGAGCCACAATGGAAACTCCTGTATTGGTCATTTTGACCTAACTCAAAGATGGCCTTTTCCTTCTTTATATCATTCACGCATCCATGTTTATTTTTTGTTAAGCAGATTATAAGTGTTAGGTGTTAGGATTTCTCCTTTAGCATCCAACACTGTGTCTCTCTCACCACTCTCTCTATATGTCTAAATTTGGTGTGACTCTCAGTTCCCTATCATAATCACTTTATGCAAAGGGAAAAATACTAAGCAGTTCCTTAAAGTTGTATTTCAGAGAAAAGTATTGGATTGAAGCTTCACAGAAAATGATTTTTAACATTCATCTTGATCCTCAGAGCAAAGACAATAATATTTTTAGCATTATTTCTCATAAAATGACTACCAATGATAACTTTAACTCCCTTCAGGATTCAGAAGAAAATATGATACCCATCAAATAGGCTTAAACAATAATTGCATCAGACCAAACAAGTGAAGTGTAAGAACATCGGAATAGAAAATCTTTTTTTCTATAGGTGAGTAATAGTTTTCATTATTTTTTGATGTCTCCAACTAGATACTTGTTAAATAAATGAAACAATTTTTTTTTAATTTCATAGATCAAATTACATTTTAATTTCTCTTACTTTAAGCCCCCTTGTTTGGGGGAGGGATACATTAGGAGGTTGGGATTTCCATATCCACACACTGCTATATACAAAATCCCTAAGTAACAGGGACCTACTGTGTAGCACTGGGTGATGGCCTGTATAGGAAAATAATCTGAAAAAGAATGGATATGTGTATATGTATAATTGATTCACTTTGCTTTACACCTGAAACTAACATCATGTCAACCATGCTCCAATAAAATTTTTAAAAAATAAAAAATAACCCCCTTGCAAGATTATCAGTAAAAGTCTCTGTGATACAGAATTATATTAATTCTATTATTATATTAATTAATTAACCCAAGAGTTTTGCATATGTTGTTATAGGTGTTGTTTATTTGTGATGTTTTATTCCTTAAGAAAGTTCATCTCTACCTCTGTTCAGAATATTACTGATTTAATATTACTTAGACAGTAAATGTTTCCTGATTAAAGAGGTGAAAAGATTGTCCCCTCTAGTGCCAGGTGGAGAGAAAAAAGATAAATACATACACACACATATACATACATACATACTTGCAAAGCAACTGAGTGGCAGAGAAGAGTAGAAAAGAAAATCTGATTGGATGTCCAAATGAAAATAACTGCAACATCCAGTTTTCTCCAATAATCACTTCTGCACAAGCAAAAACACTAAGCGGTCTATCAAAAATGTCTATATATCAGAATCATCTGTTTTAGCCTTAAAAATTATAGATGCTTGGCCCTACCCCCAAATAATTTGAATCAGAATACTAGGAATGGAAACTATTTCTCTGTACTTTTTTTTAAAGCTCTAGATATTGTATTGACCTCCTGAAATGGGATGATCATGCATTCTGTTTGCCCAGGACAGTCTTGGCCTCCTTTATGCTAACTTGAGGGCTCTCACTCTCTCTATCTCTGTCTCTCTCTATCACCGTTTCTGCCCAGAGGTGTCTTCTTCAGATACTCTCTTCAGGCTGTGTCATCAGCACCTCTTTATATCCATTCAGATTCTACACACCAGAGTCTGTGTGTCTCTTCTGTCTTCTTAATCTCATACACTTTTGTAAACAACCCCTTTATTAAAATGTCCTAAATTACTCTAAATAAAGTGTGCTTTCTTTTCCTGAAGACCCTGACTATTCACCATCATCATATGTAAATAACACATGACAGTTGGATGCTTAGAGTAAGGTTCTTATTTTGAATTCAGACATCAAATCTCTCATGCTTCCTTCCATAAATATTGTTGTTGGGTACATAGCATAAACAAAAAGGAAAATTTGGGCCAACCATTTTACTAACCATAAAAATGGCACCAGATTTTTTCCCCCAAAGTGACTGGAACCTGTGTTTAAGATTCAAATAGTACCTGACATTCAAGAACTAAGGGTAAATTTCATGGTAGGTAGCAATGAAAAGCTACTTTCAAATGATCATTATCAATTTATTGACTATAAGATAGTCAATCTGTTGATAGCTTTGAGGACTTTGTTCTGGAAACTCTAGTATACTGTTGGTATAATTAATAATTCTACTTATAGTAGAGGAAAATTGTAGTGTAGTATAAAGTACACTTATTCTTTACAAATTACTTGGATAATATTTATAGTATTGCCCCCTCCTCCTGAGTCTAGTTTCTAGACATTAAAAATAAAGTATATACTAATACTCAGATATCTTTTTTTACTGAAGTATAGTTGCTGTACAGTATTATATGTTTAAGTGTACAATGTATAGATTCACAATTTTTAAGATTATAGTCCATTTATAGTTACCATAAAATATTGGCTGTGTTCCCTGTGTTGTACGATTTATCCTTGTAGTTTATTGTTGTTGTTTTTTTTTTTTTTTCTTCTCTGGCTTCCCTGCAGCATATGGAGTTTCTGAGTCAGGGAGAAGAACAGAGCCACAGCTGTGACCTCACCACAGCTGTGGCAATGCCAGATTCTACTATGCTGGGCCAGGGCTTGAACCTGTGTTCTTGCACTGCAGAGATGCTGATCCTGTTGTGCCACAGCAGGAGCTCCCCTTGTAGTTTGTTTTATACCTAATAAATATATCTCTTACTCCTCTACCTCTATATTACCCCTCCCCTTTTCTTCTTCTCCACTGGTAACCACTAGTTTGTTCTCCATATCTGTGAGTCAGCTTCTTTTTAGTTATACTCAGTAGTTTGTGTTTTTTAATTTTTATTTATTTTATTTTATATTTTATTATTTTTAATTACCAAAATGAATTTATCACATCTGTAGTTGTATAATGATCATAACAATCTGATTTCACAGGATTTCTATCCCATAACCCAAGCACATCCTCCCACCCCCCAAACTGTCTCCTCCAGAGACCATAAGTTTTTCAATGTCTGTGAGTCAGCATCTTTTCTGCAAAGAAGTTCAGTCTGTCCTTTTTTCAGATTCCACATGTCAGCGAAAGCATTGGATGTTGGTGTCTCATTGTATGGCTGACTTCACTTAGCATGATAATTTCTAGGTCCATCCATGTTGCTAAAAATGCTGATATTTCATTCATTTTAATGGCTGAGTAATATTCCATTGTGTATGTGTACCACATCTTCTTGATCCACTCCTCTGTCGATGGACATTTAGGTTGTTTCCACGTCTTGGCTATTGCAAATAGTGCTGCAATGAACATCGGAGTACATGTATCTTTGCGAGTCATGGTTTTCTCTGGATAGATGCCCAGGAGTGGGATTGCTGGATCAAATGGTAGTTCTATTTTTAGTTGCTGTGTTTTTTTAGATTCTACTTGTGAGTGATACCAGACCGTATTTGTCTTTCTTTGTCTGACTCATTTCATTTGGCATAACACCTTCCAGTCCATTTATGTTGCTGCAACATATTCTATTAATTAAAATCTAGTTGCTTTCCATTTTAGTCTATCTTACAAGGTAGATTACTGCATCTGCCAAGAATTTGAGAATACTTAACTATTCCGATCATCAGAGGATCTCTTAATGTACAATGGTTGTTTTAGACTATTTTGACTGAAGTTGGAAATTGCATCCTGAGGTATGGAATTCAAAGCTGATTTGGGCAAGTAGATTCTGATCTACAGTAACATTGTACACTAATCTTACTGAAAAGAAAGAGAATATACTGGGAACTATTTTTGTTTCCAAAGGAATTGTTATCAGCTAATTCACAGATATTTAGTGAGAAACCAGGTTGCCTGAAATAGTTAACAATTTTTTGTTTTATATTTAGTTCTCTAACATATAAACTAGTAAACCAGTGAGGCCTAGTCTTGAACCCTTGCTCTTATCATTGTCAAATAGTTATGCTTTGGTTATTAATTAATTTAAAGCAAAATATAAAAAATAATATTATTCAGAACTCTTCAAGAGATATTCATCTAATACATATTCCAAATTTGGAACATGATGAAGAATAACTGAAAAATATAAAATAGGTGCACTTTAATTGTAACTCATGACTCTGACTCATCATCCTTATCAAAAGAAAACTAAAATAGGTTAATGATCTTGAGTTTGACTGTACATTTGTGTTTCTAATGATCTTGCCTCAGTGAAGGGGAAAAATGCTTACTTTAATAGCTGTCTGCAGGAATCTCTTAGGAAGACAACTATCTTTGTTTAGCAAGCCATCTTAATGAGTGCCTTTGGCTTTGTAATTAAGGACTTCTGTGCATATCCTGAATTGGATAGAGTAAGAAAAACAGCTTAAAAGCTCAAAGGGAAAAACTACTCTGCAGAAAGATATACTGAAATTTTTGGAGAAGATAGGCAAATAAGTCAAAGAGAAGGTGGAGGGGAGAAATTCAAGAAACATAGTGATAGGCTAGGGTTCAATAAAGAGTGTTGTGGTTCCTACTGGGCTGAAAAACGAAGCCATTTTCTAGAGTTCCTGGTGGAAAGTAGAAGGACCAGTAATAGTGGAAATGACTTTATATCCCCATAGATTACTATAAAGCCCAGCTATGAACGTGTGCCCGGGATTGTTTAATAGTCTTGATTATAATTAGTTTCCTCTGCAACTGAGGGAAGGCCTAAAGTAAGGAACTAGTGAAATGAAGGTGCTCTGTGAAAAAGGTTTAAAATGAATTGAAAATTTTAATATTCCTTTAATGTTTTTTTGTTAATATAATGTTTGGTGTCATCTGAGTTTTCAGATCTCTGAATGTATTATCTACAGAATAAACATTTTGTTATCATAGCTAATTTGTATAAAGAGCAAGACTGTACTTCAGTGTTCTAGCAGAAGGAGATGTAAAAGTCTTGGCCAGGGCAAGATATAAAGGACAATTCAAATTAGAAAAAAGTCGGTTTTTAAGAGATTTTGCCCTAAACATATTCATCACCTCTAAAAGTTTGTTCCTATTCTCTTATTTTTTATTATCTCCAGACTCATTACATGATATACATTAAATCTGTACAGGTTTTTTGTTTATTATATCCCAATGAAGTTGTTTTAAGAAAATTTATGGCTAATGTAAATCGTATTTTTCAAAATCTCTTTTTTGAACTGTTCCATAGATTATACAGAAATACAGTTACTTTCTGTTTCTTGACCCTGCATCCGACAGCATTACAAAATTGAAGTATTCATCTTCTAGATTTTTTGTAACATTCATAAGGATATTTTCCATTAACAATGATATCTACAAATAATGACCATTATAATTCTTCCTTTCCAACCTTTATGTCTCTTTGTTTCTTTTTCTTAAAGTATTGCACTGGCTAGAAATTCCAGTATTGAAATAGAGTGGTAATAGGAGGCATCTTTTCCTGGTCCCTTCTTTAGGGGAACAAGCATTGATATTTCACAATATGTGTGATATTTACTGTAGGTTTTTCATAGGTGCCCTTTATCAGATTGAAGAAGTTCCCTTGTATTCCCATCTTGAATTTTATCAAAAAGATATTTTCATTAGTATTCACAGAAATCCTATTTATAGTCAACCACAGAAACAATCCAAATATTCAGCTTAAGAACAGGTGAAACAATTGAATGGATTACAAAAAAAATAGTGATATATTCATACTCAGCAATAAAAAGGATAAGAACGACTGACACATGGACCCACATAACCACTTGAGTAAACTTACAAACATTATACAGAACTATTATACAGAACTATTATACAGAACATTATACAGAACTAGGCAGAAAATAGCTTATATTGCACTCTTTTTTCATGATGACATAGAAAAGTAAAACTATAGAAATAGAATTTAAAATGATTGATTGAGGCTGGATAGTTGGTGTCACTTGGAATCAATAAGATACTGGTGAACTGTTTTGTTTTTGGTTTTAGTTTAAATAAATCAAATAATAAAAATGAAGTAAGTGACCTCCAAAAAACTAAATTTAAGTTAAAAAATTAAAACTTAAAATAAATAAATAAGGATACTCAAACATAGCTTTTTTTTTTCCCCTTCCAAGTTTATTGAGATATAACTGACATTTAGGACTGTGTAAGCTTATGGTATACAGCATACTGATTTGGCATACATATGTCATGAAATGATTATCATAGTCAAGTTTAATGAATATCCATTATCTTAGATACAATAAAATTAAAGAAAAAAATGTTTTCTTGTAATAAGAACACTTAGGATTTACTCTCTTGAAAACTGTCATATAAAACATAGCACTGTTAATTATATCTATAACGCTGATATAGATATAATCATATAGATTATATGATTATATGATTATATGATTATAATCTATATATAGATTATATGATTATAATAGATTATATGATTATAATCTATATATAGATATAACGCTATATATAGATATAATCTATATATAGATATAATCTATATATAGATATAACGCTGATATAAATATAATCCTAGAACTGATTTGTCTTATAACTGTAAGTTTGTGTCTTTTGCCCACCTCCATCCAATTCCCCCTTGCCCACTTATCTACTGCTCTAGTAACTGCAAATCTGATCTCTTTTTCTATAGGTTTGTTTGTTTTCGATGTATAATAGACTTGCACGACTATGTTGGTTCCTGTTACACAACATAGTGATTCTGTATTTCTATACATTTCAAAATAATCAATCACTGCAATAAGTCTAGTTATGTTATAGCACCAAAGATATTTTATATTTACTGACTATATTCCTCATACTGTATATTTCATATCCATGACTCATTTATTTTGCAACTGGAAGTTTGTACCTTTTAATCTCCCTCACCTATTTTTTTTCTGCCCCCATTCCCCCACTCTCTCTGGCAACATGTTCTTTGCATCTATAACCCTGTTTTAGATGCCACATAAACGTGAACTCATACAATAGCTATCCTTCTCTGTCTGCTTTATTTCACTTAGCAAAATACCCCCTAGGTCCATCCTTGTTGTTGCAAATAGCAAGATTTTGTTCTTTTTTATGTCTAAGTATATATATATATACACACACATATATGTATGTGTGTTTTATACCATGTATATACACTTGTGTGTGTGTGTACATACATATATACATATATACATATATATATATATATATATATATATATATATATATATATCTTCTTTATTCATTCATCTATTGAGGGGCCTTAGATTACTGTCCTATCTTGGCTATATAGCTGCAATTGACATAGGGATGCAGATATCTTTTCTAACTAGTGTTTTTGTCTTCCTGGTTAATTACCCAGGAGTGGAATTGCTGGATCACATGTTAGTTCTATTTATAATTTTTTTATTGTTATTTCCCCAACACAATTTTTTTCCCACTGTACAGCATGGTGACCCAGTTACACATACATGTATACATTCTTTTTTCTCCCATCATCATGCTCCATCATAAGTAACTAGCAATAGTTCTCAGTGTTACACGGCACAATCTCATTACTAATCCATTCTAAAAGCATAGTTTTTGAGGAATCACTTGTCTCACCAACATCTCATGAGCATTCCTTTTTCTCCACATCTTTATCAACACATGTTATTTGTTGTTTTTTTTTTGTTTTTGTCTTTTTTGTCTTTTTAGGGCTGTAGCTGTGGCATATGGACATTCCCAGGCTAGGGGTCTAATTGGAACTGTAGCCACCAGCCTACGCCAGAACAACAGCAATGCCAGATCCAAGCCGTGTCTGCAACCTATACCACAGCTCACGGCAATGTCGGATCCTTAACCCTCTGAGCGAGGCCAGGGATCGAACCCGAAACCTCATAGTTCCTAGTCGGATTTGTTTCTGCTGCATCATGATGGGAACTCCCTATTTGCTGTCTTTTTGATAATAGCTATTCTGATAGGTTGAAGTGGTTCTGATTTGCATTCTCCTGATGATTAGTGTATTTGTGTGCCTGTTGGCCATCTATATATTTTCTTTGGAAAAATGTCTATTCAGAGCATTTACCTATTTTTTGAGTTCTTTGTTTCTTTTCATTTTGAGTTGTATGAGTATATTTTGGTTATTAGCCCCTTATCAGATACATAGTTTGCAAATATCTTCTCCCATTCAGTAGGTGGCCATTTTTTTTTTTCTGATAGTTTCATTTGCTGTGCCAAAGTTTTTAGTTTGATGTAGTTTCTTTTGTTTTTGCTTGCTTCAACGTAGATCTCTCCCAAAATACTACCAAGTCTGATGTCAAAAACTCTATTATGCTTTCTTTTAGAAGTTTTATAATTCTAGGTCTTAGAGTTAAGTCTTTAATCTATCTTGAATTTATTTTTGTGTATGGCGTGACAAGTAGTTCATTGTGATTACTTTGAACACAGCTGTCCAGTTTTCCCAACACCATTTATTGAAGAGGCTGTCTTTTTCCCACTGTATATTCTTGCTTCTTTTGTCTTAGATTAATTGCCCATATAAGTATGGGTTCATTTCTGGGCTCTCTGTTCTCTTCCATTTATCAAGCAGTCCCATACTGCTTTTATTGCTATAAATTTTTAGTTAGATTGAAATCAGAGAGCATGATTCCTTCAGCTTGTTCTTTCTCTTTGGGTATTTGGGGCCTTTTGTGTGTCCCTACAAATTTTAGAATTATTTGTTCTAGTTCTGTGAAAGTGTCATTAGTATTTTGATATGGATTGCATTAAATCTGTAAAATGCCTTGGATAGAATGGTCATTTTATGTGTTTAATAAAATGTCATATGAATATAATATTACATATATTAATATGAATAAATATAAAGGAGTTCCCTTCATGGAACTGTGGAAATGAATCTGACTAGGAACTATGAGGTTGCAGGTTCGATCCCTAGCCTCACTTGGTTATGGATCCAGCATTGCTGTGAGTTGTGGCATAGGCCAGCAGCTACAGCTCTGATTAGACCCCTAACCTGGGAACCTCAATATGCGGCCCTAAGAAAAAAGACAAAAGACAAAAATAAATAAATAAATAAATAAAATTATATTAAATAATATATTATTTATATTAGCTATAATATAAAATATTGTGTTTTTAATATATATTTAAATCTTCCATCCAAAAACAAGGGGTAACTTTCCATCTGTTTGTCTAATTTTCAGTTTCTTTAATCAATGTCTTACAGTTGTATAGGTAAAAGTCTTTTACCTCCTTAGATTTATTCTTAGGTATTTAATTCTTTTTGATGTCATTGTAAATGGGATTATTTTATTAATTTCTCCAATAGTTGGTTGCTAGTGTAGAGAAATGTCACAGATTTCTGTCTATTAATTTTGTATCCTGAAACTTCACCTAATTCATTTTATTAGGTTGTTTTTTTTTTTGGTAGTGCCTTCAGGATTTTCTGTCTGCAAACAGTGACAATTTTACTTCTTCCTTTCCAATTTGTATTCTTTCTTCTCCTTATTTTGTATGATTTATTTGTGTATATTCTATCATACTTGCATCCCTGGAATAAATCACACTTGATTATGATGTGTAATAGTTTTAATATATAGTTGAATTTGGTTGGCTAAACATTTGGTGAGAATTTTTGCATGTCATGTTCATCAATGACACTGACCTGTAATTTTCTTTATTGTGATATCCTTGTCTGATTTTGGTATCACAGTGATGCTGGCCTCAGAGAATATGTTCAGAAATGTTCCTTCCTCGCTATATTTTTAAATAGTTTGAGAAGGATAGGTGTTAACTCTAAATGTTTTGTAGAGTTTACCTATAAAACCTTCTTGTACAGGACTTTTGTTTGTTAGGAAGTTTTTAATTAATGATTGAATTCCATTAACTGTAATTGGTCTGTTCATGTTTTCTATTTCTTCCTGGTTCAGTCTTTGGAGAGTGTAAATTTCTAGGAATTAGTCTATTTCTTTCTTTTTTTTCTTTTTTTGCTTTTTAGGCCCACACCTGCAGCAAATGGAGGTTCCAGGCTAGGGTTCAAATCGGAGCTACAGTTGCCAGGCTATGCCACAGCCACAGCAACATGGAATCTGAGCCACATCTGTGACTTACACCACAGCTCATGGTAATGCTGGATCCTTAACCCACTGAGCGAGGCCAAAGGTTGAACCTGCAATCTCATGATTCCCAGTCAGATTCGTTTCTGCTGTGCCACAATGGGAACTCCTGTCTATTTCTTTTAAGTTGTTCATTTTATTGTCATATAATTGTTCACGGTAATCTCTTAAGATCTTTTGTATATGTAACGTCAGTTTTAATTTCTCCTTTTTTCATTTCTGATTTTATTGATTTGGGCCTTCTTTTTTTCTTCATGAATCAATTTTGTTTACCTTTTCAAAAGCAAGCTCCTAGTTTTATTGATCTTTTCTGTTTTTTTTGTCTCCATTTCATTTATTTGTCCTCTTATCTTTATGACTTCTTTTCTTCTACTATCATCTGTTTTGTTTGTTCTTTTTTTTTTTTTTTCCCAGTTCTTTAAGATACAAGATTAGGTTGTTTATTTGAGATTTTATTTTTGGGGGGGAAGGTAGGCTTGTATTGCTGTAAACTTCCTCTTACAACTGCTTTTGCTCTGTCCCATAGATTTCAGATTGTGTTTTTATTTTCATTTATTTTCATTGATAATGCAGTGCTACATTATTTAGACTTCATGTGCTTGTATTTTTTTGCAGTGTTTTTTGTAGTTGATTTCTAGATTTATAGAATCTAATATAATTACCTGATTTCTAGTTTGCATTTTAAAATTTTATAGTAATTCTTCAGCATTAGCCAGCATGATGAAGTTTGAATCCGGGACCTAAAGTCTTTTTCTAAGTACATTCCCCCCCAAATTCATCCAATAAATAAAATTGTTCCTTTGATTGAAAAAGGCAATGGTCTACTCAAGGACTACTCTGTTATTCCCTATACAGAATAGACACACCTGTAATATTGGCTAAAATACAGACTTATCACAATGAGGATAAGAAAGAACAGAATCCAGTTTTTCTTGTTTGTTTAGGGAACACCCCATAAAAGAAGCACGTAATTCTTCATTGAGAATCCAAGTATTGATCACAGTCTATTCTTTTGGTAATCTCCATAAATAAATGGACAAGAGAATATCATGCAATGATAGAAATTCCCTGTATCTTGCTTGGACAGAACTGTATAAATGTGCACACTTGTCAGCCATCATAAAATTGAATATTTAAGTGCTAATTTATAATGTATACAAATAATACCTAATATTAAAAGGGAAAAAGAACTTAAAATTTAAAAAGGAACTTTGTTCTAATATCATTCTAGAAACTTATATCCAAAACTTTATAAAGAAAATTGGTGAGTTTATTCAGTAATGGTTTCCTTCAATTAATATATACTTATGTTTTACTTTCATACTTAACAAAAACAGCAAATTTAAAAAGAATAAATCAGTTGGTAGGACCACATTATTGAGAACAGAGGAATAACAACTTTTTTTTTCTTTTTTTAAAATTTCTAAATATGGAAAAAGATAGTATCCTGTTTTAGATAGTATTTTTGAAAAAAATATCCCATGTAACAAAGTTATCTCTATCTTTAATTGTGTAGTCTGTGGTAAAAGTTCTTTGAAGTTCTGTTTAGAGTGAATATTTAGCACAACCAATTTTATTTTGTTTATAACTCATTTGTGTACTCTTTTATGTTGAAAGAATAGTTTCATTTCTTTCTATTAAATGAGTAAAATGTTCATTTTTACTGTTCTGCAAGAATTTAACCTGTTTTAATTCCATTCAACATTTAGGAACCTCAAAAATCTCCATCAGTGTGTAATGTCTGTACTCAAGTTTCTGAGAACACTCATGAAAAAAAGAACAACAGAACATAGACACGCACTACACACTTCTGTGTTTGTCAGGTGTATGTTTTTCAAGTGTTCACAATAATATTTGCTTTTATTTCAACAATTGCTATAGGGAGCTGTATGTCTGTTTCACCTTTTGCCCTTGTAAATATGATTTCCACAGGAGTTCCTGTTGTGGCTCAGTGGGTTAAGAAACCGACTAATATCCATGCGGATTTGGGTTCAGTCCCTGGCCTCTCTGATTGGGTTAAGGATCCAGCTTGTCGCAAGCTGTGGTGTATGTCACAGATGCAGTTCAGATCTGGCATTGCTATGGCTGTGGTGTAGGCTGGCAGCTTCAATTTGACCCTTAGCCTAGGAATTTCCATGTGCTGCAGATGCAGCCCTAAGAAGAAAAAAGAAAAAGAAATGATTTCTGCTAATGTACCAATTGTTAAAAGAACTGCATTACACCAAATAACATGGTGTGCAATGGCATAAGTTTAATAATATTTACATTTTCATCAGAAATCATGATACTTTTGTAGGTCACTGGTTTAGTATTGATAAAAGAAAGTCCTAAAAAGACACATAATTAAAATAACACTTTCAATTTTACTCTTAGATCTATAAGGCACTAAATATTAGAAATGTATTTGAAAATTTTTTTTATATTGTGTCCAAATTAACCCCCTTATATAAAAGATAATAATTTTATGATTCTTAGCTGTACACTATAATTTTATAATATTTTGACAATACACAAATCAGATAAATGGAATAAAGTCAGTATTCATGGATTTTTACCACTTAAAATAAAGATACAATTATTTATTCCAATTTCTAATTACAGATTTCAGTTTTACACCTGAATGGGATATTGTCTTCTAATTTACATGCCTATATACATGATATGATGCTTTGCTAATGCTATAAATTTTTTTCCTTAATTTTTTCCTCTGGAGATTAGCCATGGTATTTTGAAGTACTAGTGTTGTTACCTCACTTTTTCCTCTTAATTTTCTCCTTGTAATGGATTGTATTTGTTGCTGCTGCAGTATAGACCCTGTGAAGTCACTAAAGATATCTGAGTGCTTGCGGTCAATCAGGCCATGATTCTGTGACTGATTAATAACCCTCTTAGGACGCTAATACTCTGAAGATTTCAACATCATCTTTACAGTCCTCTGCTCTTATTTAATGATAACACAAATGATTGTAAATCACTTTAAAAATGTGCCTTTTGCCCTTAAGTTTAATTCCACCTATTGGCAACATCATCGACTCAAGCACAGGAAATGTTGGAAATGTAATAATACATGTAATAATTGATGAAAAGATGAAATGATTAATTGTGAAGGCAGTTATCAAGAACAGAGGCATAGAACTACTATATTTTTGCAAAGCTCTTAAGAGACAAAACAAATTGGATTGGAACTGAAAACCTTTTTTTCTTTGCTTTGTTTTTTTAGGGCCACACCCACAGCATATGGAGGTTCCCAGTCTAGGGGTCTAATCAGAGCTGTAGCTGCCTGGCCTGCACCAGAGCCACAGCAACTCAGGATCCAAGCCGCGTCTGCAACCTACACTACAGCTCATGGCAATGCTGGATCCCCAACCCCCTAAGCAAGGCCAGGGATTGAACCTGCAACCTAATGGTTCCTAGTCAGATTTGTTAACCACTGAGCCACAACGGAAACTCCCTGAAAGCCATTTTTGAACAAAAGTTTGCCATTTTTTTAATGCAGTGTCATTTTCCAAGAAAGAATATAGTTTTACTTCAGAATATTTTACATCTTCTTTTGTTTATTCACTTTATGTCCTTTCTGTTCTTGTTTTAATATTTAGGTCTCCTTTTAGATATAAATTACTGAATTGTATCAATTCGGAAATGTAAATAACTTTTCTATTTTAATATTTCTGAAATTAAGTTGCATTTTTAAATTGGCATGTGCTTAATGTACCTTCTCTTTCCAGAAAAAAAAATCGTTAAGTTGACAAGTTTTTGTGAAATGGACAGCACCTTAGAAATAAAGAAAAAAGGGTCATTCAGTAATCACATTCATTTACCAAATATTTATTGAGCCCCTGCATTGCCACAAATAAGGCTAGAGGTTAAGAAAGCTACAAGAACAGATAAGATTTAAATTTTCTTAGAGTTCTAGAAGGTAAAATAAATATATAAACAATTCAGTAGAATATAACCTAGTAAATTACCACTGCAGCATAGTGGAGATATATTTAAAATTCTGTAGGATAATCAAAAAGAGAATTAATAATTCTGGATGTGCTATTCAGAGGAGAAAGAACTCATCAAGTGGAAGGATACCAGGCAGAGGAAAGAACTTAAGCAAAAGCAGAGAGTGTGAAATGTCAGGGTGTGTACAGAGAATGATGAGTAGTCTAGTAGAATAATAGTATAGGGTAGTTTCTCTCAAACATGAATAATGAACAGAACACTTTAAAAGGAAAGAATTATCTTGCCAGTTCATAGTGTGGACTCAAAGTATTCTTATGTTATTTTTAAATATGTGATATTTATTTCATACTAAAATGATAAAAATACAAAATATATTTATTCATTAAGTATGAATAAAATCACAAAACCAATTAAAATCTAATTTTCAGCATTAATTACCTACTTAATTTTTTTTTTTTGCTTTTTTTGGGGCCGCACCCAAGGCATATGAAGGTTCCCAGGCTAGGCATTGAATTGGAGCTGTAGCTCCTGGCTTATGCCACAGCCACAGCAATGCAGGATCTGAGCCTCGTCTGCAGCCTACACCATAGCTCACGGCAATGCTGGATCCTTAACCTACCAAGGGAGGACAGGGATCGAACCTACAACCTCATTGTTCCCAGTCAGATTCGTTTCTGCTGTGCCATGACGGAAACTTGATAAACATTAATTTAAGCTGACATATGAGTATTATTTTGGAGCATGATGTGTTCCAACTAAAGAATGAATTCATTTTTTTAGCTAGTTTTCTCACTGCTCTTTGGATTGGATATAGGCCTATCAATCTAAGTGTATTGCAAAATATGAGCTCATTATAATTATGACTAACAATGGCTTGTTTTGTTGAGGGCATATTATATGTCGAACTCTGTGCCAACTTTCTTTCTGTAAGTTGTAGTAATTGGAGTTCCCTTTGTGGTTCAGTGGAAACAAACCTGACCAGTATCCATGAGGATGTGGGTTTGATACCTGGCCTTGCTCAGTGGGTTAAGGATCCAGTGTTGCTGTGAGCTATGGTGTAGGTCACAGATGTGGCTAGGATCCCACTTTGCTGTGGCTGTGGTATAGTCTGGCAGCTGCAGCTCTCTCTGATTCAGCCTCTAACCTGGGAACTTCCATATGCTGCAGGTTTGGCTCTTAAAAAAAAGCAAAAAATAATTGTAATAATATATTTTATTTAACCCCATGTATTCAAATAATTATCATATCAACATGCAATAAATACTAAATATTATTAACGAGACATTATACCTTCTTTTTTTCATAACAAGTCTTCAAGATCCACTGCACATTTCCTATTTACAGTACATCTCAATATCTCTTTGCCACACCAAATGGTGATATCAAGTAGGCAGTTTAACATAAGAGTTTGGGGGAATTCCCATTGTGGCTCATTGGTAATGAACCTGACAAATATCCATGAGGACATGGGTTAGATACTTGGCATCGCCCAGTGGGTTAAGGATCTGAAATTGCTGTGAGCTGCAGTGTAGGTTGCAGACACATGGCTAGGATTTGGCATTACTATGTCTGTGGTGTAGGCTGGCAGCTGAAGCTCCAATTTGACCCCTAGTGTGGGAACATCCATGTGATGCAGGTGTGGCCCTAAAAATATATACATTTGAATGAGTTTGGAGTATGGGGGAGAGGTTTGAGTTGGATATAGAAATGTGATAGTTTCTAGGATATATCCAACTCAAACTTCTCCTCATACTCCAAACTCATTCATGTATATATATATATATATGGAACTCCCACAAATTGAAAACCTTATTTTACAAATCCATATTTCTCTTTATAGCAATATATATATATAGGAATATTATATACATTATTATATTATATTATATTATATATAATTATATTATATAATTATATATATATAATTCCTATATATATAAGAATAAGAATAGGAATATTACTCAGCCATTAAAAAGAATGAAATAACACCATTCATAGCAACATGGATGTACTTAGAGATTATTACACTAAGTGAAGTAAATCAGAAAGACAAATACCATATTATATCACTTATATGTGGAATTTAATAAAGGTAATATAAAAGAACTTATTTATAAAACTGAAACAAACTCCCAGATTTCAAAATCAAAGTTATGGCTACTAAAGGGGAAACTGTGGCCAGGGGATAAATTGGGAAGATAGGATTAACACATACACACTACTATTTATCAAGGGGTAGGGGGAGGGCGTGGGATGGATTGAGAGCTTGGGGTTAATAGATGCACACTATTGCCTTCAGAATGGATTAACATTGAGATCCTGCTGTGTAGCACTGGGAACTATGTCTAGTCGCTTATGATGGAGCATGATAATGTGAGAAAAAAGAACGTATACATGTATGCGTAACTGGGTCACCATGCTGTACAGTAGAAAAAAAGATTGCATTGGGGAAATAATTAAAAAATTAAAGAAAAAAGAAAATAAATGAGGACTTAGTGTATAGCACAGAGAGGTCTGTCTGCTCAATATTTTGTATGGGACATTTTCCTTTATGGGAAAAAATAATGGAGATATACACTTGAAACTAATGAAACATTATAAATCAACTATGCTACAATAAAAAAATTAAAAACCCGATACTCAATTACATTATTGGGACAAGTAAATTTTGAACAACTAGAGTATGTAAGTTTACTTTTTTTAAACAATAAATTCTATGTAATATAAACAAGATCAAGAATTTTTAATGAAAATTAACATCTGGATACATTTCCAGAAGTAAAATTCTGTTTCACTACACTTGTGGTTTGACTGAATTTTTGATATATAATAAATATGCTCTGGAACTAGTGGTTTGTTAGTAGAAAAGACTTTTAAAGTGTTAAATTATTACCCAGCTTTTAAATATAGGGCAGAAGTCCATAAACCATGACCCACAGGTCAAATCTGGTCTGCCACCAGATTTTGTAAATAAAGTTTCATTGATTCTGGTGTATGGTCCTTATAATGCATTGTTGGATTCAGTTTGCTAATATTTTGTTGAGGATTTTTGCATCTATGTTCATCAGTGATATTGGCCTGTAATTTTCTTTTTTTGTGGTATCTTTGTCTGGTTTTGGTATCAGGGTGGTGGTAGGCTCATAGAATGAGTTTGGGAGTGTTCCTTCCTTCTGCAATTTTTTGGAATAGTTTCAGATGGATAAGTATTAACTCTTCACTAAATGTTTAATAGATTTCACTGGTGAAGCCATCTGGTCCTAGATTTCATTTGCTGGAAGTTTTTTTTAAAATCACAGTTTAAATTTCAGCAGTTTGATTTGTCTGTTCATATATTCTATTTTTTCTTGGTTCAATGTTGGATGATTGTGCCTTTATAAGAATTTGTCCATTTTTTCTAGGTTATCCATTTTATTGGCATATAGTTGCTTATTGTAGTCTCTGTGATCCTTTGTAAAACTGTAATTTGAAAAGGTACATGCACCCTAATGTTCATAGCAGCATTATTTACAATAGCCAAGGCATGGAAACAAACTAAATGTCCCTCAACAGAAGAAAGGATAAAGAAGGTGTGATTGTTACTCAACCTAAAATAATGAAATAATGTCATTTCCAGTAACATGGATGGACCTGGAAATTATCATACTAAGTGAAGTGAGTCAGACAGAAAAAGACAAATATCACCTTGATATCACTAATATGTGGGATCTAAAAACAATGATATAAATGAACTTATTTACAAAAGAGAAACATATTCACAGACATAGAAAACAAGTATATAGCTGCCTAAATAGAAAGTAGGGGAGAGGGATAAATTAGGAGTTTGAAATTAACATATACACAAGGATCTACTATATAGCCCGGGGAACTCTACTCAATATTTTGTAGTAACCTATGTGGGAAAGAATGGATATGTGTATGTGTATATATATATTATATATAACTGAATCACTTTGCTAAACACTTGAGACAAACACAGCACTGTAAATTACTATACTCCAATTTAAAATAAAAATTAAAATAAAAAAGGTTTTATTGGAACATAGCCATGCTCATTCATTTACATATTGTGTATGGATGCTTTAAGATACTATGGCAAAATTGAGTAGTTGAAATATATATTGAATGGCCTACAAAGCCTAAAATTTTTACTCCCTGTCCCTTTACAGAAGTTTGCAAATACCTTCGCTATTACATTTGTGCACAAATTGGGTGTTAAAGTTTACTTTATAATGAATTTATTTATTGTGCTCGGTTAATGAGAAGCAGAAAACAAATAAAATTGATCTAGTCTGGCAAAGATGTCTGCAGTAAGAATTTACTATCAGAGAAAAATGTTATTGAGGCAAATGTTTTTAACAGGACTGTGAATTCAACAGAGGAAATAAGTTTATTTCCATAGAGTGAGATTATTAAACTTTAACTCTGCGTTTGCATTAATATTGGAAACAAAATAGCATTTATCGAGACAGAATGATTGAAATGTTAGCATCTGTGCAGGGTAGAGTAATAGGAAATAATCTATCATGAGATAATTTATAACTTCAGTTTATAAAGATAGTTGTTTTCATGGTACAAATACTTCATATCTAGGCATGATTATAACAAATGTGATTTTTTCCCCTTCAGCTTAAGTCGTATGTCCTGCTTCACAAGTTTGGTGGTATAAATATGATTGAATACTGTACTTGTCCAATTAATTGCATGAGTTATCGCCTATAGAGTTTAGCAAGGAGTTTCATATTAACTTTTTGAGGCCTTTCAAGATCCAGAATTGTAATGGGTTTGGAGGTTTCTTAGTCAAAAAAACACACAGGTGGATTGTTGTGAGGCCAGTTCCCAAGAGGTTCCCATTTTCAGATGCCTTTTGTTTTTATTGTTGTCCCTGCCTCAGTGCTGTAAGCTGTTCCTGAATATGAAACCTCAGTCTTTCCTGGGCTCAGGGGTGAATCTCTGAGCTTTGCTCCTTTTCTTCCCTGGAGGCTCCTTGGACTCTAAAAATTGATCTATTTCCTTTCTAACATTCCTTTCTTATTACCAAAGAATATTGGCTGGGGCAGCTTTAGTCAGACCACTGAAGGTCAAGTTATCCCCTGCTCCCTCTCCTCCTAAGGATGATTACTTGCCATACATTGCATTACTGAGAGGCTACTTAGTTGACTCCTATAAAGAAGATCATTTCCAGGGTAACACTGGGCCCACTTTGGAAATAAATGGACTATCTAAAGCTTCTCATTTTCAAAATAGTGTCTAACATCTTCCTCACAGTGTTGCCTGGAAGAATTCCTGGAGCCAAGCAACTTTCAGTTCTTGGTGTTTTAATGCTTACCCTAGACTGGAAGCTGGGACTGTCAAATAAGAACATGAGTCAATAAGAACAGAGAAAGTTTTTGAGACATTTGACTGGAGGAAAGAGAAAAAGAAGGCGGGGCCTAGAAGAGGATTTGAGAAGAGAATACTTACTTACTTACTTACTTACTTACTTACTTACTTATTTATTTATTTATTTATTTATTTATTTATTTATTTATTTATTTATTTATTTATTTATTTTGTCTTTTGTCTTTTTTGTTGTTGTTGCTATTTCTTGGGCCGCTCCCGCGGCATAAGGAGGATCCCAGACTAGGGGTTGAATCGGAGCTGTAGCCACCAGCCTACGCCAGAGCCACAGCAACGCGGGATCCGAGCCGCGTCTGCAACCTACACCACAGCTCACGGCAACGCCGGATCGTTAACCCACTGAGCAAGGGCAGGGACCGAACCCGCAACCTCATGGTTCCTAGTCGGAATCGTTAACCACTGCGCATGGCGGGAACTCCTTTTTTTTTTTTTTTTTGTCTTTTGTTGTTGTTATTGTTGCTATTTTTCCCCTTTTCTTTATACTCTAACCTTACCTGTCTCCAACTCAGATAACCATAATTAATAATATTGTATAACTAACTATAACTTAGAATCCTTTAAAGTGTCTTCTCTGCTGTATTTCTAGTTTCCTAGGATATAAATCAGGAAATCTTATACTAATTATTTCCCACTAAGTTATTTATTTTTTGATAGAGAGGTCATAAAATTTTCTCCAGAACTGTTCCTGGATATGCTTATGTGTACATAAAAAAATTTCTGTTTGGAACTAGCCCTTTTATGATATAAAATTAAATCTTTCCCTAAACTAGGGAAATTTTGTATTGTCTTTGAATTTCTATCCCTTCTCCATGAATTAATATTTTTCTTTCTTGTATGACTTGTACACGAATTTTCTATCTCCTGGTTTTGTCACAAAACCTCTTCATTATTATGTTTCTCTGATTATCTTTAATCTTTATATATGTTTCTCTGTGTTTTGAAAAATATTTCATTTTTCAAATGAACAGCATTTTGTGTTTTAGTTCCTGAAGTCTTTAGGTCTTTGTGCTGGAGTTCTCATTAAGGGGCTATTTCTCCCTTCATTCTTTCCTTTCTTCCTCTCTTTCTTCAATGAAAAGACAGGGAGTAAACTTCAATACGTGTTACTAAGTCAAAGAAGCCAATCTGAGAAGGCTGCATACTATGTAAATTCAACTGTATGACATTCTGTAAAGACAAAATTATAGAGACAGTTTTGTCCTTCCTTCCTTCTTTCTTCTTTTTCTCTCTCCCTTCCTCCTTTCCTTTATTTCTCTGTTTGGGAAAGTCATTATATTTCTCCTCTAGCCATGTTACTTCACTAGGGGTCCCCTATACTAGCAATCTTTTCTTCCTTCTCTAGTTCTGAGGTCTGAGTCACTTTGTTCTTCTCCTTTATCTTCTCATGTCTTTGGTTATACTTGAAGCAGGTCAAACTAGTGGGAAGTTTCCCAAGAGAAAACAAACCAACAGAGGGAGGGAGGAGTAGCAGTATCTTCTGCTGGCTGGAAATGTACCAGCTCTTAAGCTCTCTCTATTCTACTGAGCAGACTCTAAGCCCCCAGGTCTTCATGGGCTCAAAACTTAGCCAAGTCTTAGGGCAGGAACAGGACAGAAGTCGACCTACTTGGGCAGATTTCAAGGCAGTTCTTAAAAAGCCAGAGAGACCCAGTAGTGCTCCTTTCAAGGGGGTGGGAAGTCAGGTATG
This sequence comes from Phacochoerus africanus, assembly GCF_016906955.1. Taxonomy (NCBI): domain Eukaryota; kingdom Metazoa; phylum Chordata; class Mammalia; order Artiodactyla; family Suidae; genus Phacochoerus; species Phacochoerus africanus. The sequence goes on along the minus strand of NC_062549.1, from coordinate 52,550,608 downwards.
GCCATGCAGGGTGTGCATGGCTTCATTTCAGAGGTCACCAAACCATAGATATGACAATGGCATCTATAATGCTATAGCCTTTGTCCTATGGACCAGGGAATGTTGAATCTTCACCTAGCCACCATGCTACCATAGTCCTCAGGGTTCTTGTGTGGTCCACAGGACAAGAAATTAACTCTCCCTATACATGGTAGAGCACAAATTCTCCACACACAGAGCCAGTCCATCTGTTTGTGTTGTACTAAGTCTTGCAGGAGAGTTTGTTAAATTTAATGTGTGGAGTAGGGGTGGGGGGCTCTTAAAAGTGGCCCTAACATTTTCTCAGCATTTCTTAATGCTTCAGCAAGAACCAAAGATAAAACTTTCTACTATATAGGAGGAGATTTAAACAATGAATTTGGATGTCTTAAAAAACAAATAGTTAAATTATGATTGGAATTTGTCTTACAGATTTTGTAATGACAATTTTTAGAGAGGTTTTAGGTTCACAGAAAAATTAAGAGGAAGGTAGAGAAAGTTTCCCTGCCCCGAAACATGCATAACCTTCTCCAACGTCAATGTCACCCACCAGAGTGGTGCATTTTTTTTTTTTAACAACTGATGAACCTACAGTTATGCATTAGAATTACCCAAATCCATAGTTTGGTTCACTCTTGGTGTCATACATTCTACAGGTTTGGAAAAGTGAATGGTATTCATCTATCATTTTAGTATGATAATATTTTTGCTGTCCTCAAAATTCTCTGTGCTCAGCCTACTCACCTCCCCAGCTTCTAACAACCACTGATCTTTTAACTGTCTCTATAGTTTTATCTTTACCAGGTGTCATATAGTTAGATGTAGCTTATTTATTTATTTATTTATTTAATCATCTTTTTTAGAGTTGTACGTGTGGCAAAATGGAAGTTCCCAGGCTAGGGGTCGAATCAGAGCCACAGCCAGCAGCACCAGATCTGAGCCACATCTGCAACCTACACCACAGCTCATGGCAATGCTGGATCCTTAACCCACTGAGAGAGGCCGGGGTCAAACCTGCATCCTCTTGGATCCTAGTCTGGTTCTTTACCTGTGAGCCACAACTGGAAATCATGGATGTGGCCTTTTTAGATTGGCCTCTTTCACTTAAAAACATTTATTTAAGTATGTACCAGATTTTATTTCCATTTACTATAACACATCGTGGTTCCTGTCAAGTCTGGTAGTTATGTGTGAAGCTGCTATAAATATCCATGTGAAGGATTTTGTGTGGACATAGACTTTCAGCTCTTTTGGGTAAATACCAAAGAGCATGATGGCTGGATGATATGGTGAGTATGTTTAGTTTTGCAAGAAATCACCAAAATGTCTTCCAAAACGGCTCTATCATTTTGTATTCCCACCAGCAATGAATGAGAATCCCTTTTGTTCCCTATCCTTGACAGCATTTGGTGTTGCCAATGTTCTGGATTTCGGATCTTCCTGCTAAGTGTGTCTTATAAATTTCTGATGATGATCTCTCATGAATTTTGTAAAATCAGTTCCTAAGTTGAGAAGCAAGTAGTCCTATAACACAATTTTTTTCTAGTTCTGTGTTTCTCCTGGAGCATTAGATTAGTTCTTTATTCTTACTCCTTAGATTCTTATCATTCTACTTTTTCAGGTAAGATTATGAAAAATAATAGGTGAACAACAATTTGTGACATCCCAGTTTTAAAGGCAAATTTTTTCATACAAATAAAGCAAGTTTCTAGAAGTCACACAATAGTTTTACTATAGGATTAGTATTTCACTTTGCACTCTAAATAACCAACATTTTTTAGTAGTCAAACATTACCACTTAGTAGTAATGAAGAAATTAATTTGAGAGACTACGAGATTCAAATATATTCATAATGCAGTGAGGCTTTTCCCCCTTTTCTGTGTTACTTTTTAAATTCAATGTGATGATAATATAGAGCCATGGTTTAAAAAATAAAAATCAATGATAAATAATTAAAAGTAACTTTCCATTCCAAACCCAGAATAATAATCCTTGCACTTAGAAGCAACCACTCTTAAGACACTAATTTATGTAATTCGATTGCATATGCCAAAGCAGAGCTTTAAAGAGATTTGATTACAAAATATTTTTGCACATATTTAGATACTATATTATATCTCTGCTCCAAAAGCAATGAAAAAAACTTCAGTAAATCCTCCTTGCTCTGTTTAAATTACGTTCAAACTCCTTTGCTTAGCATTCAAAATCTCCACAATCTGACCTTAATTTGTCTTTTCAGCAGCTCTCCAAGCTATTTCTTTATATGTATGTAGTGCAGTGATCAAACTGAATATTCTATGAAGCTGTTCATGTTTTTTTAATTTGTTCACTTTAGTTTCTCTTTAACTAACCATTCAAATGCCTCAAGCTCCATAAAGTGTACTGGATACCATAGGAGATTCTGTTTTTCCCCTGCTAGGAATACCCATAATACAAATGGGTACACATTATACAAGTGAATGAATATATCTTTAACAAGGCATCGCACATAATATTTTCTTGTGTTATAATTATGTTTTTATTTGTAGTTGTATTGGCCCTTTAATAGATAAACTTTAATAGATAAACTCTCAGAGAGGTCCCATTATATCTATTTTCCTTGCCATAGCACCTTCATAGAGCAGACACAACATACATTCATCTTTGATATACACAATAAAGACTAAAATCTTCACTTTAGGTCTTTCTTGAGGAACAGATTTCTATTTAAAAAAATGACCTGCAAATTAGCAAATGGTGCATGCTTTATATGCCTTTAGATGTGACTGTAGTGGTAGATGGATTCTCCCTCTTTCCAGGATGAGCAAAACAGTGTCAGAGAAATGTAAAATATTTTGAGATCTCAATTTAAAAAGTGTCATTTTGAGTTCGTGATGGTTTACTAAAACTCTGCTGGTTTAAAATTTTTATTTTCCATTTTCAATACTTACAATTCTTTATGTTTTAAAAATATCTATCAAAAGATGGATACCTTGGTATAAAAAGTGCGGTTTCATAATTTTATAGATTTACCTGGTGTATGCAAGCTTTTAGGAGCAGATAACTAATTTATTTAATAAGGCATTTGGTATTCAGAAATTGTTTTAGCTATATTATTGACCTTTCATTTCCATTTCTCTTCACTCTGAGAGCTTTAGGTGCTTATCTTTTTTGTCTTACATTTTGCAACCTTAAAATTAAACTGTTTCACATTTTCTCTTCTATCTGTGACCTTTGGCTCTTTTATATCTGCATGAATAAAATAAATAGAAGCAGATGTATAAGGTATCTCTTCAGAAGAAACACTGATGGGGAAACCATTGAATTGCCAGTTACTAGTTACTATTTACTATTTTGTAGTGGAAAGATAATAGATTTTGAGCATAGAAATACTGCTTCACCACTTACTAGCTCTATACTTTTGAAAAATTATGAACCTCTCTGTTTCCATCTGCTTATTTATAAAATATTTAATATAGCTTGGTGACATTTAAGTATAAGTGAAAGCACTGTGCCTGACACATGTAGGTACATAGATGCTCAATACCATCTGCCTCTTTAACTTGAACAGTTGCTCTTTTTGGTGCAACAAAGGATTTCAGTTAGTGAGACTATTAGTAGCAGCAAAAATAAATACTATAATGAATTTATTATTCTTTTCATTTTGTTATTTTAGGTTTAATCATGGTGTTATGGGTCATTTAGACCTCAGTCTCTTTTCCATGTGAACAAGCAAGGTAGTGATAGAACTGATTATATGTGGAATATAAAACATAATCACAGTCCAGAGTGTGCAATCTAGTTAGCACTCTCACCAAGTATTGGGATTGGATAGTATATTTGGAATGCTGTAGATTTCCTCATAGGGAAGTTTGACAGGATTGGTAGGATCTTGTCCCAGTATTGTTTAGATGCTTCCTTTTATAGTAACAATTAACTCATAACTGTGCCTTTATTAGCACAATTCTCTAACCAAGCAAATGAAACCACTGATATAAACTCAGATCGTTTCAAGACATAACATTCTCAGAATGAACGTTCTTAGATAAGCATATATTACCTTATCTATATCCCTGAAAAATTATGCAGTTGTATTATTGTAAGTAAATATCTAGGAATATATATCTAAATATTTCTATATAAGTTTATGAGTAAGCACATGAAGAATAACTGATAAGAACCCACATGTGCCATAATAACTGCTGGAGTGCTTAATATTCTAATTCAAATTCTGGTAAACTAGGTCATGACACCACTTAGACTCAGGATCTAAGATGGGGCCTCTTACTATCCATTAAAACCTCCATCCAGATATTGGGATCCTATTACCATCTGGTATAGGTAGAGAACAAATAGGTGTTGTAACGTGGTATGGAAACTTGAACCTGTGATCACCACTTGAACCTCTATGTGAAGGCAAAACAAGAGAGAATCTATAGGGCATCTTATAAGGCCTGAATCAACTTACTAACTCAGGTTTACAAAATAGGGAGTAAAATATCAGTTTATATCTTTTACAACATGGTGACTACACCTGCTGGTAACTATAGTTTTTTATATGATTCAAAATGAATTCACTGATTTAACTATTCCTTCTTAATTTGGGTATATATGTGTAGAATGGAGAGAGTGAGATTTGGGTGAGGAAGTTAATTTTCTAACTTTTCATAATATACTAAACTCTTAAGTGTATATAAATAGAGATAGCATTGTATAGATTATTTTTAATCATTTATTTATACACATATTTTTTCTACTGTACAGCATGGTGATTCAGTTACACACACATGTATACATTCTTTTTTCTCACATTACATCTTCCATCATAAGTGACTAGACAGAGTTGCCAGTGCTACACAGCAGGATCTCATTGCTAATCCATTTCAAAGGCAATAGTTTGCATCTATTTACCCCAAGCTCCCAACCCATCCCACTCCCTCCCCTTCCCCCCAGGAAACCACAAGTCTATTTTCCAAGTCCATGATTTTCTTTTCTGTGGAAAGCTTCCTTTGTGCTGTATATTAGATACCAGATATAAATGATAGCATATGGTATTTGTCTTTCTCCTTCTGGCTTACTTCACTCAGGATGAGAGTCTCTAGTTCCATCTATATTGCTGCAAATGGCATTATTTCATTCTTTTTTGTGGCCGAGTAGTATTCCATTGTGTATATATACCACATCTTCCTAATCCAATCATCGATCAGTGGACGTTTGGGTTGATTCCATGTCTTGGCTATTGTGACTAAGCTGCAATGAACATGCGGGTGCATGTGTCTTTTTTAAGGAAAGTGTTGTCTGGATATGTGCCCAAGAGTGGGGTTGCTAGGTCATATGGTAGTTCTATGTATAGTTCTCTAAGGTACCTCCATACTGTTCTCCATAGTGGTTGTACCAGCTTACATTCCCACCAACAGTGCAGGAGGGTTCCCTTTTCTCCACACCCCCTCCAGCACTTGTTTGTGAACTTCTTAATGATGGCCATTCTGAATGGTGTGAAGTGGTATCTTGTGGTAGTTTTGATTTGCAATTCTCTAATAATCTGTGATGTTGAGCATTGTTTCAAGTGCTTGTTGGCCATCTGTATATCTTGCAGATGACATGATGCTATATATAGAAAACCCTAAGGACTCAACCTAAAAACTACTTGAACTGATCAATGAATTCAGCAAAGTAGCAGGATATAAGGTTAAAATTCAGCCAACCCGTCTCTTTTCTGTATACTGACAGTGAAATATTAGAAAAGGAATACAGAAATACAATACCTTTTACAATTGCACCCAAAAAATCAAATACCTGGGAATACACCTGACCAAGGAGGTAAAGGACTTATATGCCAAGAACTATAAAATATTAATCAAGGAAATTATAGCAGATGTAAAGAAATGGAAAGCTGTTCCATGCCCCTGGGTTGGAAAAATTAATATTGTAAAAATGGCCATACTATCCAAGGCAATCTACAGATTCAATGCAATCCCTATCAATTTACCCATGACATTCTTCACAAAACTAGAACATACAAGCCAAAAGTTTATATGAAACCACAAAAGACCCAGAATTGCTAAGGCAATCCTGGGGAACAAAAACCAAGCAGGAGGCATAACTCTCCCAGACTTCAGGAAATATTACAAAGCCACAGTCATCAAGACAGTGATGTACTGGTACCAAAACAGACAGACAGACCAATAGAACAGAATAGAGAACCCAGAAATAAAACAAGACACCTATGGTCAATTAATTATTGACAAAGTAGGCAAGAATATAAAATGGGAAAGAAACAGTCTTTTCAGCAAGTATTGCTGGGAAAACTGGACTGCCGCATGCAAATCAATGCAACTAGAACACACTCTCACAGCATGCACAAAAATAAACTCAAAATGGCTTAAAGACTTAAATATAAGAGAAGATACCATCAAACTCCTGGAAGAGAACATAGGCAAAACATTCTCTGACATCAACCTTAAAAATGTTTTCTCAGGTCAGTCTCCCAAAGCATCAGAAATGAAAGCAAAAATAAGCCAATGGGACCTAATCAAAGTGACAAGCTTTTGCACAGCAAAGGAAACCATTAAAAAAAAAAGAGAGAGAGAGAGAGAGAGAACTTACAGAATGGGAGAGAACAGTTTCAAATGATGCAACTGACAAGGGCCTAATCTCTAAAATATGCAAACAATTTATACAACTCAGAAGCAAAAAAGCCAACAACCCAATTGAAAGATGGGCAAAGGACCTGTAAGAGACATTTCTCCAAGGATGGTATAGATTATTAACAATGTTTTCTTGTTTTTCATAAACACAATTTCAGAAGAGAAAGTGAATTTTTTTTAAATTTGGTTTTATTTTTGAATAGCAAAGAAATCCCATTCCTATTTGCTGGAAGCCAACATATCTCTGTTGTAATTTATATTTTTTCAAGTCTTCTTTTTTATTTTTTTAATTTATTAGAGTATGGTTGATGTATAATGTTGTACCAATTTCTGCAGTACAGCAAAGTCACCCAGTCATACATGTATATACATTCCGTTTCTTATATTATCTTCCATTATGGTCTATCTCAAGAGACTGTTGTAATTATTAATCACTAAGAGCTGTAAAATTGTCATGTGTCCTGTAGGAGCTAGTATAATACCCAGATTTATAAATTAGAAATTCATGAAAGAGTTTCGTGCTCCAAATGAATAGGCTCTCTGGAGTTTGCATGTTGTAGACTGAGTATCATCACCCGGGGATATTATTTCCATTATATGATTAGCTCTTCAAAATTCTAACTACTTTATTGAGCAATATCAAGTCCTTCTTTTTATATTCAATGTCATTTTCTGTGATTGAATTGAATAATAACCATTATTCATAATTCCATTAATTACTTACTTTGACTAAAAAGCCTCATTGCAACTAATGGATCTCCTTTTAGGGCTTGTTAGCATGGCACCTCAAATAAAGCATTTAGTGCCTGATAGCAGGATGTACTTCTAAACTTCCTAGTATTGAAAGTGCCCATTAATAGTACTTTTAACCTCTAGTGAGGAAAAAAGGAGATGGAATTAATATATATATAAGTTTAAGTATCAAAGCTTCCATAGACATCTATATGTTTTGTTGTTATACATTACCTTTTCTAATATATTTTTAAAGAGGAACAGGGTAATGATAACATAATTTTCAACTGAATGTTACCCATTAGCATAGATATGACAGCAAACATAGCCACAATACTAAGTTGAAACAATTTATTTTCTGAGAATATAGGAAAGACTTTACATAACTCTATTAGAATAAATCTAAAAAATATCCAGGATTATAATTATAGTCATAGCCTTTCTTTTTCCTTTTAACCTAGCTATGATTGGTGAACTTCTGTTTTTTAAGGGTATAAGAGTTTTCGCTCATATTTTTTTCATTCTATGCTGCCTTAATCCATACAAGAACGGTCTTATGATTAAAAGGTAGAAATACGATATGGAGAATATTCAACCGGCTTTCTTCGGTAGCTTACATTGTGGTGAGAGGCTAATGATGGATTTTTTAAATTGCTATTTCAAACTCCTGGTCCTCCTTGTTATCAATAAAATACTGATTTGGGGAAAAGAGGAGTAAATGTTAAGGAAGTGGATTGTAAGATTTCTTAGAAAAATCTTAAAAAAAAAATACTGACCACAGTCAAGCCTTAGTTTGGCATATCCACCATCTCATGTAGTAAATATCTGTCTTCCCATCCCAACCCCCCACCCCCAAAGAGAATGCTTATCCACCCTTTAATCAAATTTCAGGTATACAATACAGTATTGTTAACTCTGGCACCACCTGTTCTTTGGATCTCCAGAACTAACTCATCTTGCAGAGCTCAACTTTGTACCATTTGACCAACATCTCCCCATCCCCCCTTCCCTGGAGCCCTAATAACCAACATTCTATTTTCTGCATATGTGAGCTTGACTATTTAAGGTTCCATATATAAAGACTATCATTTCACAATGTATACGTATATTAAAACATCACATTGTACACCTTAAATATATGTCATTTTTATTTGTCTGTAAATCTGAAAAAAAAAGAAGCAAAATGAGAAATATTGAAAATCATTAATTTGGGGTGGGGGGATGGGCTGGGGGTTTGGGATGGAAATGCTATAAAATTGGATTGTGATATCATTGTAAAACTATACAAGTAATAAAATTCATTGAGTTAAAAAGAAAAGAAAATCATTAACAAGATCTGAGAATTATTTTTTATTTGAACTTTATTAACCCATATTACCATCTTTTAAGCAGTTAAGCAGTGGCGTGTTTTAAGTATTAAATACAGACAGTAGAGACCTGTTGTGTATTATGATTCTGCAGTGTGATTTAGGGAACTCCCAGACAAGGCAAAGCCAATCAACAAGAAATCGCGATACTTCCTCACATTTCCAGGGAAAAGGTCTAACCTTGGATTCAGTTGAGGGATCATAACACTCACTGGCATTTCTTGAGCAAAAACCTATTCTTCTGTTTGAGAGTTTATCAACAAGATGATTTTTAAGTAATTTATTTTTTTTCTACATCAAGGATGATATGAAGCAGTATAAATTTAACATCATGTATGTTAAATTTATTTATAAAATTAAATATGATGTTTTTAAAAGTCTTATATTCAAAATGTTGCAAATGGTTGCTTTTCAGTGGTTTTTTAGAGCTGCAGTGTTTATTTTGCAACCTTTTTCTGGCCTTTTAATTTATGACATCTGGTAAACCTTACTGATAATCAAGGCTGAATAACTTATCTACAATCAGTATGTAATCAAATCTGATGAAAAAACATTTACACATGCTTATTTCATTCCCATAATATATATATGAATATATATGTATATATTTCTTAATGAACTCTTTTAAGTGCTGCTATTTAACATCTTATTCTGTAGTTCTGGAACTAGAAAAGTTCTTTTTGTTATTGATGCCCTGGCATGAATGGGAATATTCAAAATCAATGTGGTATTAATGATGGCAATTAAAATCTAGGTCTTTATGTTTTATTTTGTTTGTCCTTGTCTCCAATGTAATACTGATTTGGGGGTTAATATGGGTATTTGTAGGAAAATTGCATTCTGAGGAGTCACTTCTAAATACTTGGCATCCAAAATGTTACTAAATGAAAATGAATTGCTTTTCATAAAAAAAGGACATTTTACAACACTGTGTAATCACATTAAAATAATGACTGGCCTCACTAATGGAAATTAAATGTGATGCTGTGTGTTCTGGCAGTGTGGCCTGGGAGCTAGGTTTGCATGTAAAAGTGCAATTTCTATCCCCACTGAGCAGATTTTTATTCTCAAAATAATTAGTTCTGTCAAATAATTAATGTTGTTGACAGGACTAAGTTGAGACTATACAACCTCCCTCACATATATTATAATTATTTGGAATGACAAGATGATATTAAACAATAATCTCCAATTCTGGCTGTCAAATTTGATCAGATCGTTTCTTTTAATACTGAGATTCGTGTTAATAACCTTGAATGTAGCATGTAAGTCATCATATGTAGCACCACCTATATATGGAATGAATGTTTATGGTAATCATCAAATTTGCTTTGTGTATGTGTATGTAGGAAATGTTACTGTTTTTACAAAGCACTGCGGTACACTGAGAGGGAAGTTCTAAGCCAATATTCTGATATCAATATGTTATTTCTAAAACTCTTTAAAATGACATGGTTATGAAAATTGTGTTCTCTTTCTCTCCAAAGTTAGATAATATTTAAAAAATACATACAGTTTGCCCCTCAAATTTCATTACACATCCAATTTAACTTTCTTCATAGGTGTTTTAGAAGGCTAGAAATAATGAATCATGTCTTATATACACATCCACACACAATTTACTAGCCAACATAATTCTTTATGAAACTGTGATAGTTCAGTTAAAATAATCAAAATACTTCCTATTTAATATTATTTTGTAAGCCCACAGTCAATGCACTAGACATAAACATAATAATGAATTTCGGGATGACCATTTACCACAGATTACATAAAAAACAACTATATAACTAAAAAAAATCACTGTAATTAGTGTTCAAGAAAGTTAGATTATATTGAGCTATGTCTCTTTTTAAGTCTGCATGTATCTCTCTTTTTCTCTCTGGGTCATAAAATCGAAATCTTTGGGGATGGCTTCCAGGTGTCACTTAAAAAAAAACTCCTTAAGGATTTCTTTTGTTCATCCAGGATATGGATCTGTTGATCTATATTTTAAAAATTAGAATGTTACTCAACAATTTTAAAAGAATCCTTAAGTAAATGAAAATATACCAGCCATGTTTCCAGAAGGCAAGATTAACTATTGTAAAGATAAAGATATTTTTCAATTTAATTGATAGTTTGTACAGCAATCCAGTCAAACACCAGGTTTTTAAAAAGTTACAAATGATTTTAACATTCTTATCTAAAAGTAGATAGTTACATTTTTATATACTCTTTGAAAGAAATACAGTCAGAGCAGCACTGTTAGATATTCACACACAAACACATTTGTAAATACAATAATTAACATCATCCTAATGTTGATAAAAATACATCATATCCTACAGCATGACTTGCAACCATTAGTTTAACAAATGATTGTTCATACAAGCTGTTGGAATAATTGGCTGTTCTTAGGGGAAACAAAGCAGATGAAGGTCTATAAATTCCGTACATCCATTGACCAAGTTATTTATATTCTAGGAACCCATAGTACAACTAAAAATGAAAACACACAAACATGTAGACAATTGCAATTTATAATAAGGAAAAAAGCAACTCAGAGTCCAATAAGAGTTAAATTCTTATGATACAATATAAAGTATAAATATTATATTTCAGTTAAAAATCATTGTAATTGAGGTATAATGTCATGTTAGTTACAAGTGTATGGCACAGCGATTCAATATGTTATGTGTATATATACATACATACATATGAATATATGCACATACATGTACATGTATACACACACACACACACACATATATTCTTTTTCAGATTCTTTTCCCTTATAGGTTATTACACAGTATTGAGTAGATTTCCCTGTGCTATACAATAGGTCCTTGTTACTTATCTATTTTACATGTATAGTGTGTGTCTGTTCATTCCAGCTCATAATTCATCCCTCCCCCCAGTGTTTCCCTTTGGTAACCATAAGTGTATTATCGAAATCTTTGAGTCTCTTTCTGTTTTGTGAAAAAGTTCTTCTGTATCATAATATTCCCTTTTAAAAACTTTAATCTGTACATTTAATGCAGATTCCACCAAAGATCCATTTTTTCCAGTTAGTCACTTTGTTCTGTTTGATTTAATTGGTTGGTACCTCCAGAGCCATGCTGCATAGAAGTAGTCACAGGGAATGTAGTTGGATCTTTCCCAGTCATAGAGGGAAGAACTTCGGTTTCTCACCTCTAAAAATGATGTCGTGTTGATTTTTTCCAGCTTTATTGAGATTTAATTGATATATAATACTGTGTATTTCCTTTTATTCTTATTTGTTTTTTATTATAATCGATTGTTATTTCCCCAATACATTTATTTTTCTACTGCACAGCATGGTGACCCAGTTACACATACATGCATGCATACATTCTTTTTTCTAACATTACCATGCTCTATCATAAGTGACTAGATATAGTTCGCAGTGCTACACAGCAGGATCTCATTACCAATCCATTACAAAGGAAATAGTCTGCATCTATTAACCCCAAGCTCCCAATCCATCCTGCACTCTCCACCTCCCCCTTGGCAACCACAAGTCTATTCTTTTAAATGTCCACAAACACATGAAAAAATGCTCAACATCACAGATGTTGTGCAATTAGAGAATTGCAAATCAAAACTACCACAAGATACCACTTCACACCATTCAGAATGGCCATCATTAAGAAGTTCACAAACAACAAGTGCTGGAGGGGGTGTGGAGAAAAGGGAACCCTCCTGCACTGTTGGTGGGAATGTAAGCTGGTACAACCACTATGGAGAACAGTATGGAGGTACCTTAGAGAACTATACATAGAACTACCATATGACCTAGCAACCCCACTCTTGGGCACATATCCAGACAACACTTTCCTTAAAAAAGACACATGCACCCGCATGTTCATTGCAGCTTAGTCACAATAGCCAAGACATGGAATCAACCCAAACGTCCACTGATCGATGATTGGATTAGGAAGATGTGGTATATATACACAACGGAATACTACTCGGCCACAAAAAAGAATGAAATAATGCCATTTGCAGCAATATAGATGGAACTAGAGACTCTCATCCTGAGTGAAGTAAGCCAGAAGGAGAAAGACAAATACCATATGCTATCATTTATATCTGGTATCTAATATACAGCACAAAGGAAGCTTTCCACAGAAAAGAAAATCATGGACTTGGAAAATAAACTTGTGGTTTCCTGGGGGGAAGGAGAGGGAGTGGGATGGGTTGGGAGCTTGGGGTTAATGGATGCAAACTATTGCCTTTGAAATGGATTAGCAATGAGATCCTGCTGTGGAACACTGAGAACTATGATTACTTACTTATGACAGAGCATGATAATGGGAGAAAAGTTATGTATACATGTATGTGTAACTGGGTCCCCATGCTGTACAGTGGAAAAAAAAATTGTGTTGGGGAAATATCCATAAAAAAAATAAATAATCTATCCAATTTTTTACTAAAAGAAAAATAAATATACAATGTGATGATTTGGTACATGTATATAAAAGGCCCACTCTTTTATTTTTCATTTTGTGTATGTGTGTGTGTGTGTTTTAGGGCCACATCCATGACAAATGGAGTTTCCCAGGCTACAGGTCTAATCGGAGCTACAGCTGCCAGCCTATGCCACAGTCACAGCAATGCCATATCTGAGCCTCATCTGTGACCTACACCACAGCTCATGGCAACGCTGGATCTTTAACCCACTGAGCAAGGCCAGGGATCAAACCTTCAACTTCGTGGTTCCTAATCGGATTGGTTTCCACTACACCAGATGGGAACTCTGGCCCACTCTCTTAAAAACCTGGGAAAATGGTTTAGAGTATATTTTCTTTTTTTTTTTTTTTCTTATTAGAGTTGCACCCACCGCATATGGAGGTTCCCAAGCTAGAGGTCCAGTCGGAGCTACAGTTGCCGGCCTCGACAGGAACAACTAGAGTATATTTCGAACAATGATTTCAGAGAAAAATTTGAGAAGGGACATTAAAAAATCTTTTGACCCGTTCCATTTTAATATCATAATGAGAAGTCTTACCATAGCAATAGAGAAAATATTATTGACTAGAAAGAAATTCCAGAGAAATATTTAATTATTGTGAGAATTTAATATATTAAAAGGCCTCATATATTTCCAATGGAAGAAATGGTAAATAACATTGATATATTGAGCCACCCCTGTAAAATCCATTCTAAACCTATACAATACAACAAAAACAAATGCAAAATATCTAGAAGATTGGAAAGATTCAGAAGTAAAGATTAATTATTCAAGCATTAAAAAATACAGGTATGTGTATTAAGACATGAAATCCAAATGATATTAAAGGGAAATTAATATATCTGATTTTATAAGATACAAATTCTTTGCTGATTAAAGTTGCAATAAAATCAAGATATAAAGAGAATCCTGGGAAATACTTAAGTAAAATAAAGAAGTAACTATGTTTCCTATGCAGAAGAATACGTAAAAATTGATAAGAAAAATATAGCTAACTCAGTTTAAAGAAAGATTCAAATGATATTAACAGATAATTCAAAGACAGGAAAAGCATATAGATAATAAATATATAAAATGATGTTAAAATTATTAATAGAGGAGTTTCCCCTGTGGCCCAATGTGTTAAGGACCCGACAGTGTCTCTGTGAAGACGTGGGTTTGATACCTGGCTTCACTCAGTGGATCAAGGATCCAGTGTTGCCACAAGCTGCAGTGTAGGTTGAAAATGCAGCTTGGATCTGGTGTTGCTGTGGTTGTGGCATAGGCCTCAGCTGCAGCTGTAATTCAATCCCTAGCCTACGAAATTCCATTTACTGCAGGTGCAGCCATAAAAAAGTTATTAATAGAGAAATATAAATGGAAATAACAATGAGCTATCATTTCACCCATCACATTGGTAAAAACTAAACTTTTAATAACATTTAATGCTTTTTTGGGGATGGATAAAATTGATACCCTCACATTTTTTTGTTGGAACAGTGAATTGCTTATGAATAATAATTTTGGAAGTTAAGATCACCATATCTAATACAAATTAAAATTAAACCATGTGTATAATTTTACCCAGTAATCACTAACTTTTCTACATAAACAAAAGTACCAATATATTAGCATAAATGTATCAAATATTTTTAAAGTTTTTATTGCAGTGGCAAAAATCAAGAAGTTTTTGCTTAGTAATAATATAGGGGAATGGTTAAACAAATAATATTTATCCTGTTATGCAAGATTTAAGAAGAATGAGTAATTCTACATGTATTGACATGCTAGAATATCCACACATGTAATGTAAGCAAGTAATGTAATGTAGGTAATATAAGCAAGTTCTGAGGAATGTGTATTGTATGATACTCAAGTGTATTAGGTAAGTTATGCTGTATACAGAGACTAACATGCAGGCACACATGCACACACACCAAGTAAAGCTACATTCAGCTTCAGATTTAATTAGTAAAAGATAAAGAATCAATACATTGAGGGAGCGGGGATGGTATCCTTCTGCACATATTTCCTTGGCTTAAGGTCATGAGCTGAGAGATTGGAGAGGCTCAATTATTGCTACACCTGCACTCCTGTTCTTTTATACTCAACATATAAATCACCAATTGGGAAAAATTTAGATTGTTAGTGTCTGTCATGCTATGTATTGGGATGTTACAAATATTAGACTTTTCTGTCTTAGGAGGCAAACTCAATTGTCAGCGGGGCTTCATTCCCATATGAGGGAAGAAGGGAGAGTCAGATGCTGCCTATCCATGAACAGTATATCTGCCTCCATCTGAAAACAGTGTCCTAGGATTTCCATTTATCATCAACCTTCACCAGATTCTGATCCAATACTTTTCAGTCTTCTTGGTTCTAAAATAGAGCTAGAATACAAGTAAAATTTTTCTTGGTTGAAATATCATTTTTAGATTGAATCCCTTCAGCCTAAATCAATCTGTTCTTTAAACTTTCATGATATCAGGTATTTTGCTCTCTTCTGAAGGTAACAAAGGTGATATGTTTCTACATCTGAAACCTGTCACAAGGCAGAGCTCAATTTAACCAAAAATTGTATATACTTATGTAATCAGAGAAAAGCTGTCATCTAGCTGGTACTTGTCTAGAAACTACTGTACTTTGACAGAAGAGTCTAGAATATACTATAGAACTAGGGTTTTTTTTTTTTTTTTTTCCTTTGACTTGGTAAATTAATGATAGTTGTCCTCCACTATTTCTACTCTGCACTTTCCTTGACCTTCTCCCTTTCTTAAAAAAAATAAAATATTCTAGAATTACTAGAATAGTAGTCCCCAAACTTCTTTATCCATCTGATCTAGAAATACATTTAGTTTAAGATTCCATTTTGATTGATTCTTATTAAGGGGCACAGAGTTAAGTGAATAAGCCTCAAGTCACGAGACACAGGCATCACTGGCCCCTGTATGACCCATTTTATTCTAATTAATTATTTAATTATCAGATACAAAAATCTAATTATGAATACTTTCAGTGTGTACTTCTACAGTAAAGCATTATGCAGAAATTGTGGCTGGCTAGGATAAACTAATAGTTTTCCAGTCTGAAATGCAAGCTTTGACATCTGGTTAGTATCTTTTAATTAGGAGGAAATAAAAAGGTCCACCCAGGTACAAAGTATATTAATTTGCCATCAAGGATGGATTGTCAAATCTCATTAAGCACATGGGGTTTTGGTTTGGCCCTGTGTTGCTCTGTGACACAGAAGATGAGCCCAAGTGACTACAGCTAATAGAGGTTTATTTTTCCCTCCAATGGCACCGCATGTGTTTGGCGCAGAGAAGGTCTTACCCTGTATTCGTAGAAGTGAGTGCTAGCCAATGACTTCGGACACTGCTCTAGATAATTACAAGCAGTTTGCTTGGGTTTTTATTTTACACAGCAATTATTAGGGCCTGATAACATTATGTTTCACAATTAACCTAAAGAGAAATTTTAGGTTTTAGCTCTGAAAGACCTTGATAGAAAGCTAATCTGTTTCGAAGGAGGGAAATTAAGGACATATTTCACTAGTTGATATCTGGCAGTAGATTAATGACTGACATTTTCAAGACTCTATATTGAAGAATTTAAATAAACATTTGTTAACTTGATGCATTAGAGTCAATGTGCTCTTGTCACTATCATTGTAAAGGGAAGTGATTCAGAGAAAAAATACAGGAAGGCACGTTAGACACATGAAAAGGTCGTATAGTACTCCAGAAACACTATTTTTTTTTTAAGCGTATCATCCTTCAGAATAGAATGTGATGTTCAGGTTTGTGCACCTTGCGAAGAAAGTAAGATCCTCTAATTTGTGAACAAAGTAAATAAGCCTTTTTTCCAAGTGCTTGAGACTTTCACTAAACTTACAATGAATGAGTTAATTCAATGGTCTATACTAAAGTGTATCACAAACAGAATGAATGTAATATAATATAAATGCAGAATTTGGTGTTACCTGGTCTGGGACCCAGCTCTGGAGCTATATGATCAATACCACTGGATATTTGAGCCTTAGTTTTTTCTGTGTAAGCAGCAACAGTGATACAATCCCATCGACTTCAGGTTTTAAGAATCAACAAGATGATAACAGTTAATATTACTATACTAGTAATAAATAAAGTACTATATAAACATACTTTAAATAAAAAATGTTAAAGGAACAGTTGTGTGACAGATGTGGTCATCATTAATATTTATGAGGCTAGAACTCTTATCAAATTGGTTACCTGGACCCATGCTGAGATCCCCAGGGCTAAGATCTCTTGTCTCAGTCAGGGAGATTTTTTTCCAATGTGATTTTGTACAATCAGTAACAAAACTGATGCTGAGACTAGAGCAGCATAAGTTCCAGAAATGAGTTCTCTTGTGGCTCAAGGGGTTAAGGATCTGGCATTGTCACTGGAGTATTCTAGGTCTCTTCTGTGGTGCAAGTTCAATCCCTGGCCCAGGAATTTCCACGTGCCCTGGGTGCAGCCAATAAAGGAAAAAAAAAAAAAAAAGGAATGAAGAAGCAGGAACCTAGTTTGCAAGTCAACTTATCAACCCAGTTCAGAGTAGGAGGAAAATTCATGAGTTATGGGAGAACAGGGCATAGTTTGGACCTGGAACTGATGCAGCTCTCCTTTTCAGGCCTTGTATGGGCTCTTCTGTTTGTTTTCCTGGCAACTGGCAACTGTCATGGCATTGGTGGGTGTGTCATTTAGGATACTGATGTATTACAGTGAATATAATGAGGCTTAAAGTCTACTGGAAATCAAATTTATAGCCATCTTAGGTGGTTCTAACAAGTTCTTATATTTTTATCTACAGCTTCTCCCTTAGACTTAGATAAGAGTAATTGGTTTCTACTTGTGGGAGGTGCAGGGGTATGATTCTGGGACCATAGCTTTGGTAATAGTACTATACGCTAAATACTGCAGAAATTATCTCTAATTTTTTTTTTTTAGCTGAATGCTTCAAAGTTTGCCTTGTGATTGGGTTTTATCTCACAAAAAAGAGTAATTCATTACACTCAGAGGAAATCAAGAATACAAAGAAGTTAAGCATTTTTTCTTAAATCAGAATTCTTAAGCTACTGCTACTCCTATTGTATCAGGCTGATGATGCATTATACATATTATAATAATAAAAAAATTCAAATATTTTAAACTCAAGTAGACATAGTTTATAAAAAATTAAGAATTAATTGTAAGAAAGATAAATATCCATAAATATATAAATGAACATGAAAATGATTAGTTTTCTTAAATAAATAACTAAATATGGGATTTCAAAAATATATTTCTGCTTACATGTTTGCTTGCCAAAATACTTTTAGGAGGAAAATAGACAAAACTTATTAATTACATATATATAACATTATAAAAGGTATCTATCTGGAGAAAGAGAAATTTTAAAAACAATACAATGCATTAGTTATAGCTTAAAGAGGTGGGGGATTCATCTTTTCATAGATAGATAACTAGGGTTGAAGTGAATACTTTAATGTGGTTTTTCAAAGGAAAGGATCTTTTCAGAATGAGAAGGAATTGAGTGCATCTGAGTTATTCTGCTTCCATGTCAACTTTGAAATGAGTTGTGCTGCTTCCTTGTCAATGTTGAAATGAATTATGCTGTGGAATGAGGTATAATAGCATGATGGATTGGAATAAGGCCCACATTGGCCAAAATCCAGACTCTGCTATTTTGCAGTTTTGTCACCTCAAACAAGTTAGCCTCTGTGTACATCTTTTGGTTGATCTTTAGAATGTAACACTAATAGCTTTTTAAAAAAAAATTTGTGATAACTTATGACCTATCTAGGACAGCCTCTGACAAATGTTTGAGTACACCAAAGGGCCGCTGTTAACACAACAGAGAACTGACAGGATAAAATCTAACTAAAATTCTATTGTTTTTGATTTGTTTTGTTTTGTTTTCTTCTTGGTTTCTCTTTCTTTTCTTTTCCTTTTCTTCATTTTCAGACAACTGAAAGCTTTTCTTCTGTTTTTTTTGGATTTTGTTGGTTTGTCTCATTTCTCTGCTTAAGGGTTATACCTTAAGACTGACACACCCAACTTAGACTGTGCCTCTTTTCCGTCCTGTCTATAAGTATAAAGGGAAACATATATTAAGTCCTGACACTGTTGAAATATTTAAAATATCCATATTGACTAGAGGTAATAAGGATTCTTTATCCACTGACTTTCAGTCCTTACAATAATAACTTAGTAAAGAAACCTCCTGGCCAGAAGACAGTATTTAACAAACTTGAGTGCCCATGGGGATGTGGCTGCTGACAGTCACTGAGGTTTGTAGTCTACAATGCGCATGACTCATGACCTTGGGCTATTTCTTGAGCATCATTCTTTGAGTTTTGATATCAGGAAGTGTATCATTTTATTACATTCAGATAAAGATTCAAGGCATGTATTCTAGATGAACTTCCTGTTGATAATCACTGTAATAGATATAAATTATCTCATAAGATATAAAAGAAAATTGATGTGAAACTAAATTTTATCTAATACAGCTACTTCTAAGAAATACCAAAGTGTGACACCCACCTACGTCCTCCGACTTACTTTGCTTTACAAAGTAGGGAAGTATAATGTTGATTCTAAAAAAAGACAGCATACTTAGGAATTTACTATCATTGAAGAGTCATAAGAACTATTATTGTTAGATTTTATTTGATCTCCGGTGTTTTTAAGATTTAACAATGGACGTCTATTTTGGCTCAATCTGTGAATAATCATTATGTGTCCTCACCCATTATGTATCCTCATCCTTTGTGTTGTGTGTGGGTAGGGGCCTACAGATGTGGGCTACCCCAGAAAAGACACAGGGTTTTGCAGATGCTAACATCTTATAGATGAAAAAGTGCTCTGGAGAGCCCTTAGAGTTCTAGCAGATGGTCCCCTAGAAGTGGCTGTTATTATCTAAAGTGTTTTATGGAAGCTTAGAGATAATCAGGTAATACTACAAATAATGCCTACTGAATATGCAGTAGGTGAGAAAGTATCAGCACTCTTTCAAAAATAATTTTGGCTTCTGGACTCTCAAGCCTATAAAGCCTACTTATGTATTACAATATCTATGTTTTGCTGTATAAATCTTTGCAAAGTTGAGGTCCTTTACTGCTGTGTTTATGATCCAAAGTGACATTCGATTTTATTTTACCGAATAAACTACACAGCTATCAACTAAACAATAGCTACATAGTGATAGCTATTATTTCTAAATACACTTTAGTAAAATACAGGCTTTTTCTTTATACAATGGAAGGAACCACTCCCCAACCATTTCTTTTAGTAGCTCTTCTTTTCTGTTTGAATCTATTGTGTATTGTGGGTGCTAAAATGTTTTTGTAGAAAGGAATGTGTTTATATACCATTTTAAAATAATGAGATCCATTCTAAATGTGAAATTGCATGTCCCTTAATTCAGTACTGAGTACATATTCCTTTCATTGCTTTTCACAAAAATTGTGAAGATGTTTAAAAAACATACCATTAACAATAATAGTCAAAAGTATTACTTACATAACTCTGGTTCTCAAAATTGTGCTTCTTCATTCTAAAGAAATTTGATAATCCCTGCTAGATTGTATACTTCAATCTATTCAATCATGTATATTTAATTTACATATGCTCTTGTATTTGATTTAGACGGTTGCTCATGTCATGAAGGACAGCAATCACTCTTTGCATACATAGGATGTAATTTTTAAAAATTTTAAGTTGAAAATAATATATATGGAAAAAATAAACACACACAAACCCACACATACACACACAAATATATGGAAAAAAAAATTCAGTTGCCACAACAGGGAAAAAAAAAAAGTTATTGCCCATGAGCTATAATGGAGCCTTTTACAAATGTTAGCTTGTCAGAAAGATTTTTCTCCTCGATTTTTCTCTGACTGCTTCTGTCAGAAATTTTGACTTTCAACACAATTCATCATACAGTCATTGAAAGCAATGAATTTACCAATGAATATTGTCTTATAAAATTATCTCGAAGTTAAAAAAATAATATTCTGATTGCTATTTTTCTGGTTGGGGAGTTGGAGTAGTGACTTTGATATGGATGTACATATTTAATATAAACTAATAATATCAATAAAAACTAAGAAGAATTTTAGACATTTATTTACTTTTTAAAAATTTTCATTCAAAAATTTAAATGAATTCAGTGAGAGTGAAGCATCTAATGTATTCAAAACCCTGAGCTAAATCACATGACAAAGTTAAAATTTATGTTATAGGGAGTCCTGATGTGGCACAGCACATTCAGGATTCACGTTATCTCTGTTGCATTGTGGGTTCAATCCCCAACCTGGTGCCATGGGTTAAGGATCTGGTTTGCTGCTGCTGTGATATAGGTCACAGCTGCAGCTAGAGTTCGATTCCTGACCCTGAAACTTCCATATGTCGAAGGTGTGAGCATAAAAATGTATGTTATATATGTATATACATGTATAATGTATACGACATTTCATTCCTGCATTTAACTTGGTAAGAAAATCAGAGAAATGTGAAAAGAAAGGTAAAGACCATAAGTAGTTCACTTTGTTCCCACATTCTTTCCCTTAAATGTTATCTATAAAATAAAATGTAAAAGAATATATGTGTGACAGGGTCATTCTGTTGTACAGCAGAAATTGGCACAACATTGTAGATAAACTAATGCTTTAATTAAAATAACAAAAATAAAAATGTCAAATATACAGCCAGTTTATCCCCACATGCACAATTTTGTGTAATTCATTGATCAGAGATTTAAACATCTTAAAGCATAACCTATAGAAGCCATTTTGTTGCTTATATTTGGAGTTGCATGATTTCCCCTAGCACTGGAGTTTGAAATATTTTAAACGATAATATGTTCTGGGAGAAATTTCTATATGAATTTTGTTTCGAAATCCTTCAGTGACAATTCTATTGAACCAAATTTCATGTCAAGCTAAGGTTAAGTGTCTCTTTAATGTCAGAATAGGTTAGGATACCTTAACTGAAAGGCAGAGAATGTAGAAAGCCAGAGGCTCAACCCCATAGTTCACTTTTCAGGTACAAATCTAGCTGGGTATCCAGTCCTCAGGAGGACATCTCACTGCAGCTTCATTCCCTCAGCAGGGTGGGGTCCTCCCCACCTGCGATCTAGGTTTCATATTTTTCTGAGTGAGACACAGAGATGTTCTGGCTGCATCATGTCCTGTTGATTTAGTACAGACATTTATAAACCATTTCTATCAGCATGTGTGTACAATTTATCATATGAATGTTAATTTCTGTTTCATTGTCTCAAAGTTAATAGAAAGAAGCTAACAGAAGCCCAATAAAGAATATTTCTAAATAAATAAAACAGTCTGCATAGAATTGGCCAGCCTCTGAAATCTGACCTTCTCAGAATGTTACTACCACAGATTATCTCATTATTTGTAGCAGAGATTGGAGGATTATTTATAGCAGTTCTCAAATGTGGGGGAGAAATTTCTAATATAAATGTTTTATTTAATAAAAAAGAGTCCGGAGCAATATTGTTACCTAAATACCTGAAATATACACTCCAGATGAAGCTGAAGTCCATATAATCACTGTGGTCCCTGTGGAGGCTATTGCAGGCTTTGCTTGCAAAATCAAGGACTCTGAGAATGTGTCAGCCAGGAAAGTCATTTTTGATATTATACATACAAACTAGAACACCCAAACTTCCATAACATCAGGTCCTTATATATATGCAGGGGTATTCAAGGGCTAGATTGTAATACCAAAGGCAAGATACCTGTAGAATCACAAGTTCTCATGAAAATAAGATAAATATCAACTGAGACTGTGACAATTAAAAACCTTATTAATTAAAACCTCTTCAGTATGTTGATTTGTAAGAACCACTTTCGAAAATAATGTGCTGACTTCAAAATTGCAGTAATTTCAGATATATTATTTGAAGCTGTGTCATATCTCTAGTGGACCCTGCAAAAGCACTTGGGGAAATACCTGATGTAAAGCACTAAAAATCAGAGTCTAAATCTAGCTTCAAAGAAGTTATCTGATACCAGAAAATTGCCTGAGAACCTGGAAGCATTCAAAGGGAAGAAGTAAATTATTCTTGGATCAACTCAATGTACCTGAAAATAGCTAAATATAATTTTCACTGAAGAAAAATAACCTAAGGTATGAATTGATAAACTATCCATGTAGTCTGAACAACATTTTTAATCAGTTCTTATGTACTAAGTACTGTTTAGTGCTTTATTACGGCTCATTTTAGCCTCTTAACACCCATATCCATGGTTGCTATTGTTATTCTTAAGTTAGAGATAGAAAGAGGTTAAATAACTGCTCAAAGTTACTCACAATAAAAGGAGGCAGAGCTGAGACTGGAATCCTTGTTTGTATAACTCTAGTGAAAACATTCTTTAAAAAGTAGGTTTGCTCCTCAAGCCTGAAAAGTTGCTCTAGTTTTGCTAATATTAAAACCTAAACTATAATTGTTACTGAGTCCAAACTTGTACTGCTTGTCCCACCACAGCCAATAAAATTGAGAGGCGGGTTGTTGGGGCAAGTAACGGTGACTTTATTCAGAAAGCCAGCAGACTGAGAAGATGGTGGACCATCTTGATGAGGTTTGGATGCTAGTTTCTTTTATAGAACAAAGAATGGGGAAATGAGGTGGTAAAGTAATAAAGGTGATAAGTTGTTGCAGATGTTTCCCAGTTTTAGCCAAACTCCAGAGGGGATGTTTTAATTTCTTCTTTCCTGCAGTCATTCATAGGTGGGCTTGTTCAGGATGTTTCCTGTGAGCTGAACAAAGGTATTTTAGTTTAACCCTCTGGCATGGGAAACAGAATTCCCAGAAATGGACCATTATGTATATTTTAGGCTATAGGCAACATTCCTTTAGTGATTAACTTATAGCAAAAGCGATAGAATACAAGAGTTTAAGTCAAAAAAGCATATTCAACGTGGAGTCAGATTTGTTCTCCCTTATTACATGTGGAGACTACAAATTTCTAGTGAATTAAGATACTGAAGTGGCAGTTATCTCATACCCAGAGTCAACCCTCTCCTTACTATAATTTCTGGAGTAAGATCTTAACAAATCTTTTACTAAGTGGACAAATGGTTAATTATCACCAATAATCCTAGAGCTTTCATTCAGAAAAGGGTATCCATAATTTTTAATTTCTACATCACATGGGATTTCCTAATTGCTTTGTGGAGATTCTGCCTTATATCACTAAGGGGAGGGGTCAGTGGGATACATTGACTGTCATCATAGTCTATTGCATCAATAGGGCTAGGGTTTATTCCACTGAAGAGAAATTATGTTCTGAATTATTGTTCTTTTGCAGTGTGTGGACTCTTAGATGCTATCATGAATAACACTGGATCAGCCTTCATAGCTGTTAAGAAATTTGTAAATCAATTTTATCTGATCTAGGTATATAATAGGCATTTTCACTATATCATTTTTATTGCTTCTTAATACAACCCCAAACATGGTTGTAGGAGGAAATTCACCACAGCACATCAGTAGGGCATTTATTTATTTTAGGGGAGTACTGAAATTTCAGGGCACTGCTCGTGGGATTTAAGACATTTTACTCTAGGGCCAGTCTTCCAAAGCCACATCAATAATGATTGAAAATTGTTCATCTCTGCAGGCAGTTTAGTAGCCTCCATGAAATCACTTAGTGGTCTGAGTTTAACTCCTGAGGGAACTGTCATGATTGACAGTTTGAACAAAGAGGACAAGAGTGGAATGGACCTGTTAAGTAGAAGTGAGTGAATTTCTCCTGTGGGCATGACAATGTTTACCTCCTTCAATTTAGTTTTAAGTGACCTGAGAGATTTAAAATGAAGAAGGATATTTTATTCAGTGGGGGCATTGGGAGATAGAGCAGAGTTTTATTTCAATGAATATACTGGAATAAGCCTCTTATGATTTCTCCATCGCTGGCCTTGTATCATACATCAATTAGAAATGAATATTATGATGCTGTCACTCTGAATCTCCATATTTACCTTATTATGCTAGATTAATGTGAACTAGGCCATACCATTTACTACTGCTTGATTCACAGGAGAGGGCAGATACAAAGTCATATGTTTTCTACTCTTGTATTATTTCAAGGAAAATTGAGTTGAATTGAATAAATAGGTGGATTTTATAAATTTGGAGAAAAAATATCAGAACAATTTCTAGACATTTTCAAGATATTGTTACCTGTTATTCTTAATATAATTTTTAATATAATCCACAGACTAATTTTTAGCAGTTTCTGGCTATTCCTGCATCAGCATAATGTGAATCGATTTGGAGGCTAAAAGGCCTCTCAATATAGAATCCTTGGGCACAATAATGATTGGTATCTTCCCTAAGTAACTTGCAACACTTCTCTGAAATACTCAAGATCCCAGAGGAAAGGAAGGAAAAAAATAGAACCCTCTCCTTATTCTGAAAGTAAATGAATATTTAATAAGCACTTAAACCAATATCAGGTATATAGTAACTGCTCTATGCTTGTTAAATATAAACTAAGTGTTGAAGAACTGCTTTTGAGATCATTTTAATAATTTATAAACTGGCTTTTAACATTCACAATCTTCTAAATAGAACCCCTTTAGCAATTTTTATAACAGGCTTAAAAGAAAAAGAATTATGTGACAAACAGTTAAATGGCACTGAATATTTGTTCCATACTTTACTTTATGCTGACTACTTGGTCCCAGCCCACTAGAGTATCTTTTCAAATAGGTCTTGGTTTCTACATAGATGTGGCTAACTAGTCACAAACCAAGGTACTGGTGCCTCATGGCTCGTGGCCATCTGCCAAATAATGGTGCAAATGGCAGTCAGTTAGACTCAGAGGGCTGTGTCTGTCCTTGGTGCATGATCCTTGATAAAGTAAATATAGTACAAATCACAACATCTCCAGTGGTTCAGAGGAATCTTGTTTCTGAGTTGCTCTGTTTCCAAAAATTTTATATCACAAGTAAGTACTAACTCTGCTTGACTAATTTTCCACAGTCACATAGAAAAGAGTCTAATTACTGTTGATTTGACCTGTCTATGTAACTCAAAACAATCTTCTGCCTAGGTCATGCTGACCAGTGGAAAGTTATCCTGGAAACATAATTATGGTCATTATCGTAGAAAATTTGTGTGACTAAAGGCTGTGTTTTGCAGAGGAGAAAGCCTCTAAGAATATAATATGCAGTAAATTTCCTAGAATTGTATCAATTTGTTCATATTCTAGAGAATACAAGTGTGTCTAAGGAGAACCCCATTAAGTGCATACTTTTGAGTTATATCACCATATTTTTTATCTCTTTGAATCTTTTTGTTTGTTGATAGTTAATTTTTCTTATTTGTAAAAATTTCTCTGGAATCTTTCACATTGAATTAAATGAATAGAAAATCTTTACATGATCTCTGACAGAATAGGTATAGATCAATCATAACATTTCTAGTGATCCAAAGGAAGCTTGTTCCAGTTCCAGAAAACTCAAGAAGTAAATGGGTTCTTAACCTTGGGTGATGTGAACCTCTATAAACTAAATTATATCCCCTCAAAATTCATACATTGAATTCTTTACATCCAACGGGATGTTATTTGAAGGTAGGGCCTTTGGGAGCTAATTAAGGTTAGATGAGGTCGCAAGGGAGCAGTGTCTTATAAAAAGAGGAAGAGAGGCTATAGCTCTCTCTCCACAATGCGAGGAGACGAGGAGACGGTAAGAAGGTGGCCCTCAGAGAGCAAGGAAGAGGACTGTTACCAGGAAGCTAATTAGTGGCTCCTTGATCTTGAACTTCCAGCCTTCAGAACTGTTTAAGCCACCCAGGCTATGGTGTTTTGCTATGGCAGCCCAGAACGACAAATGTATAATAAAGGAGTTGCACTGATTATTTGTTCCATACTTTACACAGATTGGTAAAGATGTCCACATGGAGGTGTCTGATCCCAATGCTATTGAGGTCAATAATCCTCTGTACAATAATGATTGGATCTGCAGCACCTTACTGAATGTTTCCTAAGAAAACGTTTAGTGCATATGATTACTCTTTGTTTACAAAATTTACCAACTTATATTTTCTAAAATAATTCTAGTTCGGTTTAACAAAACACTCCAAATTCTTAACTAAGTTTGAAATGTAAACTTAACTATTATTTATTGCTTTTCAATTTTATAGTTATAATAATGAATAAAAAATCACATACTTTTTTATAAGTGTAGTTGTTATATTATCTGTACCTATATATCTATTTATTTTTTGCTTTCTAGTCAACTGCTTAATCTCACACTCCAGATGAAAAATACTTACTTCTTAGTAGCTAATGATCTATTCAAATCTACATGGCTATTAAGATATTTTAGCTAACATTGCTTACAAAATTAACGCTATTCTTATTCTATGTAGAAATTTTATTTTCAAGCACTTGTGTAATTTTATTAAACTTTTATGTTCTACCTTGAGTTGTTGAATGGATTTGCTGATTTTTAAACCTTTCTGCGTCGCATAAAGTGGCATTTTAAACTGTTTTTCTTCCAAAATGATCTCATATTAATCAATTTTTATTAAATTCATATCACTTTTATTACTAGTGAGTCCTTATTAAAAGCAAACTATTTTATATCTTTAAATCTTTTCATACTCAGTTTAGTAGTTAAAAAGGGAAAATGGGTTTCTAGATTTTTATGTAGTGCAATTGTCAAAGTATTACACTTGATTTCTGAGGCAGAGTTTGAAAAATGTACACAAAATAATTTGATGTGAATATAAATATAATGAATATGTTTGCCTTTTTTTTTTTTTTTTTTTGCTATTTCTTGGGCT
Source organism: Phacochoerus africanus (assembly GCF_016906955.1). Classification (NCBI taxonomy): domain Eukaryota; kingdom Metazoa; phylum Chordata; class Mammalia; order Artiodactyla; family Suidae; genus Phacochoerus; species Phacochoerus africanus. Next base: position 52,522,552 of record NC_062549.1, on the reverse strand, counting down.
GCTCCTGCAGCATGTGGAGATTCCCAGGCTAAGGGTCCAGTTGGAGGTGTAGCCACCAGCCTACACCAGAGCCACAGTAACGCGGGATCCAAGCTGCGTCTGCAACCTACACCACAGCTCACGGCAACGCCGGATCCTTAACCCACTGAGCAAGGGCAGGGACCGAACCTGCAACCTCATGGTTTCTAGTCGGATTCGTTAACCACTGAGCCACGACGGGAACTCCTAATGAATATGTTTGAAAAAACTTCGTGAGTAGGAAATTTCACTTTTTCTCTGAATGTCATTCATAGTTTCAGGCACTCAACTTCAATACTAAGATAGAGGGTCGCTGAAAGATCAGACATTTTAATATGCTGTGTTTTAATTTCTGTATTATCAGCTATTAAATTTTTAATAAACATTGAATAATGTTATTGTAGTAATATTTTAAAATATAATACATAGATTTAATGAAATGTACGTTTACAAAAATAAACTCAAAACACTTAAAGATTTAAATAAAGATATAATACCATGAAACTTCTAGAAGAGAACATAGGCGAAACATTTACTGACAAATTGTACCAATGTTTTCTTAAGTTTGTCTACCAAGGCAACAGAAATTAAAACAAAAATAAACAAATGGGATTTAATCAAGCTTATAAACTTTTGCATAGCAAAGGAAATTATAAACACACCTTATTAAGACAACCTATGGACTGAGAGAAAATATTTGCAAATGATGAGACTAACAAGGGATTTATTTAAAAAATGTACTAATTGCATATACAACTCAATAACAAGAAAACAACCCAATCAAAAAATAAGCAAAAGCTCTAAATAGACATTTCTCCAAAGCAGACATACAGATGCCCAATAGGCATGTGAAAAAATACTCAACATCACTAATTATTAAAGAAATACAAATTTAAACTGCAATGAGGTATCACCTCATACTTGTCAGAATGGTTGTCATCAAAAATCTATAAATAATAAATACTGGAGAGGATGTGGAGGAAAGGGAACCTTTCTACACTGTTGATTGGAATGTGAATTGGTGTAGCTACTATGGAGAACAGGATTGAGTTTCCTTAAAAAACTAAAAATGGAGTTACCATATGATCCATCAATCCCACTCCTTGATGTATATCCAGAGAAAACTGTATTTCTAAAAAATAATACACACCACAATATTCATTGCAGCACTATACAATAGCCAAGACATAGAGGCAACCTAAATATCAATAGACAGAGAAATGGATAAGGAAGATATGGTACATACGTACAGTGGAATACTACTCAGCCATAAAAAAGAATGGAATAATACCATTTGCAGCAACATGGAAGGAACTAGAGCTTATCATAATAAGTGAAGTCAGACAAAGACAAATATCATACAATATCACTTATATGTGAAATCTAAAAATAAAATGTCCATGACTTAGGAGAGTTTATTTTAATCAGATTTTTACATATCATATATAAATGATATCATATGATATTTGTCTTTGGCCTCACTTAGTATGACAAACTCATGCATATGGAGAACACATTTTTGGTTGCCATAGGGGAGATGGGGGGGAAGTGGGGGAGGTAGGGTGGAGTGGGATGGACTGGGAGTTTGTGGTTTGTAGATGCAAACTATTGCATTTGGTGTGGATAAGCAATAAGATCCTGCTGTATAGCACAGGCAACTATATCTAGTCACTTTTGATGGAACATGGAGGATAATGTGAGAAAATATATATATATATACACATATGTTTGCATGTATGTAACTGGGTCACTTAGCTAACTGGGTCACTTAGCTGTATAGCAGAAATTGACAGAACACTGCAAATCAATTACAATAAAAAAACTTAAAAAAAGAAAAAAAAACAGAAATACAGAAATAAACTCAAAGATGTAGAAAACAAATTTATGGTTACCAAAGGGGAAACATGGGGGAATAAAATTAGGTGTTTGGGATTAGCAGATACCTACTACTAAAACAGACAAAAAACAAGGTCCTATTGTATAGCACAGGTAGCTCTCTCTCTAAAATATGATATATATGAATATATATTATGATACATATATACATATATCAATAAATATTATATATGATATATATATTCAGTGTCTTGCAGTTAATTATAAAGGAAAAGATTATTAAAAAATAAAATAAAGTGTGCATTTAACTAATGAAATCAGAACAACTTTTATTACTTTTTAAAATAATAATGACTTTATATGGTGATAAACTGAGAAGCTCCAAAATCTAATTCATTTTCCCTGGGTACAAGAGAATTAAACTGTTTTTGTTATTAGTGCCTGCCTAGCCAAGCTCTTAAACAAATTTTATTTATTTCGTTTTTTTTTTGTCTTTTGTCTTTTTTTTGTTGTTGTTGTTGCTATTTCTTGGGCCGCTCCCGCGGCATATGGAGGTTCCCAGGCTAGGGGTCAAATCGGAGCTGTAGCCACCGGCCTACGCCAGAGCCACAGCAACGCGGGATCCGAGCCACGTCTGCAACCTACACCACAGCTCAAGGCAAGGCCGGATCGTTAACCCACTGAGCAAGGGCAGGGACCGAACCCGCAACCTCATGGTTCCTAGTCGGATTCGTTAACCACTGTGCCACGACGGGAACTCCTTATTTCGTTTTAGTGGTCAGATTATCCCTCTCTTATTTAGCTTATGGTCTGCCCTTTTCTCCTCTTCTACCTATTGGGTCAGAAAATATTTTGAATGTAGTACTTAGGTAAGAGCTGCCAGTCATCAAAATAATTCTGTTTATGCTAAAACAGCCACTGCTGGTGGGAGTGGAGAGGTGTTCAGCCATTCTGAAAAATAGCTGAGTATTAATAACTAAGTAACTAACAAAGAACTAAAATTTATTCACCTTATTTTTACCCAGGAATTTGTCAAAGTGTCTATCCAATATGATCTATGATCTAAAAAACTTAGAAGCAAGCTTAATGCTCATTTGATGAATGAATAAAATGATAGTGTAGATTTATTACTGTGCAACTATTTGTTATGTCCAGTAAGATTATTTAACAGTGTAATAAAATGGGTATTGGAACAATAAATAAAGGTTCTTGGACATAAATTATGATTACTTTTATTTTTCTAATTTACAATATTTTTTCTGAATATTAGAAAGAAATGTTAAAGAAAGAAAATATCAAAATTTTTACAATGAGTATCTTCAGGTTGGGATTACACTTTTTTTCTTTCATTGCACATATGCCCTAAATATCTTTACTTTTCAGTTTTTTTCCTTTTATATTGGAGTATAGTTGATTTACAATACTGTGTTAGTTTTAGGTGTACACAAAAGTGATTCAGTTGTGCATATATATATATATAACAGACTATTAAGTGGAGTTCGCTGTGCTATGCAATAGGTCCTTCTTGATTACCTATTTTATATATAGTAGTGTGTATATATGTTAATCCCCAAATCCTAATTTATCTTTCCCCCCAACCTTTCCCCTTTGGTAATCATAAGTTTATTATGACTGAACTCTCCTTCTCTTTTATAAGTTCATTTCTAATTTTTTTAGGATTCCACATATAAATGGTATCATATGATATGATATTTGTCTTTGTCTTTGACTTGCTTCACTTAGTATGACAATCTCTAGGTCCTCCCATGTTGGTTCATTGGTATTACTTGATTCTTTTTAAGACTGAGTAATATCCCATTGTATATATGTACCACATCTTCTTTATCCATCCTCTACTGTTGAACATTTAGATTGTTTCTATGTCTTGGCTCTTGTAAAAAGTGCTGCAGTGAATACTGTGGTGCATTTGTTTTTTTGAATTAGAGGTTTTTTTTTTTTTAATATATGCCCAGGAAAGGGATTTTTGGAACATATGGTAGCTCTATTTTCAGTTTTTTAAGGAAACTCAATACTGTTCTCCATAATGGCTGTACCAATTTACATTCCAACAAATAGTGTAGGATGGTTCCCTTTCCTCCACACCCTCTCCGGCATTTATTATTTGTAGACTTTGTGATGATGACCATTCTGAACAGTGTGCAGTGATACCTCATTGTAGTTTTAATTTGCATTTTTCTAATACTTAGCTCTGTTGAGTATCTTTTCATGTGCCTGCTAGCTATCTGTATATTTTCTTTGGAGAAATGTCTATTTATATCTTGTAAATATGTTTTGATTGGGTTGTTTTATGTATATGTATATATATATATATATATATATATATAGAGAGAGAGAGAGAGAGAGAGAGAGTGCTACTAGAACTGTCTGTATATTTTGTCATTCCTATAATTTATAAATATTTCTCCCATTTGGTAGGTTGTCTTTTCATTTTGTTTATGGCTTCCTTTGCTGTTCAAAAGCTTTTAAGTTTAATTAGGTCCCATTTGTTTATTTTATTTTCATTATCTAGGAGGTTAATCCACATAGATACTGCTGCAATTTATGCCAGAGTGTTATGCCTATGTTTTTCCTCGAAGAGTTTTATGTCTTTAATCCATTTGGGGTTTATTTTTGTTTATGATGTTAGAGAATATTCTAATTTCACTAGTTTACTTGTAGCTGTCCACTTATTGAAGAACCTGTCATTTCTCCATTGTATTTTCTTGCTTCCTCTGTCACAGATTAATTGACCATAGGTGCCTGGTATTATTTCTGGGCTTTCTATTGTTCCATTCATCTACAAGTGTGTTTTTGTGTCAGTGCCATACTATTTTGACTACTATAGCTTTATAGTGTAGTGTGAAGGTAGGTAGCTTGACTCCTCCAGCTTCGCTTTTCTTTCTCAAGATTGCTTTGGCTATTCAGGGTCTTTTGTGCTTCCATAGAAATATTAAGATTTTTTTGTTCTGTATCTGTGAAAAATGCCATTGGTAATTTGATAGGGATTGTATTGATCTGTAGATTACTTCAGTAATATAGGCATTTTGACAATACTGATTCTTCTAAGTCAAGAATATGGTATATCTTTCCATAAGTCTGTGTCATTTTCAATTTCTTTCGTTGTGCCTTATATAGTTTTCAGAATAAGGTCATTTGCCTCCTTAGGGTAGGTTATTCCTAGATTATTTTTGATGCAATAGCAAATTGGATTGTTTCCTTAATTTCTCTTTTGTCACTAATGCATAGAAATGGAAGAGATTTCTGCGAATTAATTTTGTATCCTTCAACTTTACTTTACTCATTCATTGATGAGCTGTTTTCTGGTAACATCTTTAGGATTTTCTGTGTATAGTATCATGTCATAGGCAAACAGTTACAATTTTGCTTCTTCTTTTTTGTTTGTATTTGGGTTTTATTTCTTTATATTCTCTGACTGCTGTGGCTAGGACTTCCAAAACCATGGAATAAAATAAAAATTGTAAGAGATATCCTTATCTTGCTCCTCATTTTAGAAGAAATATTTCAGCTTTTCATGATTAAGATGCTAGCTGTGCATTTGTCATATATGGCCGTTATTATGTTGAGGTAGGTTCTCTCTTTTCCCACTTTGTGGAAGGTATTTTATCATCAATGGGTGTTGGATTTTGTCAAAAGCTTTTTCCACATCTATTGAGATGATCATGTAGTTTTTATTCTGGTTTTGATATCATATTTGTGTGTGAATGATTTCCTATCTTTACTCTATGTATGCCTTTACAGATGAACTTCTGCATTTATAATTTCTTGTTTTTAGTTTTGGCTTTTTCATTTCCACCTAGATAAATTTCCTTAGCATTTTGTTGTAAAGCTGGTTTGATGGTGCTGAATTCTCTTAGCTTTTGCTTGTCTGTGAAGCTTTTGATTTCTCCATCCAATCTGAATGAAATCCTTAATGGGTAAAGTATTCTTGGTTGTAGATTCTTCCCTTTCATCACTTTCAATATGTTATACCACTCCCTTCTGACCTTAGGAGTTTATGCACAAAAATCAGCTGATATCTTATGGAAATTCTCTTGTATATTATTTGTTGCTTCTCCCTTGTTTTTAATATGTTCATCTAGTCCTTAATTTTTGTCAGTTTGATGTCTGTGGATTTTCCTCTCCAGGTTTATCTGGTATGGAACTCCCTGTGCTTCCTGGACTTGGGTGACTGTTTCTTTTCTCATGTTAGGGAAAATTTCAGCAATTATCTCTTCAAGTATTTTCTCAGGACATTTCTCTTTATCTTCTCTTTCTAGGACCTCTATAATGTGAATATTGATGTGTCTAATGTTATCCCAGAAGTCTTTTAAAATTTCCTCATTTTTTTCATTCTTTTGTCTTTATTCTGTGATTTTTTACTATTCTGCCTTCCAGGTTACTTATCTGTTCCTCTGGCGCATTTATTCTGTTATTGGTTCCTTTTAGTGTACTTTTCACTTCAGGTATTTTATTCTTCTCCTCTGTTTGTCTACTTTTTAAATTTTCCAGCTCTTTGTTAAACATTTCTTTTATCTTCCTGGTCTATGCCTCCATTCTTCTTATGAGATCTCAGATCACCTTTACTATTAATATTCTGAATTCTTTTTCAGGTAGATTGCCTGTCTCCACTTGACTGAGATGTTCTTTTTGTGTTTTATCTTGTTCCTTCATCTGGAAATATTCTTCTGCCATTTCATTTTGTCTGACTTTCTATGTTTGTGGTCACCATTCTGCATGCGGCATAAGGCAGTTTCTCTTGCTTCTGGTGTCTGCCCCTTTTGGGTGAGGCTGGTGTAGAAGCTTGGGCAGACTTCCTGGTGGGAGGGACTGGTGCCTACCCACTGGTGGGTGAAACTGTTTCTTGTCCCTCTGGTCAGCAGAACCATGCCAAGTGGTGTTTTAAAGGCAGCTGTGTGCTCAGTATGACTTTAGGTAGCCTGTCTGCTGATGAGTGAGGCTGTGTTCCTGCCCTTTTGGCTCTTTGGCATGAGGCACCCCAACACTGGTGCCTACAGTTTGTTGGGTGAGGCCAGACTTTGGTATAAAAATGGCAACCTCCAGAAGAATTCATGCCAATCAGTACTCCATGATACCTCACTACTACTGTGCTTATCCCCACAGTGAGCTACAGCTGCCTTCTGTTTCCCCAGGAGAACTTCCCAGACCAGCATGTAGGTCTGGCCCCTGGTCCCATGAAGTCATAACTTTTTCTCTGGGTCCTGGTGTACACAAGAGCTTGTGGGCATCCTCTAAGAGTAGAATTTCTGTTTTTCCAGTCCTAGGAAGTTCCTGCTATGATGCTGCACTGGCTTTCAAAGCCAAATGCTCTGGGGGATCCTCCTCTCAATGCCAGACCCCCCAGGCTGGAGGGCCTGACACAGGGCTCACAATCTCTGTGATATAATTGTTTTCCAGTTTGTGGGTCACCCACCCAGGGGGTAATGAGATTTTATTATACCAATTTATGCTCCCATCCAGTTGTCTTGTTGTGACTTCTTTATTTTGGGATGTAGAATATCTTCTGTGGTACATTACATTCTTTTTTTATTGTTGGTTGTTCAGCAGTTAGTTGTGATTTTGGTGTTTTTATGAGAGGAGATGAGGTCATGTCCTACTCTGCCATCTTTTCTCCCTCCCACTTGCTAGTCTTTCCAAAATCTTTCCTTTTAAAAAGCTACGTTTGGCTTATTTCAAGGAGCAGTTTGAGGCTTAAGAATTGAATCTTCATTATAATTGTGATATTTGTCTTTATGAATGATAGAGGTATCACCAAATACACTTGGTGATTTCCCCATGGCAAATGAACATTTGAAGATTTTTTACAAAATAGTGTTTATGATGCTTAAAATCTATTGAAGAACTGCCGCTGCCCTGATGGATATATGTTTACCTTTATGAATTGGGGATGGTTTTCTGAGGAATAAATTCAGATATTTAGGCACTCTTGATTTATTTTGTCAAAGAAGAGATTCTTAAATGCTTTTGTTTATTTTACTTCAGTTTTTCCTTTTTATAATTATAAATTGAAGCAATCTTATACAAACTTGTTTAATGGGAAATGTATTCAAGTATTATATATGAGTAAAAGAATTTGGAAACAACTATCTTTTTGTGAATGCTGAGAAAGTAACTGTATTATTATTATTAATAATATCCTGTAATGATTAATTGAAATATCATCTGTTTCAATAGATTTTCTCTAGTCTTCTCAAAAAAAATTTTTTTCCCCAGGAATGACAACTTTAGTTTGTATACCTTGCAGCATTTTCCAGGTTTTACTCTATTTTATAGAATTTGAGTACGAGTTTTAGAGATCAGCACATGATGACTTTTGGTGTATAATCTGTTTTTTAAATTCATTTTTGGATCCATTTATCCTTTTTCCTGGGTTCTTCAGTGGCTAACTCTGTTGAATATATGAGGATTTCTTATTGTTTTTATTCTTATTTTTGTTGTTCATTCTTTATTCAACCTGAGCGTTTGAATGAATCTAACACTTAGATGGGAAATTCAGGCCAATAAAATCAGAAGAAGACAATTTATTGCCCTGTAAATTTTATCTGTTCCAAAAGCATTTTCTCTAAAGTGCATTTTAACATTGCCTATATTCATAATTAATGTATCCCTTTTAGAATCAAGCATAAAAATCTCCAAATACAAATAAAAAGGCTTTATTTATTCTAAACACATTCTTTAAGATTTTACAGAGCATTCACCATCTCAGTCTGATATTTCCATACTAAAACCTCTACTCTTAAATTAGTCCTCATATGACAGCTATTTTGAATTTTATTTGTTCTGAAATATTTCTGAAACCATCATTTCTTTAACAAGTTTCTGGCACCAAAACATATCCCCAAATATATAAGTAGCCAAATTATTTTTGATTTATATTTATCTTATATTTTTAAAAGACCAGAGCCTTGTTAGCCATTGGGTGGAGAAACTATTAAAATTTTGCACTGATTTTAATTAAGTAAAATTAAAAATTCAGTACCTGAATCTCACTAACAATATTTTAAGTCCCCACTAATCACATGGGAATATTGACTACTTTTTTCAAATAGTGCAAATATAGAATGCATTCATCATTACAGGAAATTCTATGGGGCAGTAACGATTTACAGATTTATCTTTTGTTATACAGCAGCTTTCACAGACACAATACTAGCTCTATTTGAAACTATAACTTAGAAACACAAAAAATTTATGTTTACTTGTGTTTTGAGTGACATTTTCATTTTTCACTTCCAATTTTTTGAAGTATTAGCTTCTTTTTGACTGCTGTTTGTCATTTATTTTCTTAGAATGTGGGCCTGATAACTCTCTTATTTTTCTATTTATCATTGGTTTTCAGTAATTTGATTATGATTTATCTTGGTGTGGTTTTCTTTGTTTTTATTCTGATTAGGGTTCACTGAAATTCTGCAATATATAGGATAATATGATTTTCATCAAGCTTCAAAGACTTTTGACCATTATTTTTTTAGTATTTTTGCTCCTTTGTGATTACAGATGTAGGCATCTTTAACATTTGGTACTGTCATATAACTCACTGATGCTCTGCTTATTTATTTTTTAATGTTTTGTCTCTATATTTTGGCTATTCACTATTTCTGTAACCTCAAATTCACAATATGTTCTACAAATATTTCACCTGTAATATCCATCAAGTGTAATTTTTAATTTTAGGTATAATTTTTCATCTTTAGATATTTGATTTGATTCTTTTTTTATATCTTTAATGTCTCTCTTGATTATGGGTCATATACTCTGATTCTTGGGATCTCTAGGAATTTTTAATTGGATTATAAAGATTTTGTATTTTATGTTATTGTATCTTAGTTATATTTTTCAAAAAGAAATATTTTACTTTGTTTTAATAGACAGGTTGTTTTGGTTTAGTTTGATCATCTTGAGAGTTTTTTTTAAGTTTTGTAAGGGTGGTCCCTGAGTACTTTTTACTGTAAGGATAATTTATATTCATTAATAAGACCTGGCCCTTCTGATGTTTAAATGTAATGTTTCAGGGAGCCAATCTTGACTTTCCACTGCTGCTAGTAGGAATTGAATGATTCTCAGCCTTTTGTGGGTCTGGGAACCATTCAGCTCACAGTTTTCCAATATTTTTTTCACCAACCTCGTAGAAGTTCACCCTTTGCATGCATATAGGAACCAGCATAAATTCAAGACAATCTCTGAAATTACTTTTTCCACATAGCTCTCTTCTCTCTAGAATTCTACCTCACAAATTCATGCTTCCCTAGATGCCCTAAACTCTACCACCACAGCTCTATGAGGTTGCCATCTCTGCTTTTAGACACACACACACACACACACACCCAACTCTAGAATATGAACTATGCTTCCCAGTCAGCTGGGGCTATCCTATACCTTATTTTGATTTCTTTTTCTTTTTTTTTTTTCACTCAGATGTCACAGATCTGCACTGCCAGTGGCTTAATGACATAAAAAGCATTTGTTTCATCTATATTAGCTTGATTTTCTAGTTGTTTGAGTAAGAGAGTCAGTTTAAGCTTTGTTATTCCACCATGACTGAAAATGGACATCCCTCTTCAACTGATGAAGATTCATGTAATGGAGAAGCACAAGCTAAATATTACACTATGAGTTAAGGCTTAATTTTGCAGATAATGTTGAAATAACAGTGTATGACATTATGATAAAACTCTTTCATTATTATAAACCTGATAGAAACTGGCAAGGCAGTCTTTCTGCAAGAGATTAGATACATACGATTTTTTTTTTGTCTATTTAGGGCCACACCTATGGCATATGGAGGCTCCCAGGCTAGGGGTCTAATCGGAGCTGTAGCTGCTGGCCTACACCAGAGCCACAGCAATGCCAGATCCAAGCCATTTCTGTGAACTACACCAGAGCTCATGGCAGTGCCAGATCCTTAACCCACTGAGCAAGGCCAAGGATCAAACCTGCAACCTCATGGTTCCTAGTCGGATTCTTTTCTGCTGAGCCATGATGGGAACTCCTAGATACATATGATTTTAAGATGATCAAAAGTCCTTAAGTAGAATTACACAAATGGCAGTTTGGGCTTACAGTTAGGAGAGTAACCTCCATAGCATAGAGTAGGATTGAGTCAGAGACTGCATGTTGACACCCACTGTGAGAATTCAAAGTACAGCTGTGCCTTCATTTTAACTTGACTCAAGGTCACTGTTAAAGACAGACCACTGGGCTTTGTAAACTATGGATATGACTAATCTAACAATTCTTGTTTGCATTTTAACCAGATTAATCCTGTCCGAGAAAGAAAGTGTCAACCATAAGAATTATCCATTCTTAAAAGTGACTTTATGATATTCCTCAAATATTTCTCACATAAGAGTGAAAAGGAAAATAATATTATATCTATAAATTGCATTACTTATATTGACCTACAGTTATAAGAAAGATAACCTTCAGTAACTTCTGGAGCTAAAAAAAAATGAATATTTAATTTCTTTTTCCCTCTAAATATGGTTAAAATACACTGGATTATATGAAGAAGCTAAATGTTTGTTTAAAATATATATGTACACCTTGACTTTTTTTGTTTGATTCTCAGAGCATTAGCTTGAGGTATGTATGGCTCAAATTTCAAAATTAAAAAAATATATATATTAGCTTTCCTATCCTTCAAACTTAACCTCAAATAATTCTTAAAGGGAGCCCTTAAATGTTGCTAAGCCAAAACAAAAAAAGGCAGCAATATAATGCCTATTTTTAATGGTGCCATACTTTTAATTTTTATGTGAATAATTATTTATGAAGTCAACCTTCATTGTGAGGATATATATATATATATATATATATATATAATGTGTCCAATATTTAGTAAAAATTTAATAATCTAAGATGTAATAATTAACAGGCTAATTTGAAACATTTTTATGTTACTTGGTTGCTCTTGATTTCAAAAGTAGCTTATTTACATGCATAGTGAGTAAATTTTCAAGTATATCTAATTTACATGCTTTTAAGATTCTATCTCTTCAATGCTCAATTTACAAATATCATTCTAAATTATTTTTTAAAGTAAGATGCACTTACTAATTATTTTATAGCTATAAGATTTTAAAAGAAATTATTCATATAAAAATATGCTGCTGATAAAATGTATCTATTAGCTAGTATTCAACGATGATCATCAATATCAGAGATTGTATCCTTATTGAAATTTTAGTTTCACCGTGTTAGTTTTTTTAAATCGTTAGGAGAAGATGATGTCTGGCAAAAAAAAAAAAAATAGTAGTTAATAAATATTGTGGAATGAATGAATGGATGAATTTTTAAAGTCTTAAAAAATAAATCTGTAAGTGCTGGCATACTTGGAAATAAAAGTTTCATTGAGTTTAATTAAGCACAATTAAACATTCTGCCAAGCTCAGAAAGTGGTTTTTAGAACTACTAGCAGTCCTTAGGCAACATAGGAGCTCTTAGTTAAATTAATTAAAAATGAGGTTGAGAATAGAAATTTCAACACAGAAACAAGGACTGTGAATTTGCTGATCATTGATGAAAACTAGCTACACATACTGGGTTTTAATGAAACTGACATTTGAAATTGGATCAACTGAAGAGAATTATAGAATTATTTCTGTTTAAATCCTTTATTTTCAAAATCATTTTTCTTGTGTTAACTTTTCTAATTAATGTTTATACTTTTAATATCTCTTTTTTCTCTTCCACAGCATTTAATGGAACGAATTGTTAGTTTCTGATAGAAGGGTTCTGATAGTGAAATAGCCAATATCTACCAATTATGGAACATGTAGAAATAAAAACACATGTTCTCAACAATAAATGGAGCCTACAGTACTATGGTCCATCATCAGACTTTAGCCATGATGGATATTCTTTTTCATTGATTAATTAGGTGACTTATTCTTCACACTTGCTTCTGAAATATTGATAAACTTAAAAATAAAGCAAAGAGTTTAATTACTGTACAGGTCAAAATTTTAGATAAATAAATCGGGAATTTATGTATAGATATATGCTGAATAATTAAACATATTTTCCTATTGCATTTTGCAATGCAGTAGTCGCCTTTTATATAACTAAATTTTCCTCTCAAGAAAATCAGTAGTACCTATGTATTTGAGATTACCTGGTACAGTACTGAAAAACTGTTAAAAGCCAGTGGAATCCATTCAATCTAATTCTTTCCCTTTTGATTATTTTGTTTGTTTGTTTGTTTTTGTTTAAGGGTTAAAACAAGGCGAGCCAACCATGACTGGCAAAACGCAGACCAGCAATGTCACCAATAAGAATGACCCCAAGTCCATCAACTCTCGAGTTTTCATTGGAAATCTAAATACAGCCATTGTCAAGAAAGTTGACATTGAAGCCATTTTCTCAAAATATGGAAAAATAGTTGGCTGCTCAGTTCACAAAGGTTACGCATTTGTACAGTACATGAGTGAGCGACACGCAAGAGCTGCAGTGGCTGGAGAAAATGCCAGGATCATCGCTGGACAACCACTGGGTAAGTCCTGCTCAGTTACAGATCTCATATTGATGTTCTTGTCTCTGCACATATCTAGACATGGTCTTATTGTTTAAAAGCCAGCACTCCATAACATTTCTCTCTTTACCAACTATAGTGCTTATATATTTATAATTTATATTATTCTCTTTTTCTCATATTGTTTTACATATGTGTCTTATTTTCTCTACAAATTTATAAGCTTGAGGTCAAGTCTGCTTTGTAACACTTGTTACCTCCACCAATACTAACAGGTCCAGGCAAATTAAAAATGTGCAACATGTTTAACCTTATTTGACTTGAAATGGTGTTTTTGTCTTCCAGGAAACACTATGCTGAGCAACAAAACCAAACCAAATAACTTTACTTATTTATACTTTTGCTCTTGAGGGGCTGATATATTTTCCTCATTTATTGTTTGTATTTGTGGAGAGAAGGGATAGAAAATAACAAAAGGAAATGAATCTTGAGAATTGGGAAAGGAATATAACCTATTATTTCTTATCTAGACAGGAATCTTGTATGTCATGACTGTTCATTCATGTGTAATAATCAGATTTATGTCTAATGTGCAAGGAATAATACAGTTTTTTCTTTCACAAAGAAAGTCTGAAGTAAAGTGAAACTTCTTTGGAGAAAATATTTTGTTAGTATGCAGATAAAAATAAAAATTAGTCTTTTTCTATTAGGAAAAGGTATAATGAATACATCAGTGATTTCTTAATTTTGATCTATTGTCACATGCACATTTATATATTAAACTGATTATACAACATCTTCTTGTGGCTATCCAACAGGCATCTCAGCTGTTATGCCCAGAATACAGAACAATACTCTTGATTATTCACACCCCAACTTCTTCCACCCCATGCTTCTCCATCACATCAAATAGAACCCCCATTTATTCTGTTTTCCAAATGAAGACTTAGGTGTCAACCTCGATTCTTCTCTTCCTCCCCCACTCTAAATGTAAACCATCATCATGTTTATTGCCATCACTATGTCCCAAACGCAATCAACTTTTAAATCTACATCAATAGCCATCTAATGCAGACCACCTTTATATCACGTGGACCATTGAAATACCCCTCTAACTGGTCTGCCTCTTTCCATTCTTGCCAGAGTGCCCCTTTAAAACCTAAGATGATGCCGTTGATGTGCTCATGAGTGCCTCCATCTCACCCAGAACAAGATTTATGTTCTGTAACAAAACTACGGTGCCCCACACTACCACATTTCAACTCCATCTTCTTTTCTCTACCTTCTTGTATCACTTCAGTGTTGCTGTCCATCCTGATATCCCTCAACCATTCCGATATTGTTTCTGCCTCAGAGTCTTTGGACTTGCCATTCCCTCTGCTCTGAAGACAGGTCTTGGCTAATTATTTTCTTCCTTCTACTTTATTGTATGCTGTGCTTGAATTCTACTTACCCAAAGAGGCTTTTCAACCTATTTAAAATAAAATAGTCTTCTGCCCTCTTGCCTACACTCTCTAATCTATTATTCTACTTCATATCTCTGGAATTACATATTTCAATTTATGATGTTACTACTATAATGTACACAGACATAAAGATGCAGGAGCATATGAAGGAAACAAGAGGTAAAAGCATAGATAAATCAGATTAGAAGGGTGTGATAAAATTGCATTATCAAGTTATTTGAAAATTTGGGGGGAAACTATGGAATCCAATAAAATGAGAGTGAGGTCTAGGTAACAGTCTTGAGGACAAAAAAGATATCTTAAATAAATGCTTGGTATAAAACCACAAATAGTGATTACTATAAAGGAATATACTCTTACTTATAGTTCTACAACTCACATATCTATATTTTAAAGACAGATAATGCTTTCCAAAAGACTTTAGTAAGTTTTACATTTGTCCCCTTTTTTAATGTCCCCATTTTACTTGTTGACCTTGATATGGGAATTTTCTGACCAATTTTCTTTCTAAGTTAAATTCCTTCTTCAGGGCAATATCTGAGCCACTATCAGAGAAATACCCACTTATTGCCTATGTCTTGGTTGTATGAAATTAGTACATACTAGAAATTCATTAAATCATTAATTTTAAAAAATTAATTACCAGAGAATGTTTTGCCTATGTTCTCTTCCAGGAGTTTGATGGTGTCTTGTCTTATATTTAAGTCTTTCAGCCATATT
Organism: Phacochoerus africanus; assembly: GCF_016906955.1. Lineage (NCBI taxonomy): Eukaryota > Metazoa > Chordata > Mammalia > Artiodactyla > Suidae > Phacochoerus > Phacochoerus africanus. The sequence goes on along the minus strand of NC_062549.1, from coordinate 52,507,024 downwards.
GAGTTTATTTTGGTGTTTGGTATGAGGGTGTGTTCTAGTTTCATTGATTTGCATGCAGCTGTCCAGGTTCCCCAGCAAAACTTGCTGAAAAGAATGTCTTTTTCCCATTTTATATTCCTGCCTCCTTTGTCAAAGATGACCCAGCAATCCCACTCTTGGGCATATACCTGGACAAAACTACACCCGCACATGCACCCGCATATTCATTGCAGCTCTATTCACAATTGCCAAGACATGGAATCAACCAAAATGTCCACTGATAGATGATTAGATTAGGAAGATGTGGTATATATACATAATGGAATACTACTCGGCCATAACAGAGAACAAAATAATGCCATTTGCAGCAATGTGCATGGAACTAGAGACTCTCATCCCGAGTGAAGTAAGTCACAAAGAGAAAGACAAATACCATATGATATCATTTATATCTGGAATCTAATATATGGCACAAAGGAAACTTTTCCACAGAAAAGAAAATCATTGACTTGGAGAATAGACTTCTGGTTGGCAAGGGGGAAGGAGAGGGAGTGGGAGAGACTGGGAGCTTGGGGTAAATAGATGCAGAATGTTGCCTTAGGGATGGATTAGCAATGATATCCTGCTGTGTAGACTGAGAACTCTGTCTAGTCAATTATGATGGAACACATAATGTGAGAAAAAAGAATGTATACAGGTATGTGTAACTGGGTCACCATGCTATGTAGTAGAAAAAAAATATATATATAAAGAAATAAAAATAAAAATTAAAAAAATTAATTACCAATTTAAGTTCAATTAAAAGCCCTATTCACGTGTTAATGAACTACAGCTAATTTTCCAGAGTATCTTCTATGTTGGGAAGGGGGAAATTTTCGTCTTTACGCTTCTTGAGTTCTTATGGGTGAGGTAATAATAAAATTGACACAACACAGATTGACAGGAGCAAAAGAGACACACTGTAACTCACACACATGAGATCCATAAAAATGGAGCCTGAGAAGTGTCCAGAGCAAACAGCTTTTACACTTTTAGACAATGAAATAGAAATTTGAGAGGAATTGACAGGACAAATGAAAATAGGTTTGGGGATTTGATGAGTAAGGCCTTGAAGCAAAGTCTGGCTTGGGTAGTACATAGTTAAGAGGTAACAAGTTTTGTTTATACAGGTTTCTTTGCTGGATTCACTATCTCTGGTAATAAGTATGTCCTATCTCTAACTGTAGGGAGGGCACCTTTCATATGAGAGATGAGATGTATTTTCTGACTTTAGAAAAAGAGGAGAGTCAGAGTGTCTCTCTTAACATCAGTTCTTTCTTGTTTTTTTTTTTAATTTTAATTTTAATTTTTTTAGCGCCACACCGGCGACATATGGAGGTTCTCAGGCAAGGGGTCTAATCGGAGCTATAGCTGCTGACCTATGCCAGAGCCACAGCAACACTAGATCCAAGCTGCGTCTGTGACCTACACCACAGCTCATGGCAACACTGGATCCTTAACCCACTGAGCAAGGCCAGGGATAGTACCTGCAACCTCGTGGTTCCTAGTCGGATTCCTTTCCACCACGCCTGGATGGGAACTCCCGCATCAGTTCTTTCTTAAGTAACTTTAATTCAAAATAATCGATATGCCATTGAGGCATGTTTTGGGGCAGCATACCATGGGTCCCAGCACCTGTCACTGCTCATTTATTCACTGCCCTTCTCCAATAGGGAAGGAGAAACATCCATGCTAAAAACTTGGTGCCTTACTTGGAAAATCCAAGAAAAAAAAAGGATGACACCAAATGACTATGCTTTGAGAGACACCGAATTTAATTGTGCTTCTAGTAAGATATTACTTCTCATTCCTGGTCATTGTTTCGGGATCCTCTCTTGGTTATGTTCTCCAGTTAATCTCTGGAGCATATATCTTAATCAGCCATAATCACCCCTTCTGCCTGCATACAAGTAAAACACTTGATTCTTTTCTTTGAAATCTAGTCTTTCACTATTTGTGTTTAAGTTGAAGGCCTTTTCATAACAAGCAAGTGCTATATAACTTAACTAGTAACTTAGCTTTTTGAAACAAGGGTCTCAATATACTCACCTTAAAAAAAAAACAAAAACATACCTTTCTAGAGATTCAGGCAAAGGCATGTCTTCCAGATGTTCCTTAAAGAAGCTGTTTTTAAAGAATACCCTTAGTTTTCAAGGAGATATATTCACTTCTGGCTTTAAATATTGTTCTTTTTTTTTTTTCTGGTAATGGAGAAACTTAGGTTTAGGTATATCACTTGCTTTTTTAATTTGTTGACTCCAATAAATCTTTTATGATTTGAAGCCCCAGCTAAACTCTACAAGCTCTTAATTTGAAGTGGATTGATTATGTGTCAAATAATAGACCACTGTCATATTAAACTGATATTAGCTTCATGTATTCCAAAATATCTAAGCATTGTTCTTTTCTTTAGAGAAGGAAGAAAAATTAATATTGATAAGCCATGCACTGTATTTTGCCTTTATTATCTTAGGTGACCTCAGTGTGTATTCAAGTAACTTCTTTGAAACACATCAATCTTCCTATCACTACACTATGTGCTTAAATCTTTTATATTTATTAATATCATTTTAATTTAAAAATCAGAGTTAAATATCAATTGTCCTGAAAAAGATTAAACATCTTTTTGTGACTTCTTATAGTTCTACAGAGATTATAGATATATCCTTAAACTAATTGTTAAGCAAGTGATGAAACCTAGTATTTATTAACTGGAAAATATTAATAGCTATTTTGAGTCTGTAAGTAAGGAAACAATGGAGTCTTTTAAGTTGGGAGCCATATGTTGAAGTTATTTATTGAATAATCCATTAGTGGATTGATGGATGGATTAATGTATTAGAAAACTAGAAACAAGGACATTTGTTGGAATGCCACAGAAAGAGCCCAGGTTTCAAAGTGTGGACATGGACTGGAAAAAATTAGGAAAATGGGATAGAATCAATACGATTTAATAACTAGTTGGCACAGTGGGTAAAACATAGAAAGATGAATCAAGAATAATTCCCTTGTTTCCAGGTTGGTGTCTCTGTTGGATTAACTTGCAGATCACTAGAATGGTGCAGAATGATTTCCTAAGGGAAAATATTTTTGTATAAGATAATGAGCTCATGAATGAATGCATGCGTTAAGCTTGATGTACATGCTTGAGGATATCCAGGTAAATGTATCTAGTAGAATCTTGGATATGCAGGTCCAAACTAAGAAGAGAGTTTGGACTAAGAGTAATAAATTTGGGAGTCATCAACATAGTGCTAAAACTTTGGAGGTAGTTAAGCTCACCCTGGGAAGTCTTCAGATTGAGAAGGATATTGACTATAGACTGATCTGTGTAGAAATCTTTGGATCCCAATAAAAGGAAGAACATTTCTGATGAGACTTCTGGAAATCTAAATGCAAACAACTTTCTATACAGCTCTTTGTTGTATTAGATAACTGTCCTTCTGTATTAGATAACTACTTTCTTAGCTGTTGATCATTACGTCAGTTCCCTTGAACTGTTAATGATTTCCACACTTCCTAAAGGCCATACAGGCAGATGTTCTTAGTGGTTCTAATATTTTAAAATCTCATTTAGGAGAGCTTAAGAATATCATCTTTAAATCCTAAGTTTCTTTCCATATCAATGTCTATACCCAAAGCTACTTGCCCAGCTGAGTAACACAGAAAAGTTTATCTACTTTGCTAGAAGACATACAAGGATGTTTAAATTTTTCTGGTACAGTTGATGTTTAACTATAATTTCTTAATTAAAATAATATAAATAAATATAAGAGATTTAAATGCATAGTGATAGGCAGATTGTTTCTATTTAGGAAAAGTTACTTGAATATGCACTGAGATCAAATAAGGCAATAAAGGTAAAGTGCAGAGAGAAGTTTATCTACTTTGTCTTTAATAAAGCCTTAGCATAAACAGAAATGTTCTTCAGACCAATTATAAGTCAACCATTGCAGACACAGTGAAGATGATTTTACTCACTGGGTTATATTAGTATACCTGAATATTTAAGAGTAAGTATTCCATATGTATTATAAAATATTCTGTATCTTTCTGGAGAAAACAAATTTTACCATAAAATTATCATCAAATTCTGATTGGAAACTTTAAGTGTATGTTTCACATTCTTTTCAAATTTATATAAAATGAGAAATTATTTCTAAAATTTCTGTATCTTATCTAAAAATTACAGTACATCGAGTAACTAAGAGAGCTGAGAAATTAGAGCTCAAAATACCAAAACTCTAATCAAGATTTTGAAAGGAGATCACAGACTAATGTCTTGATTAAATTCTCACCATTGATTTTTTTAATCATACTGTGTTGACAAAGATTCCTAAATTTTACATCCTAACCCATGAAAAGGCACCTTGAGTTAGTTTCATGGTCTTCTATTTTCACCAACATGATAATGAACCCAAGGAATATTTTATTGAATACATAGATTGTTTCCTGAGGTTATTTCCATTAAAGGCACATAAACTATTAATTAAGGTAATATTTCTACTTGGGGTTAGACTACTACGTATTTATCACTCCAAAGCAATTAAAAAAAACTAAAAAACCGAAAACGCATATTTCCTCAAACTGCAAAGAATGTCCCCAGGTCTTTTTTTTTTTTAATCTATGGTCAAGGTATGTTCCAAACCTGATTTAGAGACTGATATATTTATTCGGCATGTCTTCTCCCCCATTTCTATGCTATTTTATTAAGTGTATGCCTTCATGGCTCATTCACTTTCAAACTTGGGTGACATGTGACCTCATGCCAGGATGTGACCCTAATCTATGACATAGGTTTCAAAATCATTCTCTCTTCTTTTCCCTATTGATACCTTTCTTCTTCACAGGTCATAGTTGGCTGTTTGAGGAAATTTACCTGTTAAATACCCTCTATCATGTAGTTGGAGATATGATAATTGTACACATTAAAGGACTGTAAATAAATAACTGGGTGGAGAGAAGGATTTTGGGGTATTGTTGCTTTCCAAATAACACATTACAGCATGCCTTGTGGTATATACAGAAAAGGAAACTTGGCCATGACTTAATTTTCTTTCTGTAATACATTTTCAGTTTTTTAGCACATCTTCTGCACCACAGTAGAAAAAGGGATATTCCTTTTCTTTTTTTCATTTTTTAAATTTATTATTATTATTATTATTTTTATTTCCCCAATTCAATTTTTTTCTACTGTACAGCATGGTGACCCCGTTACACATACATGTAAACATTCTTTTTTCTCACATTATCATGCTCCATCATAAGTGACCAGACATAGTTCCTAGTGCTACACAGCAGGACCTCATTGCTAATCCATTCCAAAGGCAACAGTTTGCACCTATTAACTCCAAGCTCCCAGTCCACCCCACTCCCTCCCCCTTCCCCCAGGCTACCACAAGTCTATTCTCCAAGTCCATGATTTTCCTTTCTGTGGAAAGGTTCCTTTGTGGCATATATTAGATTCCAAATATAAGTGATATCATATGGTATTTGTCTTTCTCTTTCTGACATACTTGACTCAGGGTGAGAGTCTCTAGTTCCATCCGTGTTGCTGCAAATGGCCTTATTTTGTTCTTTGTTATGGCCGAGTAGTATTCCACTGTGTATATATACCACATCTTCCTAATCCAATCATCTGTCAATGGACATTTTGGTTGATTCCATGTCTTGGCTATTGTGAATAGTGCTGCAGTGAACATGTGGCTGCATGTGTCTTTTTCAGGGAAAGTTTTGTCCAAGTATATGCCTAAGAGTGGGATTGCTGGGTCATACGGTAGTTCTATGTATAGTTTTGTAGGGTACCTCCATACTGTTCTCCACAGTGGTTGTACCAGCTTACATTCCCACCAACAGTGCAGCAGGGTTCCCTTTTCTCTATACCCTATCCAGCATTTTTTATTTGTGGACTTATGAATGACGGCCATTCTGACTGGTGTGAGGTGGTATCTCATGGTAGCTTTGATTTGCATTCTCTAATAATCAGTGATGTTGAGCATTTTTTCATGTGCTTGTTGGCCATCTGTATATCTTCCATGGAGAATGGTCTATTCAGGTCTTTTGCCCATTTTTCCATTGGATGGTTGGCTTTTTTGCTATTGAGTTATATAAGTTGCTTGTATATTCTAGAGACTAAAGTCCTTGTACGTTGCATCATTTGAAACTATTTTCTCCCATTCTGTAAGTTGTCTTTTTGTTTTCTTTTTGGTTTCTTTTGCTGTGCAAAACTTATCAGTTTGATTAGGTCCCATTGGTTTATTTTTGCTCTTATTTCTCTTGCCTTGGAAGAATGACCTGAGAAAATATTCATAAGGTTGATGTCAGAGAATGTTTTGCCTATGTTCTCTTCTAGGAGTTTGATGGTATCTTGTCTTACATTTAAGTCTTTCAGCCATCTTGAGTTTATTTTTGTGCATGGTGTGAGGGTTTGTTCTGGTTTCATTGCTTTGCATGCAGGTTTCATTGCTTTGCATGTCCAGCTTTCCCAGCAATGCTTGCTGAATAGACTTTCTTTTTCCCATTTTATGTTCTTGCCTCCCTTGTCAAAGATGAATTGACCATGGGTGTCTGGGTTTATTTCTGGGTTCTCAGTTCTGTTCCATTGGTCTGTATGTCTGTTTTGGTACCAGTACCACACTTTCTTGATGCCTGTGGCTTTGTAATATTGCCTGAATTCTGGGAGAGTTATGCCTCCTTCTTGGTTTTTGTTCTTCAGAATGCTTTGGCAATTCTGGGTCTTTTGTGATTCCATGTAAATTTTTGGATTGTTTGTTCTCATTCTGTGAAAAATATTCTGGGTAATTTGATAGGGACTGCATTGAATCTGTAGATTGCTTTGGGTAGTATGGCCATTTTTACAATATTAATTTTTCCATGAGCATGGAATATCTTTCCATTTCTTTGAATCCTCTTTAATTTCCTTGATTAATGTTTTATAGTTCTCAGCATGTAAGTGCTTTACCTCCTTGGTCAGGCCATCACCCTAATTCCAAAACCAGACAAAGATACCACCAAAAAAGAAAACTGGAGGCCAATATCTTTGATTAATATAGACACAAAAATTCTCCACAAAATTTTAGCCATCCAAATCCAACAATATATAAAAAAGATCATATACCACCACCAGGTGAGATTCATCCCAGGTGCACAAGGATGGTCCAACATATACAAATCAATCAACGTCATACACCATGTTAACACAAGTAGAGTCAAAGATCACCTGATCATCTCAATAGATGCAGAGAAAGCATTTGACAAAGTCCAACATCCATTCATCCAACCAAATTCTTACCAAAGTGGGTATAGAGGGAACATATCTTAACAAAATTAAAGCCATTTACAACAAACCCACGGCAAATATAATGCTCAGTGGGGAAAAGCTGAAAACCTTCCCACTAAAATGTGGAACAAGACAAGGATGCCCACTCTTGCAACTGTTATTCAACATAGCACTGGAAGTCCTAGCCATAGCAATCAGACAAACAAAGGAAATAAAAGGCATCCAGATAGGAAGAGAAGAGGTAAAACTGTCACTGTATGCACATGACATGACACTATATATGGAAAAACCCTAAGGACTCAACCTAAAAAGTACTTGAACTGATCAACAAATTCAGAAAAGTAGCAGGATATAAGATTAACATTCAGAAATAATTCACACTTCTATATACTAACAATGAAATATTAGAAAAGGAATACAAAAATGCAATACCTTTTAAAATTGCACCCCAAAAAAATCAAATACCTGGGATATTCCTTTTTAATCCCTGGCTTTCTTCCTTTGATATATAAAGAAGAATTGCTAAAGTGTGGAAAGGAACAATTGATTGAATTTTGATCCACAATACTTAGGGAGTCTTAAAAAATCAGAATCTAATTTGAAATTATTCTGAATAATGTTTTATAAAAAAAAAAAGCCACCATTTCTAGTATGTAAGACTCTTTATAAAAATGTATTTCAATTTGGTTGCTTAAAATAATTTAAATTTTAAAAAGTGAAATATTAATGTATCCTCTTCTTCATGTTACATAAAATTGCATTCTAACTTTTGTTAATTTGAGAAATGTTCATTATATTTAAAAATCTGAATTTAGTCATTGGAACTATTTTTTTTCTCAAACACTATGTGAAAGGTGAAATAAACCTTTTAAAATTTTACTATTGAAAATTTTTATATGAGAGATCACACATGAAATGCCCTTTGCACCAAAATGTCATGCAGAGGTTGGAAACTAAGTCTAGATCAGTGCCAATTTTTGCTGATTACACTTGGCTTGATTACACACAGGCCATAAATAAACATTTGTAATGTCTTTATTTTTAGATTATTTCACTCTTACAGCGGTTGCAGAAGACACAATTTATGAACTTAGGAGGTCAGTTTTTAGTAGTAGAAGGAATCCAAAACTAAAAAAATCATTTATCTCTACAAATCATTTTTTCTCTGAAATCTGTATACAGAAAGGCCCCCATTGTTGAGGAGCAAAGTCTAGCTTAGAAAAAAACATATAAAATAGAGAATGAAATTAATTTCATTACATTATAAATGTCTTTTTTTTCTTTTTTATTTCTTTTTAGGGCCATACCTATGGCATAAGGAAGTTCCTGGGGTAGGGGTCAAATTGGAGCTGCAAATGAAGGCCTGCACCTCAGTCACAGCAACACTGGATCTGGGCCTCGCCTGCAACCTATGGTGCACCTGACAGCAACAGTGGATTCTTAACCCACTGAGTGAGGCCAGGGAGCGAACCCACATCCTCATGAACACTATGTCGGGTTCTTAACCCACTGAGCCACATTGGGAACTCCAACATTATAAATGTCTTGAAAATGCATAAGGATTTCAAAGAATCATGAATAGAGATTGTTAATTTTAAAGTAAATCTAGTGAATAGTCTTAATCCTGATCATGAAGAAAGTAATGTCAAATGCACTGATAGGAAGATATTGGGGAGCAATATTGAGTAAGGACAAAGAAGAAGAAAACAAACAAATGCTGGTAACAATCCATTAAATGGGCCCTAGGAGTAATGGATTGTAAATATATTTAATACTCAGCTACCATTTTGCATCCAGAGGGATCTTTTCAAAATATGAATTTAACCATATTTCCTTTTGATAAAAGCTATCAGTGATTTCTCATTGTTCTTATAAAAAGAGACTGAAACCTTTGCTGTGACCCACAACTTTCTATATGATTTGTTTCTTGCTCATATGTAAACTTAACATCATGGTCCTCTCAGCCTTTGTTCATGCTCCATCTAAACTGACTACTATTAGTTCTTTGAACAAGTCATCTTCTGTCCCTTGTCAGGACCTCTGCACATGCTATTTGAGTATGTGGAATATCTTTCCTTACCAAGCTCCCCATCATTTCACCTTACTCCCCAATTCTTCACTCTCTTCACTTGACTATTCATCCTTCAGATCTCACGTCAAATATCCTTACTTTAAGTAAATCTACTTTGGTACCTCAAACTGCTGGAATGTTTTACTTCTCTTTCTAGCACATACTTTCTTTTCAGTTTTATTTTTATATTTACTATTTTGTGATTGGTATCTGTTCCTTCTCCCTTTAAGGTAAGTTTCGTGAGAACATTGACTATGTATGTTTATATTAATTTTCTTGGTACCTAGCAGTGTGCTGACATGTCCATGGCACATGCCCAGTAAGTATGCTGGACAAATGTTTGGATGATTGGAGGAATGAGTAGATTTCATTAAAGGACTTTTTTATTTCCATTGGAAAAAGTAACACAATAAGATGAAGACAGCTGGAAAGAGGGGGTTGGGGGAAGTGGATGAACGGGAGGGGAAAGATGAAGAAGGGGCAGTTTAACGGTCCCTGGAAAGCACGTAGCTAAAATGGGGTTGCTGTGAAGAGAAGGAATTGTGGTTTCCCCATGAGGGGCTTAGGTCTCTAAAAAGTCAGACACCTCAGAAGCAACTAATGGGCCTGACATAATTTCCCTAAATATAGTATAGTTTTTAATAAGCATACAATATTAACACATATATTTTATTCAAAGGTTACAATAAATGATATATTGGTTTAAAGAAAGATTCATGGAACACTTTCACTATATTCCTTAAAATGGCAGCCTTTTCATAGTTTTCTCTTATTAATGGCTAGACATTTCCATAGTACTTCATCATTGTCAAAATTCTTCAGGCACAGATTACCTTTTTTGATTCTCACAATACTGAGAGTAAGCATGTCTATTCCACTAGATAGGAACTGAACTCAGAGAAATTAACTCGCCTAATAGAACACAAATGCTGGTGTAAGATATCAAACTCATACAATCTCACACTAATTGTTTTCATTATTTATTCTTACCAGCAATTTTTTCATATCAGTATATTATTAAAGTCACTGTACACTTTATCATCCAAACCAGGATATGTTGCAGAGTGAGAAGAGATGCTATTAATGATTACGTTGTGATGTCAGGCTTAAGCCAGGATGATTCTAGACAAACATGAAAGTATGGCTCTCATTATCTTGTACCTAAAGTAAACTTGTAAATTTACTTGATATTTCTCATAGGAAATTATTATAGAATATTTTAATTAAAGTATACCAGCCTCAGTATCAGATAAACCCTTCCATTTCAGTAGTTAACACAATAAAAATGTCTATCTTTCTTCCATAAAATACAATCAGTGCCCTAAGGAGGTGGTGGGTGAGGATGGAGGCTTTGTCCTTTCATCCAAAGCCCAGGCTGTAGGATGTTCTGACATCTTTCAAATGAGTGGCTTCTGTAGGGGAGGAGAACTTTTACGTTCTTCTTTTCAAGGTTCTTTGGCTGATCTAATTGTTAAATTGACAAGACGGTTAAACAGTAAAAGAACAAATTTAATTATAGAAGCTTATAGAAACATGAAACTTTAAGAGGTGACCAAAGAAGACAGCTTTTATTACCTTTCAGGCAAAGAAACAATAAATTTGTGAAGAACTGACAAAACAAAGGGGTTTGACCTTGGAGTAGTAAATTAGTGAAGAAGCGACAGTGTTTGCTTTATAGGCTTCTGGGCCTCAAATTCTCTATCTCTAGTAATAAGCATATCTCTCTAACTCCTGGTACAGGGAGGGCACCTTTCCCATGAGAGATTTATTTCCTGCTTTCAAAAGGACAAAAGAAGGTCAGAGTAAACTTCTTGGCATTGGTTGTTAAGTAACGTTAAAGTAGTCATGATGTCAATGTGGCATATTTGCAGGCAGCTATTTCTGAATCCCATCCCTACCATGGACTTGAAAATAAGTCAAACCGGCAAACTGTTGAAAAAAAAAGTGGGGGGGAATGGTGCTTTGGCACTTTTTCATGTCAACCCTGAAATGGTGCTTATTTTACCTGCTTACATTACATTGGCTACATCTACATGCAAGTGGGGCTGGGCAGCCACCCTCACAAGAAACCAGCCACTCTTTAATGGGCAGATGCTTCTTTGCCACATGTGGTAAGTTAATGTGAAGAAGTTATTCACTAAGAATCCATTTCCTAACCTGTAAAATGGAAAAGGCAGTGTTTAGTTCAGTGTATAATGCAGAGTGCATATGTTTGTGATGTGCTTAGAACCTTGCCTTCAGATGGTTCATACTTCGCTATAAACATTTGGACATTGTGATATCATCCTCTGTAATCATCATTCTAGTGCTATGAGAAGTCCTTCTTTTTTTTAGCTACACCATTCTGAACAGATTTGGAATAAATAATACAGGCAGGCCGTAATAGTAGAGTCAGTAATTTCTGAGAATAAGAAATTAATTAAGGTGATTACAAGTGTGATGGAAGATGACTCTAGAAAATGAAATATTTAAAATTATTATTATAAGAGAAAGACAAACATCATATGGCATCACTTACTTGGAATCTATTTTTTAAAAAGGATACAAAGGAACTTATTTACAGAACAGAAACAGACTCACAGGATTTGAAAACAAACTCATGGTTGCCAAAGAGGACTGTTGGGGGGAGGAATGGTTTAGGGGTTTGGGATTGACATATGCACACTGATTTAGATGGAATTACTGGACAACAAGGACTTGCTGTACAGCACAGGGAACTGTACCTGATATTCTGTAAAGGTCTATCTAGGAAAATAATCTGAAAAAGAATGGATGCATGTATATGTTTGACTGTATCACTTTGTACAGCAGAAATTACTGCAACATTGTAAATCAACTGTACTCCAATAAAATTAAAAAAAATAAAATGTTATCATGATGGACAGATATGGAGGGATAATTCCAGGTGTATTGAAGCATTATACATGAAATCCTAATTTAGGCAGAAGCAACTAAAGCCATGTGGATGAAGAATGATCTCATGGAGATGAGTGAAGGGAGATATGATAGATGTCAGGCCATGCAGGGTCTTGCATGGTATACTGATGAATCTAAGTGTGTAGCAATACTTATGAGACAGTATTCAGTCTACTGTAGATTGGCTTCAAAAGAATATCTTATATTTGTTAACTCTCATTTGAGTTGCTGTTATATTTATGTAGTTTATTATTCAATATGCATATCGATTTCTTGGTACTGTTGAAATATTCATTTGCTTCTTCAGAATTATTAGTGTTCTATTCCATCCAGGACATCAACTAGGGTGAGGTCCTCTGGGAATGAAGATTACATTCAGATTTAGTGCAATTGTTAAAAGCTATTTACTGAACATTTTATTTATTTATTTTTGTTGTAATATAATTATCTGTCATTAAGTAACATGGTTGTACATTGTATGCATAGTTGTATGTTGCTATTTCTGGTGGACTATATATAGCAATGCATGTCTTTAGAGAAGTGTATCCTAACCTTGACAGTACTTGATTTTAGGCTTTGTTTCAGGGGCTTGTTCTGTGCATTGTAGGATTCTAGCAGCAACCTTGAATTCTACTGACAAAATACCACTAGCACCCTCTCCTACTGGTGACAAAAAAAAATTTATCCACATATTACCAAACATCCTCTAAGAGGCAAAAATCACCACCAGTTAAAAAGCACAACTTTAGAGTTATCATAACAAATGAACTCCATTAATTTAGAAACCTTGTAATAGATTTAAATAAGATAAACTATGAAAGCAATGTCTTGCGTTATTTTGACAGTAACTTATAATTTATAACAAGGATAGATCTTTTCTATTTGTCCAGAAGACAAAACTCAGTATGTGTATTACAGAGCAATTAGAATAATGTGTTTATGGCTGTAGTTTACTACTTCCATCACCAGTTTGTTTTAATCCTTAAAAACACAAACAATCAAAACACATTAATCTGTTTAGAGAGTTGACATGTGTGTATGTTTACTGATTCAAACAAATTTTAAAGCTTTCTTTCTCTTCACATCTTTAATATAATGCCTTTTAGAGATGTGCTTTTTTTCATTAAATCCTTCCATTCAAACATTTCAGATCACCACTAGAAATTATGAAGAACAAGACTTATCAAAGTATTAAGTGAAATATACTGAGTTTTGAGACTGCTCAGATGCTGAGGATGATGTCCAAATATGTATATATATATCTCATTCAGTGGTACTACTAAAAGCTTTTTAAAACAAAAAAATTAAGAAGTGCAGCATGTCTGGTTGATGTTTTCTCTAATAAATACATCACCTCTCCCACTGCATCTGTTGTACTCCATTTTGGTAAGAATGATTCTCTGGCACATGCCTTCAGGTACAAATTAGAATCGCTGTCTGAACATTCAGTAGGGGCAGATTGACAGAGCCTAGACTGAAATGATGAGCACAGATGATCATTTTGGACAATGCAGTCTATTGCAGAACCCCTTGGGAAGTACGCAATCTTTGAAGGGGCTTCAAAGTCATGAAAATCCCGCAGAAAACTTCCAAAGAATGGTACCAATAATAAAGAACACTTTCTACAAGGCACCATTATATAGACTTATTACAATGTGTACTGATTTTTAAAATTAACTGTTGCTTGTCTCAGTGTCTGAAGAACATATTAGCATCTTACTTTCTCAACTTGATACTTAGACAAAGTTTTTACTTCCCAGGATATAAATCATAAACTAATCCTTAAGTTAATTTGAACATAAGCCACAATGAGAATATGAAAATTGATTAGTAAATCTTCAAAGGTCGCCATTCCAGCTTTCTTTCTCCACTAAAGAAATGTCCAACACAGACCTGTATTTAAAATAACCAACTTTTTTATATTTTATATTATCCAGCTATGCAAAAAGGTTACCAATTGCAGAATATTAAATTTAAATTACATTATATTTGTTTTAAAAAATTTATTTATGAGGCTGTGAAGGCTCTTAAATGGTATACATAAGTGAAGGCATAAAGGATTACTCATTAGAGAGTATTCAGTATGTCACTTTTATTTCATCTTTTCCATAGTTGACAGAAACATGCTACCATTCTAAAATAGTAGGTTTTAGTAAGAACATTTTTAAGCTATGTGTTATTTTCACTCATCAGACTTCTGAAAGGAGTTCAAATTTCACTTTTACATTTAAAAAATTATCTTTCAATATCCTTCATCCATATTAGGTAATTAATGTCATCAATCCCATTTTACAAATAAGGAAATCTTAGAATGTACTAAATTTATAGAGGACATGTTTTCACGAAGACAAAAGTCTTGGATCCACCTTCTAATATTTTTCAAAATCACTCCAGGTTATTCTTAATTCTGCTAATGAAACCATACATATGATATATGGTAATTGTTTGAGAAATCTTCATCCTCTTCCTCCTTCCATTTTCATCTTCATCATCCACTGTTCTCAGGTAAATATTAAAAACCACACTCTGTGCACTGCAGAGCACAAAACATTTCAGGTTTCCAGTAATTAAACAGAGCTGCTTTTTGTGCTGTAAACAAATACTAATTAGTAAAATACCATGATATAGTGAATTACAGAACTAATGGTCTGTCAGCCACAGAGATGCATGCCCCCATACATGATAGAAAGCCTCAGGGATTTTCTTTACGTCTCTAAAATTGTTTATTTGACTCAATTACTGAACCTAAATTAGTGAAAGCAGGGGTAGATACTGATCCTGAGCAATTTTTCACTAAGACTAGCACTGGAAATTCCTGAGCAACAGATTGAAGGACCTTATTTGCTCTAATCTGTTCTTACTTCTTCCCTAGAACAAAGCTGGGCACAATAATAATAATACCTCGCTATCCTTTAATTTTGTTAATAAAATGTCTGCAAATCACTTGAAAATTTATTTCAAATACTGTATTAATGTGAATATTTATTCTTTCAACCATATTTGTATAATTGTGTTAGATGCTTATCAACACATATTAGGCTCTAGAGGGACATAGAAAAACAACGGCAAACCAAAATAAAATGTGGTAAAGTCACATCAAGTAAAATAATACAACAATAAAATAAATGACTGTACTTAGAAAATAATTGTATAGTAAAATATGTTTGCATCAAGTAACATGCAAATGAAGATAGCAAATACAAGATAAAGCAGGACATAATATAGATCAAGTACCATAAAAGGCTAAAGTACTGTCATTTCATTGGGGCAGTTGTCTAGTGAAATATATAGGAATGAAATGACATACAATAGAAGGTGGAAAATGTAACAAGATAAAACCTATTGTAATGTACAACATTAAGTGATTCAGGAATTTTCTAAAGGAATGTAGTATTGTTAGACCATTTGTCTATCTTTTGGGAAATGTAGATTTGAATTTAAGGAGCTTATAAACAATCTAAAATATGTGGCAAAAATTAGAATATTAATCTCATGGGAGTTCCCTTTGTGGCTCAGGGGTAACTAAACCAACTAGCATCCATGAGGATGCGGGTTTGAAACCTTGCCCTACTCAGTGGGTTAATTATGCAGTATTGCTGCAAGCTGCAGTGTGGTGGAGGTTGCAGATGTGGCTCAAATCTGATGTTTCTGTGGCTGTGGCATAGGCCAGCAGCTGTAGCTCCAACTCAACCCCTACTCTGGGAACTTCCATATGCTGCAGGTGCAGCCCCCACCTCCAAAAAAAGAATATTAATCCTTGAGAAAAATTATAGACAATGCAATTCTGAACTAATATGCATTGAAACTAAAACACAGAAGTTGAAATTATACCAGTGTTTGTGAAAGATGGTGGTTAAGAGTATAGGCCCTGGACTCAGGCTTCCTGTTATGTTAGAATTCTAACTTTCCACTTAACAGTTGGGGAATTTTGGACATGTTTCTAAGGTCTTGATGTTGTTCCTCTGTCTGGAAAATAAAGATAATCATAAGAGAAACAACGTCATTGAGTTGTTTTGAAGATTAAATGCTTCAATATAAGTAAAATTCTTAAAACATTCACCTGGGACTTATAAAGGGCTACAAAAAACAAAGGAAAGTAAAGGCTAAGCATATCATTAGTCCTCTTGTTTGTTGGTTCTCAAAACCTTCTAAAAATGAATTCAGAAAACTGGAGTTCTGGTGTTTGATTTTCAGCTTCCCAAGATGTTTAGCCTGTTCAAGAATATATCCTGTCTGTAGCTTTCCAGTTTTCCCAGCACCAATTATTGAAGAGACTATATTCCTTCCACTGTATGTTCTTGCCTCCTTTGTCATATAGATTAGTTGACCATAGGTGCTTGGATTTGTTTCTAGGCTTTCTATCCTGTTCCATTGATCTATATTCCTGTTTTTGTTCAGTATCATATTTTTTTGATAACTGTAGCTTTGAAGTATTGTCTGAGTTCAGGGAGCCTTTTTCCTCCATTTCCATTTTTCTTTTTCAATATTGCTTTGGCTATTGAGGTCTTTTGTGTTTCCATACACATTTTAAAATATTCTATTCTAATTCTGTGAAGCATGTCCTTGGTAATTTGATAGGGATTGCACTGAATCTGTAGATTGCCTTGAGTAGTATAGTCATTTTGACAATATCAATTCCTCCAATCCAAGAGTGTGGTATATCTTTCCATCTATTTGCGTCACCTTTGATTTCTTTCATCAGTGTCTTATACTTTTCAGAGTAAAAGTCTTTTCTCTCTTTAGAAGGGTGTTTATTCCTAGCTATTTCATCCTTTTAGGATAAATGTGATGGTTTCTCTGATTTCTCTTTCTGATATTTCATTGTTATATATAGAAATGCAGTCAGTTTATATGTATTAATTTTGTATCCTACAACTTTGCCAAATTCATTGATGAGTTCTAACAGTTTTCTGGTAGTATCTTTAGTATGTTCCAAGTATAGTATTATGTCATCTGAAAACAGTGATAGTTTTACTTCTTTTCCAATTTGGATTCCTTTTACTTATTTTTCTTCTCCGATTGCCATTTCTAGGACTTCCAAAACTATGTTGAATAGTAGCGGCAAAAGTGAACATCCCTGTCTTGTTCCTAAGAAAGACGAGGAAATGTTTTTAGTTTTTCACTGTTAAGAATGATGTTATCTGTGTGTTCGTCTTTTGTGTTTATCATAGACAGCTTTTATTAGGTTGAGGTCAGTTCCCTCTATGCCCACTCTCAGGAGAGTTTTTATTGGAAACAGGTGTTGAGTTTTGTCAAAAGCTTTTCTTGCGTCTATTGAGATGATCATATTGTTTTTATTTTTCAGTTTGTTGATGTGGTGTATCCCACTGATTGATCTTTGGATATTGAAGAATCCCTGCATCACCGAGATAAATCTCACTTGATCATGGTGTATGATACTTTTAATATATATTTGTTTTCAGCTTGCTAATAATTTGTTGAGGATATTTGCATCTATGTTCCCATCAGTAATATTGGCATTTTTTTGTGGTATCCTTGTCTGGTTTTGGTATCAGGGTTTATCGTGGCCTCACAGAATGAGCTTAGAAGTGTTTCTTACTCTGCTATATTTTTGGGAAGAGTTTCAGAATAGAACTGTTCTCTGAATATTTGATGGAATTCTCCTGTTTAGCCATCAGTCCTGGACTTTGGTTTTTGAGTTTTTAAAATCACATTTGAAATTTTGGTACTTGTGATTTGTCTGTTCATATTTTCAATTTCTCCCTGGTTCCGTCTTGGTAGGTTGTACCTTTGTAAGAATCTCTCTGTTTCTTCTAGGTTGTCCATTTTATTAGCACATAATTGCTTATAGCAGTCTTTTAGGATCCTTTGTATTTCTGTGGGGTCAGTTATAATTTCTCCTTTTTCATTTATGATTTTATTGATTTGACCCCCTCCTTTTTTTTTCCTTGATGAATCTGGCTAAAGGTTTATCAATTTTGTTGATCTTTTCAAAGAACCAGCTTTTGGTTTCATTGATATTCTCCATTGTTTTCTTTGTCTCTATTGCAATTATTTCTACTCTAATCTTTATGATTTCTTTCCTTCTACTAATTTTGGGGTTTGTCTGTTCTTCCTTCTCTAGTTGTTTTAGGTGTAAGGTAAGATTGTTTACTTTAGCTTTGTCTTGTTTCCTGAGATAAAATTGTGTTACTATAAACTTCCCTCTCAATACTGCTTTTGCTGTGTCCCATAGATTATGGATTGTTGTATCTTCATTGTTATTTTTTTCTACGTACCTTTTGATTTCCTCTTTGATTTCTTCAATGATCCATTTGTTGTTGAGTAGCATATTGTTTACCTTCCAGGAATTTGTGTTTTATGCTGTTTTTTTTTTGTTTGTTTGTTTGTTTTAGTTGACTTCTAGTCTAATAGTATTGTGGTCAGAGAAAATGCTTTAAATAATTTACACCTTTTTAAATTTACCAAGGCTTGGTTTGTGGCTGAAGATGTGATCTATCCTTGAGAATGTTCTGTGTGCACTTGAGGAGAATGTATATTCTGGTGCTTTGGGATGGAATGTTCTCTAAATACCAATTAAATCTCTCTGGTCTGGTGTGTCAATTAAAGCCTGTCTTCCCTTGTTTACTTTCTGTCTGGATGAGCTGTCTATTGATATAAGTGGGATGTTAAAGTCCCACACTATTATTGTGCTGATGTTGATTTCTCTTTTTATGGCTGTCAGCAGTTGCCTTATGTATCGAGGTGCTCCTATGTAAGGTGCATATATATTTACAATTGTTATATCTTATTCTTGGAAAGATCCTTTGATCATTATGTAGTACCCTTCTTTGCATTGTGACTTTATTTTAAAGTCTATTTTTTCTGATATGAGTATTTCTACCCCTGCTTTCCATTTGCATGTAATATATTTCATCTTCTCACTTCCAATCTGTCTGTGTCCTTGGGATTGAAGTGAATCTCTTGTAAACATTGTGTATATGGGTCTTGTTTTTGTATACATTCAGCTAGTATGTGTCATTTGCTTGGAGCATTTAATCCATTTACATTTAGTGTAATTATGGATAAGTATGAGTTTACTGCCAGTTTTTCAATTGTTTTAGATCATTATTTTGGATCTTCTGTTGTCTTCTCTTGTGACTTGCTATCTTCAGTGTTGGTGCTGCTGGGAAAACTGGAAAGCTACATGTAAAAGAATGAAATTAGAACACCCTCTTTACGCCTACACAAAAATAAACTCAAAATGGATTAAAGACCTAAATATAAGGCCAGATACTGTGAAACTCCTAGAAGAAAGCACAGGCAGAACACTTTCAACATAAATCACAACATCTTGTTTGATCCCCCTTAGAATAAGACCAGTAAAAAAAATAAATCAATGGAACCTAATTAAACTCAAAAGCTTTTGCATAGCAAATGAAACCACTAATAAAACAAGAAGACAACCCACAGAATGGGAGAAAAATCTTTGCAACTGATGCAACAATGGCCAATCTCCAAAATACATAAACAACTCATACAACTCAAAAACAACAACAAACAACCCCATTGAAAAATGAGCAGAAGACCTAAATAGACCTTTCTCTGAAAACATATGAATAGCCAGAAGGAACATTAAAAAAAATGCTCATCATCAATTATTAGAGAAGTGCAAATAAAAACTGCAGTGAGGTACCATCTCACACCAGTCAGAATGGCCATCATTGACATTTCAACAAATAGCAAATGCTGGAAAGGGTGTGGAGAAAAGGATATCCTCCTTTACTATTGGTGAGAATATAAATTGCTACAACCACTATGGAAAGCCTTATGGAGCTTCCTCAGAAAAGTAAATATAGAACTATGATATGATTCAGCAACCCCACTCCTGGGCATATATCTGAACAAAACTACAATTCAAAAAGATACATACACCCCTACATTCATTGCACCACTTTTCACAATTGCCAAGACATGGAAATACCTAAATGCCCATCAACAGATGGATGGATTAAAAAGATGTTGTTCATTTATACAATGGAATACTACTCAGCCATAAAAAGACAAACTAATGTCATTTGCAACAACATGGATGGAACTAGAGATTCCCATACTAAGTGAAGTCAGAATGAGAAAGATAAATACTATATGGTATCACTAATATCTGGAATCTAAAATATGGCACAGATGAGCCCATCTGAAAAACAGAAACAAATAAGGGACATTGAGAGTAGACTTGTGGTTGCCAGAGGGGAGGGTAGGGGGAATGGGATGAATGGGAGTTTGGGTTGGTGTAACATTTGGAATAGAAGGGCAATTGGGTCCAACTGTATAGGACAGGGAACTATGTGTCATTAGGTCTCTTTTCTGTAAAACAGAAATTGAAGAAACATTGTAAATCAACTATTTACATTTATTTATCCTGTCTGGGTTCTGGTTATCTCATATGTGAGGATAACATGGTCTGTAAGTATTTAAAAAGTCTTCATGTCCATTATGTTTTATGCTCTTTCTGGGCTGTTGAAGAAGTTGATTTGCATACTTAGTTGTTATGAATGCGTCCTCTTAGGTTTCCTTCTAAGGGAATTTTTAATTAAACCTTGTCTAGATTTAGATTATAATACATCTGGAATTGAATCTTTTTTATTGCCTGTTAGTGAATAAATTCACTTATTCCCATGTGAATATCCAATTAATTACATTTTGAAGAGAATATTCTTTCTTCACTGCCCGAAAGGTCAGTTTGGGCATAGAATACATATGTAAATATTAATATATGACATAGAGTGTATTTTATATTTAATTATAAATGTAATCTTTATATATCAATGTTTATATATATTACATTTGCACTATATATATAAAATAATGTAAATAGTACTGTAAATCACATCATTTTGGACATTTAATTTACTAATTGTTCATTTCCTAATTGAATATTTATTGATAAACATACAGATCTTCTGAAATTTTTTATTACCTGTGGTCATACAAGATACTTAATATGATTTTAGCCTTGTTTTCTACCTGCCATGTGATCGTTCTTGGACAACATTCCATATCAATTTGTTCTTTTTTAATTTTTTTAAATTTAAAAATTTTATTTTTTATATAATGATTTTTATTTTTTCCATTATAACTAGTTTACAGTGTTCTGTCAATTTTCTACTGTACAGCATGGTGACCCAGTTACACATACATGTATAGATTGTTTATTCTCACATTATCATGCTCCATGGTAAGGGAATAGACACAGATCCCAGTGCTACACAGAAGGATCTCATTGCTTTTCCATTCCAAAGGGAAGAGTCTGCATCAATTAACCGCAAGTTCCAAAGCATCCCACTTCCTGCCCCTCCCTCTTGGCAACCAAAAGTCTATTCTCCAAGTCCGTGATTTTCCTTTCTGTGGAAAGTTTCATTTGTGCCATATATTAAATTTCAGATATAAGTGATATCATATAGTATTTGTCTTTCTCTTTCTGACTTACTTCACTCAGTATGAGAGTCTCTAGTTCCATCCATGTTGCTGAAAATGGCCTTATTCTGTTCTTTTTTATGGCTGAGTAGTGTACCATTCTGTATATATACCACACCTTCCTAATCGAGTCATCTGTTAATGGACATTTGGGTTGTTTGCAAGTCTTGGCTATTGTGAATAGTGCTGCAGTGAACACACAGGTGCATTTGTCTTTTTCAAGGAAAGTTTTTTCTGAATATATGCCCAAGAGTGGGATTTCTGGGTCACATGATAGTTCTATGTATAGATTTCTAAGGTACCTCCATACTGTTCTCCATAGTGGTTGTACCAGCTTACATTCCCACCAACAGTGCAGGAGGGTTCCCTTTTCTTCACACTCCTTCCAGCATTTGTTATTTGTGGACTTGTTAATGATGGCCATTCTGACTTGTGTGAGGTGGTATCTCATGATAGTTTTGATTTGCATTCTCTAATAATCAGTGATGTTGAGCATTTTTTCATGTTCTTGTTGGCCATCTGTATATCTTCTTTGGTGAAATGTCTATTCAGGTCTTTTGCCGATTTTCCATTGGGTTGTTGGTTTTTTTTGCTGTTGTGTTGTATAAGGGGTTTATATATTCTGGAGATTAAGCCCCTGTCAGTTGCATCATTTGAAAGTATATTCTCCCATACTGTAAGTTTTCTGTTTGTTTTCCTTTTGGTTTTCTTTGCTGTGCAAAAACTTTTCAGTTTGATTAGGTCCCATTGGTTTATTTTTGCTTTTATTTCTGATGCTTTGGGAGACTGACCTGAGAAAATATTCATAAGGTTGAGAATGTTTTGCTTATGTTCTCTTCCAGGAATTTGATTGTGTCTTGTCTTACATTTAAGTCTTTCAGCCATTTTTAGTTTATTTTTGTGCATGGTGTGAGGGTTTGTTCTGGTTTCATTGCTTTGCATGCAGCTGTCCAGGTTTCCCAGAAAAACTTGCTGAAAAGACTGTCTTTTTCCCATTTTGTGTTCCTGCCTCCTTTGTCAAAGAGTTATTGTCCAAAGATGGCTGGGTTTATTTCTGGGTTTTCTATCCTGTTACATTGTTCTGTCTGTCTGTTTTTATACCATTACCACACTGTCTTGATGACTGTGGCTTTGTAATATTGCCTGAATTCTGGGAGAGTTATGCCTCCTGCTTGGTTTTTGTTCTTCAGAATTGCTTGGCAATTCTGGGTCTTTCGTGGTTCCATATAAATTTTTGGATTGTTTGTTCTCATTCTGTGAAAAATGCCCTGGGTAATTTGATAGGGATTGCATTGAATGGTAGTATGGCCATTTTTACAATATTAATTTTTCCAACCCAGGAGCATAGAATATCTTTCTGTTTCTCTGCATCTTCTTTAATTTCCATGATTAATGGTTTTTTTTAGTTCTTGGCATATGAGTCTTTCACCTCTTTGGTCAGGTGTATTTCCAGGTATTTGATTTTTTGGGGTACAACTTTGAAAGGTATTGTATTTTTGTATACCTTTTCTAATATTTCATTGTTATACAGAGATGTGACTGATTTCTGAATGTTAATCTTATATCCTTCTATATTGCTGAATTTGTTGATCAGTTCAAGTAGTTTTGGGTTGAGTCCTTAGGGTTTTTCTATATATAGTATCATGTCATCTGCATACAATGACAGTTTTACGTCTTCTCTTCCTATTTGGATGCCTTTTATTTCTTTTGTTTGTCTGATTGCTGTGGCTAGGACTTCCAGTACTATGTTCAATAACAGTGGTGAAAGTGGGCATCCTTGTCTTGTTCCAGATTTTAGTGGGAAGACTTTCAGCTTTTATCTGTTGAGTATTATATTTGCTGTGGGTTTTTCATAAATGGCTTTTATTACAGTAAGGTATCTTCCCTCTATACCCACTTTGGTAAGAATTTTAATCATGAATGGATGTTGGAATTTTTCAAATGCTTTCTCTGCATCTATTGAGATTATCTCATGGTTTTTGACTTTTCTTGTGTTAATGTGGTGTTGATGTTGGTTGATTTGCATATGTTGAATTTGAATAGAATAGAATATATATTCTATAATTTTTGGACAGAATGTTCTTTATATATCTATTAAGTCCATCTGACCTAATGTTTTATTTAAGGCCAATATTTCTGTATTGATTTTCTGTTTCGATGATCTATTCATTGTTGTAAGCATGGTGTAAAAGTCCAAAAATGGCCATACTACCTAAAGCAATCTACAGATTCAATGGTGTAAAAGTCCCCCTCTACTATTTGCTATGTGTATTATGCACTTTATGTTGGATGAAGACATATTTGTAAGTGTTATATATCCCTATTGGATTGATCCCTTTAACATTATGTAATGTTCCTTATCTCTTGTTTTAAAGTCTAAATTGTCTAATGTGTGTCACTATTTGGCTTTTTTTTTAACATGAGCATAGAAATTCTTTATCCATCACTTCATTTTCAATCGGTGATTGTCTTTAGATCTAAAATGAGTTTCCTGCATACATATTATGCATAGGTCTTGAGGTTTCTTTAAGCAGCCACCTTATGTCCTTTGATTTGAGACTCTTTCCTGTTTACATGTGAAGTAATTATTAATAAATATATACTTTGTCATTTTGTTAATTATTCTCTTGTTAACTTGTATTTTCTGTTCCTTTCTTCTTCTTTTGTTCATTTCTCTTATGATTTGATAACTATATTTAGTGTTATGTTTAGATTCATTTCTCTGTATTTTTTGTGTATCTACTATAGATTTTCAAATTTTTACTTTCAAAGTAACCAAATCATTTCATATATAATGATTTATATATATAGCTTCTGTTTTGATTACTTCTTATCTTTCATTGCATATAAAAGCCCTAAATTTTTATTTTCCCTGCAGTGTTTTATGTTACCATTTTTATTTTGTATTTCCCTTAACTACTTATTTTAGATACAGATATTTTATCACTTTTGTCTTTTAACCTTATTACTAGCTTTATATGTGATTGATCCACTAACTTTACTATAAGTTTGCCTTTACCAGCAAGGTTTTATTTTCTTTCATACATTTTTCTATTTGTGGCCCTTTCTGCTTAGAGGAATCCCTTTCATATTCCTTATAAATCAGTTTAGTAGTGATAAAGTTTTTGCTTGCCTATAAAATTATTTATCTCTTCTTCAATTCTAAATGATAACTTTGCCGTGTGGATTATTCTTATTTGGCATTTTTTTCTTTCCACTTTTAATATGTCACATTAATCTCTTCTTGCCTGCAAAGTTCTGCTGAAAAGTTTGCTGTTAGTCTTATGAGAGTTCTCATGTTTTTCTCTTGCTGCTTTTAAAATTCTCTTTTTATCTAAAAATTTTTATTGCAATGTGTCTTGATGTGAGCTTCTCAAAGTTCATCTTGTTTGAGACTCTTTGTCCTCCATGGATCTATATTTCTGTTTCCTTTCTCAGGTGAGGGAAATCCTCAAATAAATTCTCTGCCCCTTTCTCTCTTTCTTCCTTTGGTATGCCAATAATATGAAAGTTAGCAGGCTTAATGTTGAATTTCTCTGACTTGTGTGCCATTATTGATTTTTGTCATTGTCATCAGTTATTAAGAGAGGTGAATTATGATTTGGATTCATATGTTTATCTTATTCTAATTCTTGCTTTATATATTTGAAGCAATGATATTTGGTAAGTAACACTTGAAATTACTGTATCTAACGGATTTATCCTTTTTTTAGTATGATGTATCTGTATCTATAGTAATTATTTTTGTCTTAAAGAAAAATGTCTAGTCTTAATATAGCTGAACTCACTTCATTTGATTAATATTTTCATGGTGTATCATTTTTCATCCATTTTAATGTGATTCTTAATATTTAATGTATGGTTGTAGGCTAAGTATAGCCTATTAAAAATACAATCTGGAAGCATTTTCCTTTTAATTATAATAATCTATTCACATTTAATCATTGATATATTTGAATTTACACTATAAGTTTGATTTTTTTCTATTCATTCATGAGTTGCACGTTAGTTTTTCTTTCTTGCCTTTTTTAGATGAATTTTTCTTTTATTATTTTGTTTTTTCCATTCTATTAGTTTGTAAGTTAGATATACATTTTTTACTGTTTTTATGGTGTTACTCTAGAGATTGCAACAGATATCCTTTATTTATTAGTTTAATTTAATAGAATTTGTTTAGTACTTCCCAAATCATCCAAGGTTCATAGGATACTTTAAGTTCATTCTTTGCCATCTCACCTTTTGTGTCATAATTGTCAAGAATTTAAAATGTACATATATTTTGCTTCATTTTTAACTTTTTATTTTAGAGATTTTCAGATATATGTGAGAGTGAAGAGACCAGTATAATAAACTAGATATATACATGAAACTATCTTAATAATTATCAGTACACTATATATTATTTTTTCTATACCTCAACCATTTCCTTCCTACTCCCTGGATTGTTTTGAATCCAATCCTAGACATCATTTAATCTCCAAATATATATACATATATAGATTGCATGTTAATGATTTAAAAAAAAATAACCATAAAAGCATGACTTTACCAAGTATAATTGCTGTATTCTTTAATATCAATCTAGTAATAATTTCTTGTGTGTATAATTCCCCTTTCAATACATTTTTATTAACATATTTGAATTGGAATTCAAATAAGATACAAAGTTTAAGATTTAGGAGTTCCTGTTGTGGCTCAGCAGTAATAAGCCTGACTGATATCCATGAGGATGTAGGTTTGATCCCTGTCCTAGCTCAGTAGGTTAAGGATCCAGCACTGACATGAACTGTGGTGTAGATCGCAGACATGGCTCAGATCCCACGCTGCTGTGACTGTGGCATAGATCAGCAGCTACAGCTCTGATTCGACCCCTAGCCTGGGAAATTCCATATGCCATGGGTGTGGCACTAAAAAAAAAAAAAAGAGAGAGACAAGATTCATTGATATGTCTCCTTAGGTCTCTTTATGTAT
Organism: Phacochoerus africanus; assembly: GCF_016906955.1. NCBI lineage: Eukaryota > Metazoa > Chordata > Mammalia > Artiodactyla > Suidae > Phacochoerus > Phacochoerus africanus. The sequence goes on along the minus strand of NC_062549.1, from coordinate 52,480,352 downwards.
ACATTCTTCTAATATAATCTTATTGGAGGAGGTCCTATAGAAGATGTGACTACCAGATGATCCATGAGCTGGACCTAGGCAATTAGAGTCTCCCCAACATCCCACCCTCATCCTTGGAACATGCCTTCTTGCCTTCTCCATTCCCAGCAACTGCTGCAAGGATACAGACTTGAAATAATAATGTGATGTTGAGACTATGATGATGGCATATGTGACTGAACCCAGTTAAGGCTTTATATTAACTTAATGTTTGGATGTGGAAAATCAGGCATATAAAGGCCCCTCAAGACAAGCATGAAAGTTTCCTTGCTTATTAAACTTATGACCTACCAACCTGAAATGGTCTGAATCTTTCTTCAGTCTCTCTCTGCCCTCCTTATACAGTGGCCAGTTTCAGATTACACCCCAGAAATTCACAAGGAAATTGTGAATTTTCCCATCTCCATTTGCATTTTATGTTTTGAAAGAACTGGGATATCTATCTTTTAAAGTTTCACAAATTCCGCAATTTGGTAATTGCATCCCTGTGGTGTCGTTTAACATGCTTTGCTCTTCCTTACATTTCCTGAAAATTTTTAAATTATAATCAGAGGCTTGGTCAAATTGAGGTGGAAATCTTCATAGGAGATTGTGTGAACTCCTATGAAAAAGTACATGTGTTTTTCCTTTTACTTTGTGATACAACAGCTACTGAATCTATTTCTTAGCTGGAATTATTCCAAGAAGAAAAATTTTTTCTCATGTAATTGGTTTCTCTGAGTTATTATTTTATAGGGAAAAAAAGGTTAAACTCTTCCCTTTATATGATTATTCAGTATTGTAAATTGATTCCTTAGCATTCATTAAAGATTAACATAAATTTTAAAAATTACTGTCAATTTTATTAATTCAATAATTAAATATAGGTGGTATCTTTTAGTCTCTTGTAGTTGTGATCAATTAATGATCAGATTATCCTGCTTCTTGTGGTACCATATTCACATTGTTTCCTGGGTCATAATTCAAGTGTCTTTAATAGTTTCTTTTATTTTTGATCCTAGTTTCCTGATTATAGTGGGAATCAGTCAGTTCTCCAAAGAGGTTTGATACCATTTAATGGAATTGCTATTGAATTGTTTCTTATTTTTCAGTTGTTTCAGTAACCAAAGCTAGGCCATACACACACACACACACACACACACACACACGGATAAATAATTTCTGAATTTATATTTATGCTTTCTATTAAAAATAAAGACTACAGGAATTTTAATTGACCTCATTGATCTTACATCTATATCTCCTTTCGGTATTACCAAAAACTCACTTCACAATAACAACACTTTGTAATTAGACATTCGATTATTCCACAATGTAAATATGTGTCTCATAAAATAAGTATCATCAATGCCAACATCATTATAATTTCTGAAATAGTGCAATATTTTCTTATTTTTTGTGTGTTTTTTCATAAAGAATATCCTACTAGGTAGTAACAATAAAATTATAAATGTTTAAGGGTCACATGAATCAGTTCCTCTCTGAGATTATGTCATTAAGTAGATGCCCAGTTAAAATGCTTGCATATTAGGGATTACTTTTCTTTTTTAACTTTGAGGTATAGTTGATGTACAAAAATGTACACATATTTAATGCATACATCTTACTGAGTTTGGACATATGCATACATTCATAATACCAACATAACAATCAAGGTGCTAAACATTCATCTCCTCCACAAATCTTATGTTCTTTTGTGTAGTATTTTTTTGTGGTAACGAGAAATCCTGAACATATTCTGAAGTGCACAGTACCATAGTGTTCACTATTCATGTTTGTACAGCAAATCTCCAGAATATTTTCACACAGACTAGCTTCTGGCAACCATCATTCTATTCTTTGCTTCTTTTAGTCTGAGATACCTCATATGAGTGGAATCATTCAATATTTGACTCTCTATGACTAGCTAATTTCATTTAGGATAATGGCTTGAGGGTTCATCTGCACCAAACTAAAAAGCTCCTACATAAGAATAGAAATAATCAACAGAGGTGAAAAAGCAACCTCAGGATTTGACAAAACATTTGTAAATAATTTATCTGACAAGGGATTAATATGCAAAACATAATGGCTCTCCTACAACTCGTTAGTAAAAAAAATTAATAATAACGTAGTTAAAAATCAACTTCAACAGACATTTCTCCAAAGAAAATGCACAAATGGCCACCAAGTATATGAAAAAGTGCTCAACATCACTAATCATCAGGGAAATTCAGATAAAAATCACAATGAGATATCATTGTTAAGATCTCTGTTATCGAAAAAAAATAACAAATGTTAGAAAGGATGTGGGAAAATTGACACCACTGTATATATTAGTGTTAGAAATATAAAAGAGTGCTTCCACTAGATAAAATGTATGGCAATTCCTCACTAAATTAAAAATAGAACTACCATTCAATTCAGAATTCACCCTCCCCCTGGGCATTTATCTAAAATAATTTAGAAGTTACATCCATGGCAGAGTAGGTTAAGAATCTGACAACAGAAGCTGAGGTCACTGCAGAGGTGTGCAAGTTCAACCCCAGGCCTGGCACAGTGGATTAAATGATTCCCCATTGCCTCTTCTTGCCCAAGAATTTTCATATGCCATGGGTGTGGCCATAAAATTTTTAAAAATAAATAAAATAGAAAAACATTATATCAGAATCTCTCAATGAGATGTTTGCACTCTTATGCTCACTTTGGCATTTTTTTTTGTCTTTTTTTGCCTTTTTCAACATAGTTTGTTCAGATTCATCAGAGGAATCACTATCTATGGCAGCTATAGCCATATGCAATGTATTTCTTTTTTAAAATTTTTATTGGAGTATAGTTGATTTACAATGTTCTGTGAGTTTTTGCTGTACAGAAAAGTAACCCAGTCATTCACACACACACACACACACACACACACACACACATCCTTTTTCTCGTATTATCTTCCATCATGTTCTATCACAAGTGATTGATTATAGTTCCCTTTGCTATACAGCAGGGCCTCATTGCTTATCCATTCTAAATGTTATAGTTTACATCTACTATCCCCAAACTCCCAATCCATCCCACTCACACCCCCTACCCCCTGGCAACCACAAGTCTGTTCTCCATGTCTGTGAGACCATTTCTGTTTTGTAGATAGGTTCATTTGTGCCATATTTTAGATTCCACATATAAGTGATATCATATAGTGTTTGTCTTTCTCATTTTGACTTACTTCACTTAGTATGAGAATCTCTAGCTGCATCCATGTTGCTGCAATGGCATTTTTTCATTCTTTTTATGGCTGAGTAGTATTCCATTGTGTATATGTACCACATCTTCTTAATCAATTCATCTGTTGAAGGACATTTATGTTGTTTCCATATCTTGGCTGTTGTGAAAAATGCTGCTCTGAACATACAGGTATACAGGTACAGGTATCTTTTTGAATTGTAATTTTGTCTGGATACATACCCAGGAGTGGAATTGCTGGATCATATGGTAGTTCTATATTTAGTTTTCTGAGGAACCTCCATACTGTTTTCCATAGTTGTTGTACCCACTTTTATTTTTTGAAATTCTGTGCTTTTATTTTTATCTATACTTTGAGCCAAGTTAATTAACAGTATTTTTCATCCCTAGAGATACTTTTTTGTGTTATTTTTTTGTCTTATTGATATTTTCTTTGTGGCCTAAGATGTGACCACATTTTGCTGAACATTCCTGTGAAGGTTCCATGTTAAGTTCAAGTGAAAGCCTCCAGTATTATTTTTTATAATTTAATATACTATAATATTTTCTATCTTTTTTTTAGGTTTTCTATACTCTTACTGTATTTTAAATGCTCACCACAAATGCTTATCTATGTCCCCAGTAGTTTTTCTTCTTTAAGCTTAACTTCAGCAGATTCCTTAGGAAGGTCTTGGGAATAATATTCCTTGAAGTTTTGTGTTTTTCCTCAAAGTCGTAAAGTCGTGTGTATTCTATTGTTGATGGATAGTTTGCATTGATATGAAATACAGGTCTTACTTACTTTTGCTTTCCTTGATTCTTTCTTTATTAGTTAAAATATTGTTGACTTACAATATTGCGTTAGTTTCAGGTGTACAGAAAATTGATTTGCATATATACATATACATATAGAGATAGATACACACATACACACACACATATATATACATTATTTTTTCAGTTTTTTCCTTTATAGGTTATTATAATATATTGAATATAATTCCCTGTGTTATATCATAAATTCTTATTTATATATTTTATATATAGTAATGTATATCTATTGCTTTCTTTGGAAATGAATTAAATATATTTCTGCATGGTATTTTGCTATAAAGACCTCCTGTAGGATTCTAATGACTAAGAGTTTTTCTTTCCATTGTAAGTGACTTTGTGTTTTTGACTGAATATAAGAAGGATTTTTAAGCTATGTTTTAAAAGATGATTTACCTGGACTGTTAGTGTTGGCTGTTTTGGGTCAGTTTTATCAGATGAATATTTTAGTGCTCTTTTAGTATATATTTTAGTGCTCTTTTAGTATATATTTTTAATTAATCTTTTCTTTCAGGAAAATATTCTTTAATTATGATTTATGTGTTACTCTACATTATTTTAGGTTTCTTCTTCTATTTATAACATTTTTTCAAATTCTTTTTTCTCTTGGTTCTCCTAACATCTTTTCTTATGTGTTTATTTGTTCATAAGTTCCTTATAGCTTATTTATTTATTTATTTATTTCCTTTCTGGCTGCTCCATGACGTATGGAGTTCCTGGTTCAGGGATCAGATCAGAGCCACAGTTTCTACCTCTGGCACAGCCAAGGCAACACAAGATCCTATAATGCACTGTGCCAGGCCAGGGATCGAACCCACCTCCTGGAGCTGCAAAGATGCCATTGATCCCATTGAGCCACAGCAGGAACTCCTCCACATGTATTTTAAGCATTGTGAGATGAACATTTTATTGTTCTGTGCAGACAGTAATCATTAATATTTACCCAAATATTTAACCTTTCTGTTAACTCAGCATTCCTTCCCTTTTCCATGTTTCTCTCTGAAGAATCTTTTTAGTATTTCATTAATAGTGCTCTGATTATGAAAATTTCTCTCAATTTTTATTTATCTGGCAATCACTCTCACTCTCTCTCTCCCCCACTTCTTCTTTGCCTTCTCTTTTGAAGATTCTTTTCATAAGTTGTAAAAACTAAGTTGGCGGTTATTTTCTTTCAGTACTTTAAAGATGCCAAGGAAGTACTAGGGGAAATAATAAAGAAACCTTCTAAAAACTGAACAGCCTTGCTCACATAACAATTAAAGTTTAATCAAAGTACTTGAACAAAATTATGTTTTGTCCATGATATTGAGGTTCTAGGCCTCAAATAGTAGTCTTAAAGTGAACTGCAAAACTTGTCTATGTAAATGTAGTAAAATGTTTATTCTTTTCTAAAAAAAAAAAATCATGTATTTTTTATTATATGGCTTTTTATTTTGCAGAAGCCAAAGGGGGTTCATATTATAACAACAATATTGTAATCCTTTAGAAACTCAGAAGACAGTCTTATTATTTCAAAGTATAAAAGTTATAAGCAAAGTTTCTAGAAATACTATTATTCTGAAAGTTTTCTACCATATTAAAAATAAAATAAATTAAGGTTTGCTATAAAAATAAAGCCTATCCATATTTTGCTAAATTTTAACCTTTTTTTTTAGTAGCTATAAAATAGCATAAAAACATAGAAACAAATTATTTTTCAAATAAGAAAATAATTACACAATTGTAATTGAATCTTACTTCTGTAACTATCATTCATGGGTAAAAATATAACCTAATATTAAGATAAAAATAGGAAAATGAAGTACAACAAGAATTTTCAAAGCTACAGACATTTAGATGCAAACTAAGGAGGCATAGCAAGAGAATGTGGTAATTTTTCCTAGTTTTAAAAATTAAATTTATTATATTTATTGTAATTTCCTGTTTTATTTGATTTCTTATTGAAATTTATATTGATTCAAGAACTCTAAAAATTACAAATGATACATGAAATCAACCTTTTTGAAATAATTATAACAGAAACACCAAGTATATTTGACAGTATAACTTTTTATTGTTTCAGTTGCAGGCTTTTTAAAAAAACAATTTATTGATGAGCATAGGTTGTTGCTGGTTTGAAATGGGAATGATATAAGACATAATTTCTACCTCAGAATCACTTAAATCCAGATCTAGCTATACTCCACAGAATGAAGAGATTATTTTATTTATACTTGCTAGATGAATGTGGTATAAAAAAGAGAAGTTGATGTGGGTTTAATTTGGTAAACTTTTCTTCTCTAAAAGGTGACAGATGGAGTTCCCATCATGGTGCAGTGGTTAACGAATCCGACTGGGAAACATGAGGTAGTGGGTTCGATCCCTGCCCTTGCTCAGTGGGTTAAGGATCCGGTGTTGCTGTGAGCTGTGGTGTAGGTTGCAGACGCTGCTCCGATCCCATGTGGCTGTGGCTCTGGCGTAGGCTGGCAGCTACAGCTCCGATTCGACCCCTAGCCTGGGAACCTCCATATGCAGCATGAGCGGCCCAAGAAATGGCAAAAAGACAAAAAAAAAAGTGACGGAGTTAAAATGTTAATTCATTAATGCCTTAGTTGAGTTGTAGGCAAGTGCCTTCCACTTAAGAGGAATAGCTTAAACAAGAAAGAGCTGTAAAGAAAGAAAATTCTGAAGTGGATTGTAACATAGAAATACTAATGGCAGAGAAAGATTACCTTGGGGAGCAAGGAAAGATAATTTTAATAAGATAGTGGGAATATGTTGGGAACAGAGGCCCACAATCTAAGTTGTGCAGGGTTCTGTGTTTATCTCTTGGGCTAGGGAGTGGTGCTGAATAAATATTTGTTGAAATAAATCCATGTCATTTCTTCCATAGTTGGGCCAAGATAGTAATTCTAAATGAAGAGGATTCATTTAATCATTCATTTATCCTCACCTCTGCTTTGAATGCCTGCTGCAAAGGGAATAAAACATTGCTCTGGTTCTACAGATCTGCACATTTTTCTGGAGGCTACAGAATGACAGGAATATATATAATCTCAGTACATTTTGATAAGTTCAAAAGCAGAGTGACGAATAAAGTAGGAATACCTCTGTCAGAAACTTTTAGGACAGGAAGTTTTATGACTTGGTTACTGGATATATGAAGTTAAAAAAAAAGTAAGAGAAAACGAGTTGGAAAATCACTCCAAGTTGAGCAGAACTGGGAGCAATGTGGCTTCAGAAAGTTCTGTGAAAATAAAAATAAAGTGGCTATCCTTCCAATTAAATTTAAAACTTTTTTATTCTTTTATTTTTACCTGTTGTGTAAACTACAGTGTGTGTGCATTTGTTTGAGAAATAGCAATACATCAATGGTAGTTGTGTCAAAGTGTGGCCATTATTGGTGCAGCTGTCTCCCCAAATGAGGCCCACCTGTATGCACATCTTGTTCTTATAAGGTAAAGCAAATCAGCCCACTCTAATGAGAAGAGTCCCACTTACAAGGTTGAACAAACAATCCCCTTCAGATATCTGTGGCTCCTTTCTTGATGTTACTTGGTTGAATAATCTTTATTATTGTTTATAGACCTGGTGTTCTGATTTTGGATCTTTGTTTTGACTTTGGCTTTCTAGTTAGACTCACTTTGCACTTCATATTTCCATTGTTGACATCTTGTTGTAGCTTCATGTAGCAGAGTGCTCATGTTAATTCTGTCCAGTTCACCAGCTTCACATTTAAAGTATTTCCATCAAATGATTATATGTAAGAAGCAGCTTTTAAAATAAGAAAGTTATTACCCTTAAAGATTCTTCAGTGTAAGACAGAGTGATGACAAGATGTGAATAAAGTAGTTAAAGATGCTGGGGTGGGAGTCGAAAGACATAAGGGAGAAAAAGTACACACACATGGGGACACACACATATGTAAAGGAGCTGGATATAGAAGAAAGAAATCTTATGCTATTGTTTGAAAAAAAATTAAATGTCAAAATGTACAGATGTTAAACAATGTCAAATTCACATACAGTAAAAGCAATTAAATCTTAAAGAATTTGCTAAGGAAAAGGCCACGCCCCCATCTTGTCAAGCATGGAGGAAAGGACAGTGGCATATTCTGGGGGTGAGGAAGTTGCTTCTTAGAGACCTCCTCATGAGCCTCACATCACCCACCAAGTAAAGCATGTTTTGGGACTGAGCTATGTACCTCAAACTTCTGCAAGGCAAAAACAGTAACACTGAACGTTAGAAGTATTCCTATGAGAGTGTCTAGTGAATTATTTAGTAACCTCTAAAAAGAACTAGAGTAACCTTTTCTTGGGGTCTTTAGAACACCAGGAAGATTAGTAGCTTCCTAGTCTCTGTGCCTGCAAAAAAAAAAAATGAATGAGAATTTAATGAAAATCAGGTCATAAACCCAAGTAAAATCATGCTATAGGTGACAGTGGACCTTTAAGAAAATTAATGTTCTTGGCCTTTGCTACCTACTTCATTTTTTATATGTGTATCTATGTTAATAGATATTTATATACTATTAGCCTAGTAATATGAAGTGGTAGAGGCCAAAAATGTAACTATTATACAAACATTTGCTGTGAAGTGAATCATCTTTCCATACACATAACTATTTTAAAATACTTTAGAATACCAAATTAAACTCTAAAAAAGCCTTTAGAACAAAGAATTAATGTGACATAATCACATTCTTAATGAAGTTTTATTTTCTCATATTCCTTTAATTCTCTTACTGAATTGAAACTTAATAGGTTTCTTTTAGAAACTTGATTATCATGATGCAATAGCAGTTTTATAATAACAAAATTCCTTGCAAAATTAAGCAATCATGGCTGAAAGACATTTATTCATGTTTGTAGGCAACAATGTTTTATCATTAGCTAAATTCATCACAGTATTTTTCACTTTAAGTTAATTAGACTATCACACATTTAAGAAACTGGAAATGTAACAAACATAACAATTTATTGCAATTTCTGACTATTGTGTTTTGCTTTTCGGCCAGAATGAGTTCAATCAAATGTGAATGTGTATCTTTTGCAGAGAAAATATCAAAGTATCTGTGTTAAATGTCCAGTCTTTCTATTATATATAAATATAAATATTACAAATCCAGTTAGCATATTTCTCTGTCTTTGCAAGGAACATTTACAAATCATCACAGTTTAAGGAAGCAAAAATATAAAACATTACAGTTGTATTCCAAACACTATTGGTGCCAATCAACAAATCCCAAAGAGATTCTAGACACATAGTTCCCATAATACTTATATCCCTCTGTCCTATCTTTTTCTCCACCATCTGTTAGTTCTTGGGAGTCTTGCTTTCCTGCCTCAGAAGAATCCTTTTACCCACAACAACATACTTTGTTTCTTTACCACAAACCAAATCTCAATCATTTCCACCCTAGGTTCACTAACTTCTTTGTAACCAGCCTTTATCAACAGTATCTGAATCCCTAGGATGAATAATTCTAGATAAATCCAAGTAAATAAAAGGTAAATGTCTAAAGCATTGTTTAGGCTCAAAATAATTATTTTATAAATCATTTTTTCCAAAAAAGTAAAGAGTATGGCCAAGTATCAACCTTCATGATGTGAGTCATATTGTTTTGGTCTATTTAAGGACATTTTCAAGGATAATTTGTGTCATTATCATTTTTTGTCTTTATGTGCCATCTCTAGATCCTAACTTTATGTAACATGTCTACTCCTCTGTAATTATTTAACACTTCCCTCCTCATCCAAACAGTAATTTTCATAAATGTAGGGGCAAATCTCTGTTTTATACACCAGCACATTCCCAGTGGCTGACAAATAGCCTGTTGTCATGCATACTCATTCACTGAGCTCTTGATGGCGCTAAAGAACCCCACTGAGCTATTCCATCCCACAGACTCACTGGAGGAAGTCTCTTCTTTCTCTTTCCCTAATGGTATAACTCCATTCTAAGAGCCATTTTCCTAACCAATGAACATTTTAATGAATAAAAGTAGTACTATGTTTTTTTTTTGTTAGAAAATTTCATATAATATATTCCAAAGTTTCTTTTAATTTTTTTTAAAGTAGATTTAGCTTCTAAAAAGTGGCCTCTTATCTTCTGGAAACAGCCTCATGCTCAACATGTAGATAATCTCCAAGCATATGAGGATCATTGTCGCCTATATAATATTTCTTCATTTAGAAATCCCAACATTAATACATTAACAGTCAAGCTACTGGATAACAGTTTAGTGTGAAATTAATATAACATGTACATACAAGAAAGAATAAACTGGAGTATAAAAGTTTCATGTTTTGAATAATTTGCATTTGTAAAAAGTTATGAACATGAGAAAAGAATGTCAGAACTTAAAGTGACCTGCCCACTTAGGCTTGCTTCTATAGAATGTTTTTCTATGGAATTTTTTGTTTTTATATCAAATACATTTGCAGGAACAATGTGACAAATGATAACAACAAAATAAGGTCATTTCATTTGGTTAAGAACAAGAGTGATTCATGCAAAATAGTTTTAAAAATGACTATTTAAATTGCACATTGCCTGTATTTTGCAGAATTAAAGTGGTATGATGTGTAGAGATGATAGATGAGAAAGGGATGGAAAGCATATTAATGCACAAAATAGCTTGAAACTTCTAGAAGGATATTCAAGACTTTTACATTAAGTACTTCGTTTAATACTTAGGATAAAGTTGTGAGACAGATATTATTGATTTTTTCTTTTTTTCAGATGAGAAAACCGAGGCAGAGAGGGTTTGCTACATGTTAAACTAGTGAATAACAGAACTGGAGTTTTATCAAGGCTACTTGACTCCAAAGACTGAGTTCCTGGCCACCTTGAGGGACTTGTAAAAGACAAGAAAATTGGCTATACTGTTTAGTCCCTTTCCCAATGCACTGTTTCTAGTGATATTTTTGTAACATTGGGCTCAAGTTTTGACTCCTTCCACACTCTTGCAAGGACTTCCTGTCTCCACCCCATTGTCAGGATTGCTCATCGAACTCATTTTGACTAATAGACCATGAGTGGATGTGAAATAACCTACTTCTAAGAAGCAGCTTTAAATGTGATGATATTGTTTAATTTTGCTGCTTTTGTTCCTAATGGTTGTTAAGACAGCGAGTCTTATTAGGCAGGGCTGCTCCTTTAGCCTGAATTCTCTGAAAAGACAGTAGGCAGATCTGAGCACTGACCACATGGAGCCCAGCCTGATACACAGACATAACCACATATAATTTGAATGGGAAATACATATTAAAGCCACTGATATTGGGGGTTAGATGATCTTCAGCATATCTTAGAGAAATCTGAGTAATTCATTTACCAAGCATCTAGGAAATAGTCTTAGATCTCAACTGCTCATTGGTAGCATTTTACAATGAAAAACAGTTCTCTTTTAATGTGTATGGAAAGCAGAAAGTTATTCTAGAAAAATACATTCATTCTATACAGATAACATTGGTTAATAAAATTTAATCTAATTCTGTCAACATAGACAGAATATTATTTTTCAGCATAGTTTGGTTGCCCCAATACCAAGAAAAGACTTCTATGAAAATATATTTCCTTACCATGGTAGGTGACAGAAATTGTTCAATTTTGTATAAGCTTTGGTTTGCTACCTAGGCAGTTTTGGTGAATAATCCTGGGAGTGGTTACTTATTATGTAAGCAATGCTTTACTGTGCATGTTTTTATCAAAGTAATTTTGTCCATAATTGGACTGGTTTGGGGTTGACCCAGAGTAATCAGTAGTTACTGGATGTGAAGAAAAGGATAGGAGTCTGAAAACAGGGAAAAGAGGCACAGGCTGAGGAATAAAAGGACTGTTGTGACTGCCTTTGTATCATTGTGGTCACTATCAAAAGTTAGAATAAGTGAATATATCATTTTTATGCATTCCCTTTAAACATATTAACATGTTTATTATGGTATGTGAATAATGATATATCATAATCTGAATTGCATGAATGACTATCTTTTTTTATTTTTTATTTTTTATTTTTTTTGCCACACCTAGAGCATATAGAAGGTTCTAGGTCAGGGATCTAACCTGAATGGGAGCCGTGACTTATGCCACAGCTTCAGTAAATGCTTGGCTGAGGATCAAACTAGCACCTGTACAAAGAAAATCCAGATCATTAGCCCACTACACCATAGCAGGAACTCCCAATCCTTTTTTTTTTTTCTCTTTTTGCCTCTTCTAGGGCCGCATCTTGCGGCCAGGCTAGGGGTCTAATCAGAGCTCTAGCAACTGGCCTACGCCAGAGCCACAGCGATGCGGGATCCGAGCCGCGTTTGCAACCTACGCCACAGCTCATGGCAACGCTGGATCCCTAACCCACTGAGCAAGGCCAGGGATCAAACTGGCAACCTCATGGTTACTAATCGGATTCATTAACCACTGCGCCACGACAGAAACTCCCTCCCCATCTTTTAAATGTGTATATTACACAATTGCACCACTAGAATTTACGAAAGTTTGTATTTACAGTAGAATTGGCACCAAATATCACAGTTATAATTTCATGAGCTATTGGTAAAAGAACAAATGATGATATAATAGACCACTGATATATTTGAGCGAAGATAAAAGTTAACAAGAGTTCAAATCACACTGCCTGAAGGAAGATTTTGCAATAGTTTTAACAAGAAGAGGCATATAATGATGTCATTAGGGGCATAGCCCTGGGGTTTAACACAACGAAGAAGTCTAAAGAATTATATCACACAGCTAAGTTATGTGTTCATTTTAATAAGCTATGATTTAATTTTATAACTTAATCCATCACATTAAAACTTTGTTAAAAATTTGGATTTATTGTTATTTTGCTTTTATTTTTATTTAATTTACATTTGTTTAATTTTGTATGTATGTTATGTTAATTCTATACCTAGTTTCATATATAAATAGTTTATACCTAGTTTCATGTTTATATATTAAGTAGTATAATAAATATAATCTTTTGTGTGTGTGTGTTCTCAGGACTGTGTTTATTTTTTACATTGCTGAATGAATTTATTGCAATAATCATCGTAACCCAAATTTATAATGTTTGCATCCCAAAAGTCCAGCATCCCCCACCCCCAACCTCTCTCCTTTGGAAACCATAAGTTTTTCAAAGGCTATGAGTCAGTATCTGTTCTCTAAATAAGTTCATCGTGTACTTTTTTCAGATTCCACATGTAAGTGGTAGCATTTGATGTTGGTGTCTCATTGTATGTCTGACTTCACTTAGGATGATAATTTCTAGGTCCACCCATGTTGCTAAAAATGCCAGTATTCCATTCCTTTTAATAGCTGAGTAATATTCCATTGTGTATATGTACCACTTCTTCTTGATCCACTCCTCTGTCGATGGACATTGAGGTTGTTTCCATGTCTTGGCTATTGTAAATAGTGATGCAATGAACATCAGAGCACATGTGTCTTTGCGAGTCATGGTTTTCTCTGGATAGATGCCCAGGAGTCAGACTGCTGGATCAAATGGTAGTTCTATGTTTAGTTTTCTGAGGAATCTCCATACTGCTTTCCACAGTGGTTGCACCAATTTACAATTCCACCAACAGCATACTAGTGTTCCTTTCTCTCCACACCCTCTCCAGCACTTATTGTTTGTAGACTTTTTGATGATGGCCATTCTAGCTGGTGTAAGGTGGTACCTCAGAGTGGTTTTGATTTGCATCTCTCTAATAATGAGTGACGCAGAACATCTTTTCATGTGTTTCTTGGCAATCTGTATGTCTTCTTTGGAGAACTGTCTGTTTAGATCTTCTGCCCATTTTTGGATGGGGTTGTTTGTTTTTTTGATGTTGAGCTGCAGATGTTTATAAATTTTGGAGATTAATCCCTTATTGGTTGAATCATTTGCAAAGATTTTCTCCCATTCTATGGGTTGTCTTTTCGTTTTGTTTAGGGTTTCATTGATGTGAAGAAACATCTAAGTTTCATTAGGTCCCATTTGTTTATTTTTGTTTTTATCATCATTAGTCTAAGAGGTGGATCTGAGAAGATGTTGCTGTCATTTATGTCAGAGAGTGTTTGGCCTATGTTTTCCTCTAGGAGTTTGATAGTGTCTGGTCTTCTATCTAGGTCTTTAATCCATTTGGAGTTTATTTTTGTGTATGGTGTTAGGGAGTATTCTAATTTCATTCTTTTCCATGTGGCTGTCCAGTTTTCCCAGCACCACCTATTAAACAAGCTGTCCTTTCTCAATTGTATATTCTTGCCTCCTTTGTTATACATTAGTTGGCTGTAGGGGTGTGGGTTTAATTCTGGGCTTTCTCTCCTGTTCCACTGATCTCTATTTCTGTCTTTGTGCCAGTACCATACAGTTTTGATGATTGTTGCTTTGTAGTATAGTCTGAAGTCCAGGAGCCTGGTTCCTCCAGCTCCATTTTTCTTTCTCAGGATGTCTTTGGCTATTCTGGGTCTTTTGTGCTTCCAAACAAACTTTAAGATATTTTGTTCAAGTTCTGTGAAAAATGTGTTTGGTAATTTGATAGGGATTGCATTGAAGGTGTAGATTGCCTTAGGTAGTATAGTCATTTTGATAATATTAACGCTTCCAATCCAAGAACATGGTATGTCTTTCCATCTATTTGTGTCATCATTGATTTCTTTCATCAGTGTCAAATAGTTTTCAGAACAGGTCTTTTGTTTCTTTAGGTGGGTTTACTCGTAGGTATTTTATTCTTTTGGATGCAATGGTAAACAGGATTGCTTTCCTAATTTCTTTTTCTGCTCTTTCATTGTTAGTGTATAGAAATGTCATTGATTTCTGTGTATTAATTTTGTATCCTGCGATCTTGCCAAATTCATGGATGAGCTCTAACAGTTTTCTGATAGAGTCTTTAGGATTCTCTAGTGTTGGATTTTGTCAAAGGCTTTTTCCACATCTATTGAGAGGATTATATGGTTTTTATTCTTGTTAGTTAATGTGGTGTATCACACTGATGGATTTGCAGATATTGAAGAACCCTTGAATCCCTGGGATAAATCCCACTTGATCATGATGTACAATCCTTTTAATGTATTGTTGGATGCAGTTTGCTAGTATTTTGTTGAGGATTTTTGTATTGATGTTCATCAGTGAAACAGGCCTGTAGTTTTCTTTTTTTGTGGAAACTTTGTCTGGTTTTGGAACCAGGGTGATGGTGGCCTCATAGAATGAGTTTGGGAGTATCCCTTCCTCTGCAATTTTTTGAAATAGTTTCAGAAGGAGTGGTATTAGCTCTTCTCTAAATGTTTGATAGAATTCACCTGTGAAACCATCTAGTCCTGGACTTTTGTTTGTTGGAAGTTTTTTAATCCCAGTTCCAATTTCAGTTCTTGTGATTGGTCCATTCATCTTTTCCATTTCATCTTGGTTGAGACTTGGAAGATTGTGCTTTTCTAAGAATTTGTCCATTTCTTCTAGGTTTTCCATTTTATTGGCATATAATTGCATATAGTAGTCTCTTATGATGCTTTGTATTTCTGGGATGTCCTTTGTTACTTCTCCTTTTTCATTTCTAATTTTATTGATTTGAGTCCTCTCTCTTTTTTTCTTGATAAGTCTGGCTAAGGGTTTATCAATTTTATTGATCTTTTCAAAGAACCAGCTTTTTGTTTCATTGATATTTTCTATGGTTTTCTTCATTTCTATTTCATTGATTTCTGTTCTGATCTTTATGATTTCCTTCCTTCTGCTAACTTTAGGTCTTGTCTGTTCTTCTCTCTCAAGCTGCTTTAGATGTAAAGTTAGCATGTTTATTTGTGATTTTTCTTGTTTCCCGAGGTAGGCTTCTATTGCTATAAACTTTCCTCTTAGAACGGCTTTTGCTGCATCCCAGAGGTTTAGGAGTGTCATATCTTTATTGTCATTAGCTTCTAGGTATTTTTTAATTTCCTCTTTGATTTCTTCAGTGATCCATTGGTTGTTTAGTTTACATGTGTTTGTGTTTTTTGCAGTTTTTTTCTTGTTGTTGATTTTTGGTCCCATATTGGTGTGGTCGGAAAAGATGCTTGATATGATTTCAGTTTTCTTAATGTTACCAAGGCTTGATTTGTAGCCCAGGATGTGATCAATCTTAGAAAATGTTCCATGTGCACTTGAGAAGAATGTGTATTCTATTGCTTTTGGATGGTGTGTCCTATAAATATCTTTTAAGTCCATCTGGTCTAATGCTTCATTCAGGGCCTGTGTTTCCTTATTGATTTTCTGTCTGGTTGATCTGTCCATTGCTGTAAGTGGGATGTTAAAGTCCCCCACTATTATTGCGTTATTGTCAATTTGTCCTTTTAAGGTTGTTAGTGGTTGACTTTTATATTATGGTGAATCTATGTTGTGTGCATAGATAAAGTTGTCATATATCCTTCTAGGATTTATCTTTTGATCATTATGTAAAGACCTTCTTTGTCTCTTAAAATATTGTTCATTTTAGAGTCTATTTTCTCTGATATGAGTATTGCTACTCCAGCTTAATTTTGATTCCCTTTTGCATGAAATATTTTCTTCCATAATCTCACTTTCAATTTGTCTGTGTCCTTAGTAGTGAAGTGGGTCTCTTGAAGAAAGCATGTATATATATTAATCTTGTTTTTGTATCTGTTCAGCCAGTCTATGTCTTTTGGTTGGGGTGTTTAGTTCATTAACATTTAAGGTACTTATTTATATGTATGTTCTTATTGCCATTTTATTAATTGCTTTGGATTTGTTTTTGTTGCTCTTTTTTCTTCCCTTCTCTTTTTCACTCCTTTGTGGTTTTATAACTTTCTTTAGTATTGTATTCTAGTTGATTTTTCTTATTTGTTTGTGTATCAATTGTAGATTTTTGGTTTGCAGCAATTCTGAAGTTTTGATATAGGAGTCTATATATATATATATATATATATATATATATATATATATACAAGATTGTTTTAAGTTGTTGGTGTCTTAATTGCAAGTGCATCTCCATTGTCCTGCATTTGTACCCTCCTCTTCTCATGATGTCTGATTTCGGTGGCATAATTGTTCGTGGATGATTTCATATCTTTACTGTATATATACCTTTACTAGTGAGCCTTGTCATTTGTGATATTTTTGCTTCTGGTTGTGGCCTTTTCTTTTCTGCCTAGAGAAGTTCCTTTAGTATTTGTGGTAAGGCTGGTTTAGTGTTGCTAAATTCTCTTAGCTTTTGCTTATCTGTGAAGCTTTTGATTTCTCCTTCAAATCTGAATGAGAGCCTTGCTGTGTAAAGTAGCTTGGTTGGAGGTTTTTTCCTTTCATCATGTTAAGTATATCCTGCCACTCCCTTCTGGCCTGCAGAGTTTCTGCTGAAAAATCTGCCAATAACCTTATTGGGGTTCCCTTGTACGTTATTTGTTTCTTTTCCCTAGCCGTTTTCAAGATTTTCTCTTTGTCTTTAATTTTGGTCAGTTTGATTAATATGTGTCTTGGGGTATTTCTCCTTAGGTTTATTTTATATGGTACTCATTGTGCTTCCTGGATTTGAGCAAGTGGATCTTTTCCCATGCTAGGGAAGTTTTTGGCTATTATCTCATGCAATATTTTTTCTGTCTCCTTCTCTCTCTCTTCTCCTTCTGGCACTCCTATAATATGATTGTTGTTGTGTTTAACATTGTCCCAGAGTTCTCTGAGACTCTCTTCATTTGTTTTCAGTCTTTTTTCTCTTTTCTGTTTCACATCTGTAATTTCCTCTAATCTGTCCTCCACCTAGCTTATACATTCTTCTGCCTCCTGTATTCTGCTGTTGGCTGCTTCTAATGAATTTTTTATTTGAATTATTGTACTTTGCATCTCTTCTTGATTAAGTTTTATATTTTATATTTCTTTGCTCAGTTTTTCTGTAAGTTCTCCATCTTTGCCTCCAATTTATTTCCAATGTCTTGCATCATCTGCAGCATCAACAGTCTAAAGTCTTTTCCTGGAGGCCGAGAATCTATTTTTCTGGGTTTTTTTCTTTCTCCCTTATCTGAGTTATAGTTGTCAGTCTTTTTGTTTTTATAGGTTTTTGGTGTGTGACGATTTTACAGATAATAGAGTTGTAGCCTCTCTTACTTCTGGTGTCTGCCACCCCTGTGGCTGAAGTTTGTACAGGGGCTTAGTGTAGGCTTCCTGATGGGAGGGACTGGTGCCTGCCCACTAATAGGTGGAGCCGATTCTTATCCATCTGGTGGGTGGGGCTTTTTCTGTGGGTGAGATTAGAGGCAGGTGTGTGCCTGGGGGGTCTTCAGGCAGCCTGTTTACTGATGGCTGGAATTGTGATCCCACCTGGATTGTTGTTTGGCCTGGGGCTTCTCAGTGCTGATGAGTGGGGCCAGATTTTCCCAAAACGGCCACCTCCAAAGAAATGTATGCTGATAAATATTCCCAAGAGCTTTGTTTCCAATGTCCTTCTCCCACAAAAAGCCACAGTCACCCTCTGTTTTCCCAAGAGATCCTCCAAGAACTGCAGTCAGGTCTGACCCAGATTCCTTTGGAGACTTTGCTTTGCCCTGGGACCCAGTGCATGTGAAAGTCTTTAGGTGCCTTTTAAGAATGGGGTCTCCATTTCCCCCAGTCTCATGGAGTTCCTGCACACAAACCCCACTGGCCTTCAATGCCAGATGCTCTGGGGCTCTTTCTCCCAATGCCAGATCCCCAGGTGTTGGCACTTGACATGGGTCTCAGAACTTTCACTCCTGATGTGAGTCTCTGTGATACAGATAGTTTCCAGTGCATGGGGCTTCCCATCCAGGAGGTATGGGGTTACTTATATCGTATGATTGCCCCTCCTACCTCTTGATGTGGCCTTCTCTTAGTCTTCTAGAGTAGGATATCTTTTTGAAAGTTTCCAGTCCATTTGGTTGAAGATTGCTCAGCATTTCATTGTGATTTTGTTGTTTTTAGAAGTTGAACTCCAGTCCCTGTAATAAATATAATCTAATTCAACACTAATGTTTGCAAGAATTTTGCTTTTTCTTTATAGAAATTTACTCATTAAAGAAATTGTGTTTTCAAAGTGTATATATGTGTGTATATTTTATATATACATGTGTATATTATATATATATATTATATACACATATACATAATTTAACAATTTGTTTTCTTTGTAAGTTTAGGGAGATCTATCCTTAAGCTTCCAAAGAAAGCAAACTATGAATTTTCCAGTTGAGATTCTCAAGTGATTTTTACTTTATAAATTATATAAATTTTCCCTGTGCAGGACATGGATTAGAGAATTTATGTTAGATAAATGAATATTTAGAAAAAATGAGATCAGAAGTCCTGAGTTCATAAGCTACTCTACTTAAGGTAGGTTTGGGAAGTGGTTGTGACACAGCCTACTCTTGACAAAGTCACATTTTAATTTTATGTGAATTATTGTTACTGAGAATGGGGTCTGGCTGCTTGCCAGCAATGGTGACGGTGAGGAGGAGGCAGACTCCTGGCCAAAGGCCAACTCCTCCCATTGACTGTCAGTGGGCAAGAGCTTTTATAGACAGGATGAGGGGGCTACATGCAGAAATAGTGCAGTCAGTTCTGACATTCATCTTGAAATTGGCCATGTGGTTATCTGACCACCATCATCTTAATGTTTTAAGTACAGTTAATCTTCAGTTCCATGGTCTTTTTGTTCCCATTTCCTTGAGGTCAGTTTCTGGAATTGTGGCAGCTATGGCATGGCTATAGTCTGGCCATCACATGCTTAACTTATAAGATAGTTCACAGCATATAGCACTGTTATCTATAGCCCTTGAGGAGGAACCAAAAATTCTTGACTTGACTTAATGACTAAACCATTATTACTTGGTCTCATTTGACTGTTTTCTTTGTTCCTGTATTTTCTCACTTCTATTAAACTTATTCTTTGACTTAAGTTTTTCTACAGACAAAAGGCAGCAGAGGACATGGAAGGGAAGAACCATAGGGTCCTGCTCCATTTCATTATATTATCTAATATTTGCAACTAACGTAATGAGATATGACAGAGTACATTTTAAATTGAAATCCAGAAATCTCTACTGATGAAATTTGGAATCCCTTAAAGGCAGTCATTTAGTTTGATATAACAGCAGCAATAAAATGCTTTGTTCGCAGACACTGGTGTCTTTATGCCGGGTTTTGAAAATATTGTCATGCATTAAAGGTGCTTACATTCTCATGCTGTGGAAAGAATTTTGGATCCTAAATTTAGTCCATTATTAACTGCTGACTTGTATTCCTTGCATCCAGCTGTCACACCCATTAACCCAAATTGGCTTTTTGTAGTTGACATTTGTAGATGTTCTTCTACACAGTTAGGTACCCATTTGATGTCTTGTGGTTCTCTGACCTATAACCCAGTGCTCTGGAGGGATCAGTGTGTGAAAGACCCTTGCAGTATTCTTTTCTGCCTTGAATAGTGTAGGTTGTTCAGGAGAATATCTGAGTATTTTGTGATTAGCCTTGTTGCTTTGTGTAATCATTTTAAATTGTTCTTCAAAATAATGTTAGATCCAGAAATGTCATGCACAGAAATGTCTTCCTTGAAACTGATCCAGTCATTGCACCTTCCCCTTGATTACAAGTGATATAAACCCTTCTCCATTGAAAAAATGGATCGAACCCCTTTTCTAATCTTTTCAACTGACCTTTATGATTCATTCGAGGCTGTTGTTTCCTTGTGAAAAGGTATGATTCTGCAAAACTGACCTTTAAAAAGTGAGAAGTCACTATTTGTGAACTGTCATTTGTAGACTTTCTTTTAGTTGTAGAAGAGTAGAGCAGTTCTGATATAACATTAAAGAATACTTTTTAAAAATTTGTTTTGGAATGATAGTTGCTATTTCTGTTAGCTGAACTCACTTCTGTGCTTTAATTTATTTCCCAGTTTTGCAATTATCCGTTCACTTTTTTTTTTCTTTCTGGGTTTATGTTGACCTATATATACTAAAATTTGAATTTAAAATTTCTGGTCGCTGGAGATGAAAGTTCTCCTACAGAGATAATTAGGCAGTATGGATGTAATATTTCAACATGTGCTGTAAATTTCAGTGAGGATTGTCCTCTATAATTGCTTTTAGCACTTTCTGATTTTGTCCTTGGCACCGTGCTTTGAGTACGGTGGCACCTGAAACACATCATTCTCTTTCCTCTGAAGAAAGGTCACTAGCCTTTGCCCTCTGCAACTGTCCTGAGACTATGAAGAAACACAATAGCAACAATAATAACATTGAGCTATAAATAATACAACAATAGCACATTAAACCTTAATTACGTTTTCATGTAATTGTCATTTTTTTTTTAAATAATCCAATGTTTGCTAACTGGAGCTCAAAATAGTACTTTTCTTTCATTCATGTATTTCTTACTCTAACATCTTTATTGAAATTCCTGAGTAACTTTTGCTGTTTATTTGGGGAAAAGATGATAAAATAGTAGCTTTATCTTCATATTAGTAATTTTACTAGTGAAGTTTTTCATAGCAAGTTTGTAAGTATTTAATGTAAGACTTATTTTGAAATCATAAAAAAGCCCAGTGTGAAGACCTACAGAAATAATTGTACTTATGAAAGTAGGAGTGGAATTTTCTTGGAAGCAAACAGGAATTTTGTTTAACCTCCTGTGCAACCACAAAATACATCTAAGGATATTCTAAAAAAGCAAAAATGGCACCCCTTTCATTTTTTTGTTTTTAAATTTTGAAGACATTAACAGTCTTTCCTATAACCCATTTGGCGATTTGGAAAATATGTATCTTCGATGGAATTATATTTGTATTTCACGGTGATTCATTTTTCATGTAAAAGACTGTGACTTTAGCTTTATTATATTGAACTATTATTTTGAATATACATGGGGCATTAGAAGTGGTATAAAAGAATGGGAGTAACAAGGTAACAGTCTGGCAGATAAAAAACATCATTAATGATAATGAGAACTTATTTCAGAATATAAGGGGCTCAGGTGGGGAAAAGTTAGACATCTCAGGATTTGACCAGTCTGTGATCAAATGTTTAAAAAATAGATAGGATCAAGTCACAGAAGGGAGCTAACACAGGTCAGCTATGAAGGAGCAAGAGATGAGGGGAAAGGAAGCTGCTTGGAGACAGTGAGGGTCAGATGACAATTTCTAAGCATGCTGTAGAGACATAATGAGAGCGTGCTGAGCTCCAATCACATAGAAGCAATGTATTGGGATTTTTATGTTGCCAGAAATAGACACTAACTCTGGCTAACCTAAGCAAAACCAGAATTTATTGAAAGGTGTGTGAGAGTTTACAGCATCCATGAGAATATTAGAGAACCAGACATGGAAAATTATAAATCCCAAGTGTCTCCAGGATCTTAAAAGTACGACTGCTTCCTGGACACATGGGGGCAACATTTTCAGTTTTCATTAAGCATGATTCAGATTATAAGGAGAGAATCCAAATGCCAAACTCAGGTTACCCAGGTACCTCTTGGCTAGAGAAACGCAGCACAACTTGTATAGAACTCTCTCTAGGCTACAAACAATGAAGAGGAGATAATTTTTCTAAAGAAGAAATTACCCAAAGAAAGTAAGATGAATGCTAAATAAAACAACAACAGCAGCTTATAATAAGAATTGTAACAATGATGATAGGAACAAATGATAGAAACTGTATAGTGTTGTGGGTAATTCTATAGATACCTAACAACTGAAGAAGCAATGCAACAGAAGAACCACTATAGCATGGGTTATATTGCTGTTTTTATCAAGGAATCCACCATAATCACTATTTCAGTTTCATAATTATGATTACTATTTGTAGCAATGATTCTCTTCCCTGCAAAGAATATGAAAAACTCTCATCAAATATATCAAAGTTAGTGCATGTCAGTTAATCTGATTTTTCAATTAGAGCTGGGTATATATGTATACATAAAGAATATCTAAAGAATAATGTCTAGGTGATGGCTTTGATAGAGGAAGGAAAAACAATATTGGCAAACATGCAAATTGTGCTTAAATCTCCATTTCTCTTTGCAAAGCTGATGGTTAAAGGAACCACCTTGTTTAGGACCATCCAGATACTTTGAAGTATGATTGAAACTTGTATCTATGAACCTTTTCAGTTAAGTCTTTCAGATTTTCCCCAACAGTCATTCTCTGATTTCAGGATGTAAGATGGTTTTGTCGCCTGTCATTTCATAGGGCGCTCAGCCATACCAAGCTTCAGAAGCCGTAGCTCAGTTTAACTTCTAGGGGTTTGCATATCTCCTCTGCATATATCAGTGATTGAACATGTAAACTCAATAACCAGACATTCTTGGGTTCAAATCCTGACCACACCACTTGCTCACTGTGTTACTTTTTGAAATATATGCCTCCAAGTCTGTCTCCATATATCTGCAAAATGATGAATCTAAAAAATAACCTAACCACATACATGTAAATCAGTTAACCTGGTATTGGTACTAAATGAGCATTCAAAAGAATTTAGCTGTTCTTACATCATTGTTCAGTTTACTTGGCTTCTCTTTTTAAAAAGTCATTGTAGAAGAATTCACTTTGAAAGACCTTTGTTTTGGTTTTGATCAATTGGATAATTATAGAAAACTGATATATCATTTAATGTTCAGGAGAAGCCTTCTAGCAGATTGATTACAATCACTTCCTTAGTTTTGTTTGTATTTTGACCTAATTACCCTACTTTTTAATTGTTTCCTACTGTTTTGTTATAAGGAATCAAATTATACAATATAAAAGAACATCATTCCTCATATTTCCTGAAATATATTGGTTTTGCATATAGTTTTCCTGTCATAGGTTTATTTATATGTATTCTTGCTGTTCTCTAGAGCTAGGAAAGACTCAGTGTTTAGAATATTAACTGTAAACTCAACAACGGCATATACTAATCCCTAACTTACATACTATGGCCCAACCCCAAACAAGCTTGACCTTCAATGGCAAAGGCTAAAGAGAGCAATAAAAAATTAAAACCTGGCACAATAGTCCATAATCACACCAACTCAGAAAATCTATCAAGGGAATGAGCTGTACCATCTCCCAGCAGCAGAGTTCAACAATACAACAACACAGAAAGTCAGAACAAGGGAGGTTTATGCCTTCACAGCCTCACCTACAGATGCAGCTCAGGCATGTGCAAGGTTCAGGATGCTCTGCAGCTCCCAAGTCCTCTGCATCACCTTCTACTTACCCTCCAAGCCCTTACTCTAAAGCCTCTTCCCAGATGCTTCACATTTGCATGATTCCATCTCCAAGAGGAGAGCGTGTCAGCTATCAGGTAACAGTATTCCTGATTGATATTTATTATATTTCCATATGGTTTTACTTATTACAATGTCACTTGCATATGGAGAGTGAAGCATAGCTGTCTATCAAGTTTAAAGTCTGAACAGTTCTTTCCACCTCCCTCTGGTTAACTTCACCTGTGACATTGATGCACTCCATTTTTAAGAAATTTACAAAGTACAGTTGAGGAGTTTCCATTGTGGTTCAGTAGGTTAAGAACCTGACAATGTCCTTGAGGATGTAGGTTCAATCGCTGGCCTCACTTAGTAGGGTAAGGATCTAGCATGGATGCAAGTTGTGGCATAGGTTCAGACATGGCTTGGATTTAGTGTTCCTGTGGCTATGGCATAGGCCTGCAACTGCAGCTCTGATTCAACCCCTAGCCTGGGAACTTCCATATGCTGCAGGTGTGGCTGGAAAAAGAAAAAGAAGTACAATTGATTTACAATGTTGTGTTAATTTCTACTGTATAACAAAGGGATTCATTTATATATATTCTTTTTCATATTATTTTCCCTTATGGTTCATTATAGGATATTGAATACAGTTCCCTTTGCTCTACAGTAAACCATGTTGTTTACCCATTCTATATATAATATTTTTGATGATTTTTACCATTTTAATGGTATTAAAAACCTAAACGCAAAACTTATCCATGTCTTTATATATGATTGTGACTAACTCATATACTAAAAATTCACCTCTTTAATGTTTCTGCTAATACACTTATATTAATATAATCTACAGATCATTTCAAAGCAAGCAGAATAATGAGATTGTTCCTTTACACTTTATTTAACCAAATTCAGTTTTTAATGCAAATTTTATGGTCCAATGAGGTCCCATAATCTGGTGAAATTCATTTCTCAATTTCTCTAATCAGTGATGACAATTATGGATTGCTAGCAATGCCTGCTTTGTTTACTGTTAAATCACAATCACTTTGCTGAGTGCTTGGCACATTATAGATTTTCAGTCTATATTTGTTGAATGTATGAATAAAACAACTATTTGCCCTACAATGTGAGGATGCCTTCAGGCTATGGTATATAGCAATATTTAGAGCAGAGATATTGATTACTTTATCAGCTAATTATTTATTCTAATTTTATAGTACTCCTTATTTAAACAAACCAACAAGAAAATAAACATTTGAGACCTTCAGGACAATTGTCTTATTTGAACCCGAAATCTACTTATTGGTTTGTACTGAGAAGTGGCCCAGATAATCAGAGCAGATTGTGCAAATTGGTTAAAGGTCAGGTCCTAGAACTAGAGTGGATAATGGAGTCAAAGAAACCAAGAATAATACCAAAATGTTATGAAAAAAAAAAAAAAAAGAGTTCCAACCAGTTCTCATTAGAGGCTCCAGCAAGCTGGTAAAAGGATCATAAGAGGAAATTTATGGGGGAATATTTCTCAAAAATGGAACAAATGGCATTCAGCTTTAACACTGGGCATAATTTATCAATGAGCTAGAGTTATGACTCAGGGACTTCTCTACCCCGCAAGGAGAGGCACAAGCAGGCAGGGCAATTAAAGAATAGGAGAAGGACATTGGGAATATGGAAATAAGAATAGACCTCTTTGCTACTCTTTTTTCTTTGCAAATTTTCTTTTCACTGCTAACTACATTAACTACCCCCTTGTTACACAAAGTGTGGTCTGCAGACCAGAAACATCTACCTCATTTGAGAGATGCATGAGCCCAAATGGAGCTTAACTGAATCACAACCTGTGTTTTAATAAAATCTCCAGGTAGTTTTGGTGCACATTAAAGTTAGGGAAGAATCATGCTCATCTCCTGAGGTTATCAGAGACTGGGGATAAACTCAGAGAGGCCTTGGGCACAGGACTTAATCACCATGGTTGCAATATAGGCGCCTGTGGCTCTCTGGCATAGAGTCCTTACAATAAGAGGGCCAGAAGGCCTGGCAAGAGCTTGGCCTACAGATAAACAAAGCTTCTGGAAATGCACTGCAGTCACTGGTATGTTGATAATCCTAGGAGTACTTACCTGACAATCCCCCTGTAACAGATGAATGGTGTTGGTGATATAGAGGTGAGCATACCTGCCTTCCTTTGGAACAGATGAACTACACAGTACTGGTCTTGACAGCAAGGAAATCTAGGATCAGAGAAACATCCTTATGCCTTCAGTGGAAGACTGGTGACTTGCCAGCTGGTGTATCACAAGTCCACAGAAGAGAAAGTGCAGGGTGTTTCTACATAAGATTCTATAGCGTCTTGACCTGATTCTCATAAGAAAATAGCCTCGTGTAAAAAAGAAAAAAACAAACTAACAAACAGTAAGCACAATACAATGCCCCTAAGACCACTGAGAAACTATACAGAGGAAGATCAAGGAAAGTGATCACCACAGACATCTGCTGGGGAGGAACCACAATTGGAAGAGGCTGACTGTTACTTTCACCAAATAAAAATAATCAACCAAGGCAACCTACTGCATAAAAAATGTATACTGGAATAATAAAAACATTTGAATTTGAAAAGTCAATAAATAGAAGATGGTTACATCTGAGAATTTGATTATTATCTTAGACTATCTAGAACAGGAAGTATTTAAAACACAACAAAAAAAGAGTTCCTGCTCTGGCACAATATAATAGGTGGTATCTCTGCAGCACCAGGACACAGGTTTGATTCCTGGCCTGGCAAATCAGGTTAAAGGGTCCTGTGTTGCTGCAGTTGTGGCATAGGTCTCAACTGAGGCTCAGACCTGATCCCTGGCCTGGGAATACCACTGGTTGCAGGATGACTTAAATGGGGTGGTGGGGGGGGAGAAAAACAGAAAAAATACAAAGAGAAACTGAGGGAAAAGTTTGAAATGAGACAAGGCATTTCAGGGTAGCACTTTATAGGAGTTACAAAGAAAAAGGCAGACATGGAAGAAAATCAATAAATATAACATAATAGAGAAAAATTTTCCTGAGTGTACATGTTGAAGGGCAATAAGAAAGCTTGACTACAGAAGAAATTACATGGACATAGATTGCTAAAATTTTCAAAATCCATGCCTAAAAAGAAAAAAAATGCAAGATTTCATGCAAAAATAAAATAACTTGGAAAAAGAATAGTCTGGCATCAGATTTCTCATTTGCAGCCCTAGAAGCTAGAAGACAATAGAATAACATCTACAAATGGCTACTGAAGGAAATAATTTACCACTGAATAAATATATACCCAGCTAAAATTTCATTCATCTGTTAGGAAAAAAAAACAAAAACAAAAACAAAAAAACTTACAAGAAGATAATGATTCAAAGACTATCCATTTTGAACCTTATTTGTCAAAAATACTCTTAAATAAATTAATTTATTCAAAGTAGTCTTAATGAATCAGAACAAATACCTAAAGAAAGGAGTCAGAAGTGTGATAAGGAAGCAGCAGTAAGTAATGAAATCTGCAGTGTCTGTTTGTGTGCAAGTGCGTATGTGTGTGTGAATCTACATAATGTTGAAATGACAAGGAATTTGTAATAAAATTGCTCAACAAAGGTTTTGTAATAGAAGAAATGTACTGAAAGAAAAACCTAGTGCAGTTTCTGCTGTGGCACAGTGGGTTAAGGATCCAGTATTGCTGCAGCCATGGTTGTAGGCTCTGGTTACAGATTCAATGCCTAGCCTGGGAACTTCCACATGCTGCAGATACAAACAATAAAGAAAGAAAAAAGGAAAACCTAGTAATTATGTGGAGTTAAGATCTTTAAACACTCTTAATAGAGCCAAGATGTTACAGGAGGACAGAGTCAGTATAGTGAGAGCATTATACTGTAAAAATAGGGAGTGAGGAGGTGCAAAGTGAAAGTGATTTAAAGTAACATCAAAGTGGAAGAGAGGAGAGAAGGGGGGAGGTGGTAGAGTTACTTGGTAGGTGGGAGAAAGTGGAGATAACTTATATTCCCCTTATTTTTCTTAAAATAGAGAAATATCTGTTTGATTATGATAGTACAAGTGGGGAGCAAACCTCTCCTGGAATGGAAAAGAAAACAGTGTGAGAGAGAGTTATCATGCATCAGCCTAATAACGCCAACAGATAAAAATTCAGTTATCCTGAGTGAGACTGGAGTAGAACATAGAAAGATTTAATGCTAAGAGTAGTCAGAGGATTAGTAGAATTACTTAAGTTTCTTCTAAGTTGATAGTAGAATCAAACATTTAACATCAATATTACTGTCAATGCCATTTAATATTTAATGGATCTAGTAGTCACTTTATATCTTCAGAACTATAAAACTATGAGCTCATGATGAGCACTGTTTTATTATATTTTTTCTAGCAATATCAGGTAATTTGAAGTCTCTAATTGTTTGGATTCCAGAGTAGGGGCAAGTGTTTTCATCAGGAATCATTAATGTGAGAAAAATTCAAAATAGCTTTTTTCAGAAGGGAAAGTTGCTCATATTTATAGCTGGAATCTTTCATTACACATTGAAAAGTCGCATTGAACATATGTGAAATGATCCATAGTTTTCATGCACTTGTTAAGATGTTCTTTTCAAATGGTAACCTGTTATTCTGTGTGATTGCTAATTTTCTAAATGTAAATCTTCTGAAATTTAATTTGGCTAATCAAGATATTAATTTGCCAATATGACCTAATGGTATAGACCACAGTTTCTTTAAATCTGAATTTCATCATCTATAAAATAGGAGTAATGTTTTAACTGTGGAGAGCCCTAGGCATTCCAACCAATCTATGTCTTCACTTCTGAGTCCTTTTGCTACTTCCAGCTACTCAGTTTCCCTAAGATAGGCAATTTCTTTTTTTTCCATTTTTTAAAGTTTTATTGAAGTATAGTTAATTTACAATGTTGCAATAACTTCTGCTGCACAACAGAGTGATTCAGATATATATATACACACACACATATACATACACATCCATTCTTTTTCAGGTTCTTTTTCCATATCGATTATCACAGAATATTGGGTAGAGTTTCCTGTGCTATTCTTCAAGCAGGACTATGTTAGGGTCATGACATGTGTTAAATCCTGGCTCTAGCTTAATTCAGACAATGTATAGACTCAAAAATAGGATCAAGAAGAGATGCTTCCATTGGAGAAAACCCAAGACTGGTGAATGTATCCATTTATCCACAAACTTACCTCAAATCACACAACCTTACAGCTGTGGCTAAGGATAGGGATGGTGCAGGACTGATAAAAAAAGAAAAT
This sequence comes from Phacochoerus africanus, assembly GCF_016906955.1. Lineage (NCBI taxonomy): Eukaryota > Metazoa > Chordata > Mammalia > Artiodactyla > Suidae > Phacochoerus > Phacochoerus africanus. The sequence continues at coordinate 52,450,864 of NC_062549.1, read as the reverse complement.
CGTGTCCCTATTTCATAGTTACCATAATAATCACAATAGTTTTATCTAGCAACCCACAATAATTTCACCTAATTACTAACAACCTCAAGTCTCTAAAAATATAAAATGCAGTTCTAATCTCATGGAAACTGATATTAGGTATGGAAAAAAGGTTATATATGATTAATATAATTTTGTGTTCTTTGGTTTGATAACTTTGAAATAGTTGTTAAGCATATGGATAGGTGTTCTCTATAGTTAGTCTGGCTCTCTTTGAACAGTTTTCTGCAGAGATGTAATTTCAGGTACCAAGGGAACCTAAGGGAAAACTCTTTTATCTTAGAAACACCAGTGGTTTGGGACAGATTTAGAGCCTTTAGTGTAAGCAAAAGCTGAGTGATTAAATTGGGTAACTTTTTTTTTTTTTTTTCACTATTTCCCAGTGGTCAATATGTTGCAGTGAACTTAGATCTTTTCTTTGTTGTTTTTATGTGCAGGAAATTGCTTCACTAGAAATAAACCACATTTTCCTTAAACTGTAGTTAAAGATAACGTTCTAAAGAGATGTTTCTCTGTTATTCAGTTTTAAAGTTTATGATGTTAAGAATTTATTGCTTATTTTAATAACAAAGTTCTGTATATATTTGGCAGATATACTTTAATACAGATTTTTCCAGATGTTAAGTTTAATTTTTTTAATTTATGCATTTGAGGACTAGTATAAAAAATTCAGTATTAATTCAGAAGTTCCTAGATTTTTACATTTTTGTGAAAGCATATTTAAAAAGTTCCCTGGAAGAATTGAGGATACATCTATACAAAAAATGTATTTACATAAACTACTTTCAACTGTCCAGGTATTATCTTACAGTTTTATTACCTCTTTCAGATGTAATTCTTCTAACCATGTTTGTTTTTTCAGTTAAGAGCCTTAAGATCAATATAATTAATGAAAAACTTGGTCAAAAATCTAAGTTGAATAACTCTGCCTTTCACTATTGTCTCTTGATATTTATTCCCTTGTAGTAGGTGCTCTTGTGTACTCAGAGTAATGAATTTTAGGAATCAAGAGAATATTAGATATCCTCAACCCAATCTCATGCTTAGTGTAGAAATGCCCCTCTATGGTATCTATTACAACTGGTAATTTGGCTTCTCTTGAACACTTTCAAGAATGATTAATATTATTGCAAAATATATTCTTGGATTAAACTTAAATCTGTATCTTTGTAATGTTTACTATTGTCCCAAGTTCTTCATCTGCGTCTTTAGATAAGTCTAACACTTTTATCCGTATAATATTCATTCAGGTATTTAAAGACTGCCATTATTTTTCTTTGCTAAACAGCCCCAATCCCTAAAACATTCTTTCCATGAATGGTTCCTGGACCTCTTGTTTTCCTGCTTGCCCTTGCCTGGTTTCTCCCTCAAATTGTTGATAATTTTGTGAACAGTGGGAATTTTAAATGTATAAAGATTCTTTCAATTATTGTATGAAAGATTTTCCTAGGGCCTGAATCTTTCAAGGTATAATTTATCATATATATGTTCATGTGACCCAAACTTAATGCATTTCTTCCTTAGCTATGCTTTTTTTTACATTATAATGACTTTTTAATTAAAAAATAAAATATTGTTAATAAAAAATATTATTCAGGCAAGTGTTCCTTCATGCTGTCTTCATGCAATTTATTTATCTAAATATGAAACCAAGGCATTGTATTTACCAAGCTAAAATTCATTTTGTTAATTTTATTTCATAATTTTTCTTTACATAATCATTTCAAAATTTTGATTTTATTTTCTAATATATTAGCAATCATTCCCAGACTTGTATTATCTATCTTCTGGTGACTAATGAATGGGGCAGTATAAAATTATATCCTAGAAAATCTCTCTTCAGAACTGTATAACTGACATATGTAGATGATGGTAAATAAGGTAATTATCTCATACTATTTAAGTGCAGAATTTCAAAGACATGAATGTACCAAACTATATGTTCATATAACCATATATGTATAATATTGCATATTTGACTAGTGCAGGGAAATTTATGAAATATCTTGCCATAAATCAAGATTTTCAATTTCTGGAGCTTTTAACTTATTTACTATTTCTAGTACTCAATGAGGAAATATTTATATTAGTATCATTTAGTCTTAACTAAACTCATGCTAGTTCCTGAAGGGAATTCATATGACTAAATAAGATTATGCTGGATATGAAAAAGTTCTATAAATTTTACAAACACAGTACACTATAAGAGATTAGTAAAGGTTGAAAAGGAATCTGCTTAATAAAACCTGTCCTATTTTTTTTTTCTCAAGAACAGCTTTAAATATTTTCTGATCAGGGGTATTTAGAGTTTTTAACAACTCTTAGACAAAGAACTAAAAAATAAAAACCTCAATAAATATTTATGGAGATTTTAATGTTATAGCCACCCTCACAGCATATGGGAGTTCTCAGGCCAGTGATTGAATCTGAGTGGCAGCTGTGACCTATACCACAGCTACAGCAGAAATCCTCTGTGCCAGGCCAGGGATCAAACCCACACCTGTGAGGTGACCAGAGATGCTGCAGTCAGATTCTTAACCCAATGTACCACAGGGGAAGCTTCTGTTTATGGAATTAATACAAGAATGAATGCCTGTGGCTGAGTGTGATAAAATGCCAGTGGAAGCACATGCCTTAGCACCCCATGTGGCAGCTGTATTGGCCAGTAGGAGAGATTATGAAAGTGAGAATGACTATAAGGACTGTGGTGCAGGATGTATTCTTTTGAGTGGACTTGATGGATAACAAAACAATCACAAGCTCAAGCTTATTAGTTCTCATCTGAGAATCAGAGAGATTCTATAGTAGCCCTAACCAGAGCTCTTATTTCTGGTAGCTGTAGGGTTGATACAGCTGAAAATCAAATGTGGATTGTTGTGTTACAGTACTATTTGAATTCACAGCCTCAGCCCATTTCTGTGAATCAGTTAGAACATTGATTGATAATGACCCCAAATCTTGGAAAGGGTACCTGTATTATTGAACACAGATGAAACTGGCGATCTTGTGTTCCCAGATCACCTTGAGATTCCCATCCCATTGGAAATAACTTTCTCTCCAGTATCTCAGGAGATTAGCTTTCTTTTTTTTTGTTTTATTTTTTAAAGTTTTATTAAAGTATAGTTGATTTACAATTTTGTGATAATTTCTACTGTACAACAAAGTAATTCAGTAATACATGTACACTCATTCATTCTCTTTCAGATTCTTTCCCCACATAGATTATCACAGGATATTGGGTGGAGTTTTCTGTGCTACACAGCAGGTCTCTATTGGCCAGTCATTCCATATACCTCAGTGTGTATATGCCAATCCCAAACCCTTTGTCCATCCCTCCTCTCTCCTGACCTCTTCCTTTTGGTAACCCTAAGTTTGTTTTCAAAATCCATGAGTCCGTTTCTGTTTGGCAACTTAAGTTCACTTGTATCATTTTTTAAGATTTTCCATAGAACTTATATCATACGATGTTTGTCTTTCACTGTCTTAACTCCTCTTAGTATGATAACTTTTATATCCATCTATATTGCTGCAAATGGTGTTATTTCATTTTTTTGGCTGAGTAATATTCCATTGTGTATATGTACCATATCTTTATTCATTCCTCTGTTGGTGGACATTTAGGTTGTTTCCATACCTTGGCTATGGTAAACAGTGCTGCAATGAACATTGGAGCGCATGTATCTTTTCAAATTATGGTTTTCTCCAGATAGATGCACAGAGCGGGATTATGGGGTCATATGGTAGTTCTATTTTTAGTTTTTGGAAGAACCTCCGTACTGTTTTCCATAGTGGTTGCACCAGTTTACATTCCCAGCAACAGTATAAGAGGGTTCTCTGTTTTCTGCACCACCTCCAGGATTTATTTTTTGTAGATTTCCTTTGCTTAAAAATCCTGTGAAAGGCTCATCTTGGATGACCTTCTGAAAGAGGATGCCAGTTCTCAAGACATACTACCTCCTCTTGCTACTAGATCCATGGTTGGGATCAAATGTCAGCATCTTCCAAGAGGGACAGGCATTATTATCTAAGAGAAAATAGCTTACACCCCAAAAGAATCACAAATATTTGCAAACACAGGGCAAAAGAAATCTGAGGGATAAATGGGAATGGCTTCTATGGGATGTTAGACAAAGGAGAGTAGAATAAAACCCCAGATCTGGCTAAGTTCATTGAAAAGGGTGGACCTGCTAGAGATTCTATTTTTACGAATTAGCTGTGGTGCTGGAGATGGCTCTGAAAGATTACTTTGGTCATTGACTGAAAGTTGGACTCCATGGCGATAGCCTGCAGTTAATGAGGTTGATATGCCAAAGCAGCTGTAGCATGATGTGGAACAGGGACTCCAAGGACTCTGGGGTTTACAAATGTTGGACTACCTCCAGATATTGCCAATGTTCCCTGGAGGGAACAAAATTAATCCTAGTTGAGAAACTCTATTCTACAGAGTTAAGCCCATATTAGTTTCCTACTGCTCTCATGACACATTACCAGAAATTTAGAAGTTTAAAACAACAAAGATTTATTCTCTGTCATTTCTGGAAGTTGGAAGTCTGAAGTAAGTCTCACATGGCTAAAACCATCAGTACCTCTTCTTTATGGAGACTCCAGCTAAAAATCTGTTATTTGTCTCTTTTAATTTTAGGTAAGATTTTAAAGACAGCTTTTTCATTAAGCTTTTAGAGACCGTTTTCAATAGTCCAAGCCATTGTAGTATCTCCTTTCTCCAATCTCCTGTCTCTCTCTCAGAAGGAGCCTTGCAATTATATTGTACCCACTCAGATAATACAGGACGGTCTCTCCATCTCAAGATCCTTAACCATATCTGAAAGTCCATCCCTCTTACCATGTAATGTAATATATGCACAGGTTTCTGATATTAGGTTGTGGACATCTTTACAGAAAGGGAAGAAGGGCATTATTCAGCCTACCCCACTATCACTAAATGAGTTCCCTGATTTCAATGGGAATTGTAGAATCCCAGAGTAATGGAAGCCAGTGCCAGCATTTAATTGCCGAAGACATGTACCCTACAGGCCAGCAGGAGTATATAGGTAATCAGAATGCCTTGGCCCAACTGAGATTTGAAAGTAGCTAATTGATCATGATGTCCCTAGGAACAAAATATATGTGCAGACTACCAGAGTATCACGTGGTCTATATAACTGCAAAAGTTCTAGGTATGGTAGGCATAACCTGATTCCATACTCCACAATGAAGTGCTGAGTCTCTCTACTCTCTTTCCAGACCTATGTCAATTAATAGGCCCAGAGTTCCTTGATTTAAGTGGGGGCCACATTTCCTTGAGGAAGTAACCTATACCACTGGTCAAAGTATATACCTTTAATCTCCCTCCTGTTCTTCCCCAAATGGATGTAGACCATTTATGTATACCATATTTGAATGTGTAATCTTAAAACATTTAAAAGTTGACCCATCAACTTTTAAATTTTGGGTAAAGACTAGAAAATTGTGCCAAGTTCAGGCTGCATTGTAAACTTCCCTACCACAAAGGCCTCATGATCTAGAAGATCCAATAATGATGCTTCAAGTGTCCTTAGCAAAGAGAATTTCTATGTAGAGGCTCTGGCAAGCAGACCTCTAGGTTTTGTATTATATCTGTATAATTCTGTAGATAATTATTCTCCTTTAGAGAAACAGCTTCTGGTTTGCTTTGGGGCCTTGTAGTGACTGAACATCTACCATGGAATGCCTAATGACCATTCAGCCTGAGCATCCCAGCATAATATGAATATTATCTGATCCACCTTACCAGAGGTCTGGGATGGGCAGCAGTAATCTTTAAGGTAATACAAATGGTATAAAAGATATGAAGCTTGAGCAAGGAACCAGGGAAGTTCTAGAAGGTGAAGTGATTTGCATGAACAGATATTCCGGGCTCCTTTGACATGAATCATACAATGACTATAACTAACTAGGAATTGTAAAGACTCAACCCATTTGAAAAGCAAATCATCGAATTTTCCTATTGGCTGTATCTTTATTTCCAGTTTGATCAGTGTGTGTGGGGTTATTTAAGGATCAGAGATTACTTTAGGTTCAAACTTTAACCTTGTTATTTCTTACTGTATGCATTTTGGAAAATGTACATAACCTCTGAGCTGCATCAATTTTTTCATCTATAAATGTGGGTACTACCACCTACCTCAAAAGATTATCCAAATTAATTTATGTGATTGACTGAGGCAGGGGTGAGGCAGGGGTGAGGGCAAAAATGAGTAAAGGAGTCAAAGGTTAATATCCTCTGTAAATTACCAGTTATAAAATGAATAAGTCCTGGGGATGTGCTGTACAGCTTGGTAATTATAGTTAGTAGCACTGTATTGCATATTTAAAAGTAGCTAGGAGATTGCATCTTGAAATGTCTCATCATCAGAAAAAAATTTCTGTAACTGTATGGTGACCCATGTTAACTGGACTTACTGTGTGATCATTTTGCAGTATATACACCTATTGGATCATTAAACTACATACTTGAAACCAATACATTTAATTATATATTAATAAAAAATTAAAAAGAATTTTTATACAGCAGATAGAACAGCATAGAATTGTTACTTTCTTTCATTTCTGTATCCCATCACTCCCTGCAGTGACTGAAGATGAAAAGGATTAATTGCCTTGTGCCTTAGTACATTGAACACAAAACCAATTCATTTGAATTAGGTCAGGCAAAAGTTCAGTCATTTGGCTACTAGTATCCATCCATAATGGAAGTATTATGGTGTGTATTTTTTCACAGGGGCCATTAGACTGTAGGCCATTTGAATGTCTTTAGAAGAAAGAATGATGATCTTGAATTGCATAGAACATTTCGTGCTTTCTCAAGCTATACCCTTTATTCTTTGCCTTTTTAAGAGGAAGTCCTTCTGCAACAAGAGAATTTAAAAACATATCCTGCTGATATTCTTCTGAATTGGAATAAAACACTACAAATACCCAAATAAATTCACACTATGAAAAATTTGTGGGGCAGAGATGGGGACTATGGAAAAACAATCAAAACAATGTGGGTATATGTTCCTGAATTAGAACCTGAATTATATACTGAATGATTAAAGATTTTGCAAAACCAAGGATTTCTTTTTCCTTCTTTATGTGTGCTAGGGCCACTTATTTTTCTGTTTGATTCTCATTACACTATTATTATATAACTGCAGGCAATTTTACTTTCCTTGGCTATTTTCTTCATGTACGACAAATACATATTGACCCTCTGGATGTCTGTTCAGAAATAATGTAACTAAATGAGACATCACATCCATGATTTTTTCAGATGGTTGCAGGCCTTTATGGTTCAATTATCCAAGTTAATGAAGGAATAGAATCAGACAGTTAATTCTGAGAGTACATAATCAAAACTTTACTGGGTAATGTAGTATGTTTTTAAAAAGCTGAAATAAGAGTCAGGCATCATAGATATAGTTTTTCTGAAACTGTTGCTATTTGAGGGTAAGATTTCAATTACTGAAATGCACTGGGCCTCAGTTTCTCAGGTCACACTGTCATATACAACCAGCATACTTTAGTCTGTGATTATATTAGGTTTTTCAGGGACTGTGTTCATATATTTGAATATAATTTTCTTCATTTACCATTTCTTTTTAAACTCCTCTTATCTCCTGGAACAACTTCTTCCCTTTTCTTCAATTTTCATTGAATACAAATAAAATTGCTTCTTAGATTCACTCAAATTATCAGCCTAAGTAATGACTACATCATTACTTGCCCTAGTTTTTCCTCATGGCTTCCAGAACACTATTAATGGTTTAGTTAAAGGCTATTAACTGTTTAGTTTCAAAGGCCTTCTGAGGCCTTTCTGGCCTACAAAGTGTATTGGGAAAAAAAAATACACCTAAAGCCATAAGGATCCCTAAAAAAGATCTGCAGTAGTAAAGCATGCTATTATTTGCACAAAAAGTGTAATAATTAAAGTGTAATACTTAAAATGCAAAGCATAATAATTAAAAGTGTATCACAATCTAAAGATTAGTGGTTCTCAAAATGTGAGTGGTTTCAAATACTACACTTCAATAAAATACAGAAATATGTTAAATTCTTAAAGGTCTGGGTCATGCCCCAGATTTACTGGGGTGAGGGAAAGGAGGTTGGGGAAGGATAGACAGCTATGTTTTTAACAGATTCTAATGCATCGAAATCTGCCCATTGTTATAAGCCAGTATTTATGGCTTAATTATTGGCATGCCATCCTACTTAATTAAAGTGATCATATAATAAATTCTCTAAATTAGGACTCCTTTGGGGTGAACAGGGGCTCTCTTTAATAATTATTTTCAGTAAAAAGATAGGACTTCTGAGGTAGCAACCAATACTTAAAACTTTTCAAAGAGAATTGAATTGAGAACCTTTTTTCCTCTTGTGCAAAAGGGAAGTAATTTTTCATGAATCAGTTTATGTGCTGTTTCACACTGTTACATTTTCCTTAAATGTTCACATCCAACAGCTCATGTTATTTGTACATGGTACAAAGATAAATTGTTTTGAGAATAATGAAGGTTTCTGCAAAGAGAATATGAATAGCAAGTTATAACCTGACTTGCCTTTGAATCCTTTCATTAAATCAATTATTTAACATATTATGGGAATCGACATGGAGATTTCTTTTTTTTTTTGGTAAGTTAGACTTTATGGGGAGATTTAAGAAAATTGATTATATGAACTTTCCTCTGTTCAATTTACTTTCAAATGAATGAAATTTAAGTCATACACATGAGCAAAAATGGGTTATATGCCCCAAAAAAATCCAACATTAATGTATAATTTATATAGAAGACTTTTACGAAAAAAATGCTGAATGAAATTACTTTTGAAAAAGTAGTTTTTAGTAAATAGTTAAAGAGAAAGAAATGGTTTTGGATTAAAAAGAGGAGAAAGAAGTTTCAAAAAGAAACACAGTAAAAAATGATTATAATCAGCCTCATAGATGGGATCTAAGGTCTGCTGACTGTGATGGTTAAATTTTTTTCAAATTGGCTAGGCTATGGTGTCTAACTATATGATCAAACATCACTTTAGATGTTGCTGAGAAGACTTGTGTAGATGTGATTAACATTTAAACGTAGTTACCTTTTATTTAAAGGATATTTCCCTTGATAATAATGAAGATTAGTCAACCAAAGACCTTAAGAGCATAAACTGAGATTTACTGGAGAAGAAAGAATTCTCCTCAGAGTTCCCGTCGTGGCTCAGTGGAAATGAATCTGACTAGTGTCCCTGAGGACGCAGGTTCGATACCTGGTCTTGCTCACTGGGTTAAGGATCTGGTGTTACCTTGAGCTGTTGTGTAGGTTGCAACAGCTCAGATCCAACGTTGCTGTGGGTGTGGCCGGGGCATAGACCACTGGCTACAGCTCCATTTTGACCCCTAGCCTGAGAACCTCCATATGCCATGGGTGCGGCCCTAAAAAGACAAAAAAAAAAAAAGAAAAGAAAGAAATAATTCTCCTTGAAGATTATAAAGTAGAAGGTCTTCCTGAGTCTTCAGCTTGACCTACAAATTGTGAACTTAAGGCTGGATCATCAACTTTTGCCTGAGTTTGGAGCCCTGTTGATTCTGCATGTGCCAGCTCCTGCAATTGTGTGGGCCAGTTCCTTAAAAATCTCTCTCACACACACACACGTCTTACTGGTTCTTTGGAGAAACCTGTCTAATACACTGTATTGACCAAATTAACACCAAAGCATATGTTTCACTATTTCGACTCATTTAACTCTTTACTACTTCCCTCTCCTTATTTACTGCCGTAAAATCTTTAGCCTAAATTGATTTGTATATAGAGTTTGAAAGGGATTCTCATTTGGGGGCATTTTAGAATAAGTAAAAGAGTAAAAGAAATGTAACTAGAAAATTTTGCAATGACATATAATGAAATCATTTAGTCTCTAAATTTTCTGCATTTAATTGTTTAGTTTTAAACAATTTATATGTTTTATTAACATGGTTGTGTTGTACTCTACCATCTTGTTATATGTTTCATTTGTCCCACCTTCTCTTTTAGATTGATTATTTTTAGAATCCCATTTTATTTCTCACTATTGGATTATTAGTTATAGCTTTTTGCCTTTTATTTTCCAGTGGCTGACCTAGAGTTTATAATTTGAAAGTTTTTATTATCACAGTCTACTTTCAACTTCTGTGATACCATTTCATACATAGAATAAAAACATTACAACAGTATACTCCCATAAACTTCCATGTTCCGTATTTGAATATTGCTTCACATTTTATTTTATATATATTATTAACACCTATTACATTGTTATTATTTTTCTTTAAACTATCAATTATCCATTAAAGAAAAAGAAAAATGGAAAAATATTTTATATTTATTCACACTTACCATTTCCACTGTTCTTCTTTCCTTTATGTGTATCCAGGCTTCCTTCTGAGATCCTTTTCCTTCTGTCTGAAAAACATTCAAGTCTTTGGCAACAAACTCTGTGAGCTTCTGGTGGGCTGAACTCTTGGCCTTCAGTCTTGAAGGAAAATTTCTTGGGTATACAATTTTAGCTTGACAGTTTTTTTCTATCTGGCCTTTCAAAATGTCTTTCCATTGATTTCTGATTTATGTAATTTCTGATGGGAAGACAGGTAATCTTTGCTGGTAAGTACAAATCTTTTCTCTCTGAATGCTCTTAAGATTTCTTTTGGGAGTTCCCATTGTAGCTCAGCCAAAACAAATCTGACTGTTATCCATGAGGATGTGGGTTCAATCCCTGGCCTCACTCAGTGGGTTAAGGATCCAGCATTGCTGTGAGCTATAGGGTAGGTCGCAGACGCAGCTCAGATCTGGTGTTGCTGTGGCTGTGGTATAGGCCAGCTTCTATAGCTGGAAATCAATTCTGGCCTGGGAACCTCCCTAAAAAGACAAAAGAAAAAAAAAAGTTTCTTTTTACTGTTTTCCAACAAAATGATTGGGATATACCTTGATATAGTTTTCTTTTGGTTTATCCAGCTTAGAGTTTTGACAGGTTTTGGATCTGTATGTTTACTGGTTTTATTAAATTTAGAATATTTTTCAAATATATTTTCTGCTTTCCCCTCCTCCTTGAATGTATGTTAAACATCTTGATATTTTTAACACATCACTGAAGTACTTATTTTTTTCCATCTATTTTCCATCTATATGTGCTTCAGTTTGGATATTTGCTATTGCTGTATCTTCACCAATCTATTTAGAATAGTGTCATATCAGGAGTTCCCTGGTGGCTCAATGGATTAAGGACCCAGCATTGTCACTGCTGTGGGGCAGGTTCAATACCTGGCCCCGGAACTTTTGCATGCCATGGGTGAGCTAAAAAAAAAATTATCAAATCAGATATTAATCCCATTGGTTGAGTTCTTTACTTCAGATACTGTGTTTTTAATTCATGGAAGTTCAGTTTGGTTCTTTTATATACCTTTCATTTTCTCTTCATTGTATTCATGTTTTCCTTGAATCTTGAGCCTACTTATCATGTCTCTTTCAAAGACCATGCTGAAAACAACTAACCTGTTTAAAAACTGTCCAAAAACCTTAACAGACTTCACCAAAGAACAAATATGATATATATGGCAAACAAGAATATGAAAAAACTCTCCACATCATAAGTCATCGTCAGGGAAATGCAGATGAAAACAGCAGTGAGATAACCACTATACCTCTATTAGAATGTCAAACAGTCTCGGGCAGACCCTTACGCAGATTTCCGAATCTCTTTCTCAAAGCTTCATTTTCAATACTTGGCCCTAGATATTTCAGCTGTTACCAAACATATCTCTCTGTCTCTTCAACTCAGAAAGCCTACTGTCTCTACTTATCTGCCTCCTCTTTCTACTTTCCAGCACAGTGATCTGGAAGGAGCCTTCTGGCAGAAAGCTAGGGTGGTTATCATAGGATTCACTTCTCATATTTCCTTTTTTTCTGTTTTCTCAGTCCTATACTGTCTGCTGTTCAGTGTATGAACATGTTTATTTCATACATATTTTTCAGGCCTTTAGTTGTTTATGGCACTAGGGCAAGTGATTTTAGTAATTCTGTCATGGCTAACAGTGGGAGAAAAGAATGCTCTTATTTTCCATTTTTAAGCTATCAATAAAGCTAAATATATGGGTAGGTGTCCATTCTTCTGTCGTCAGACTAAAACTTGATTAAGAATTTTTATCATATTCTTTTCCTATGTGTCCATAACTGGACAATGGTTGTTTATGTGATGTGTATGGTAAAAGTCCCTGGAATGCAGAAAATTCTGGCTCTTTTCACTCTGTGTCACAATAATCACAGTAAGGTTTTGCTTTCATTTTACTCTTGGGGTGATGCAGAAATCTTCAACCCCAGATTTGTGAAGTAAAATGAAAAAAATTTGACCATGATTTATAATAACGTTATCTTTTTATTCTGCAGTAGAAATTAAGTATTTTTTATTTATTTCAGTGCTACAGAATCTCCCATTTATTCTCCTATTAAAATTTCATAGGGAGTTCCCGTCGTGGTTAATGAATCTGACAAGGAACCAGGAAGTTGCGGGTGTGATCCTTGGCCTTGCTCAATGGGTTAAGGATCCGGCGTTGCTGTGAGCTGTGGTGTAGGTTGCAGATGCAGCTTGGATCCCATGTTGCTGTGGCTCTAGCGTAGGCCCGCAGCTACAGCTCCAATTCGACCCCTAGCCTGAGAACCTCCATATGCTGCAGGAGTGGCCCTAGAAAGGGCAAAAAGACAAAAAAAAATTCATATATGTTTGTTTCTGGTCTATAAGTCAAAAATAAATATGCATGTCAGTTGTTTGTTGATAATGAACTATAAAATAAATATTATATTTGAAATATATGTCATTATATAATAGGGAAAGCTCATTTTTAAAAAATCCTTAAAATATAATTAAAGATAATTTGAAAGACATGTTTCCTACCATAGTATCCTGGAAGGGGAACACATTTTTTTGTTGTTTTAGTTTGAGAACAATTTTTTCCCTTGAAACAGTTTGCTTTACATTTTTAGGCATTAGTGCTGGTCAATAATTGTCTAGTGCAGCATGGAAAGTGTTCTCCCTCACAAGATTGAGAAGGACAGCTCAGTCAATAAAGGATCATTCTTGTGGGGCTTATCTTGCTGACACAGCAAAAGCTCATTTTTAATGCACAAGTACGTCAATGAGAACTAGGATGCCATAATGAATACAGACTTGGACTGTCCCTTCTTTTTATTAAACAGGTCAAGGTAATGGGAGAGAATTCTTTCATTGCATATCCAAGAGTCTGTACTTAAAAATTAAGATAAGTGATGTCAACCACCTAAATCTGATGATTGCTTTTGAGAGAGCAAGTGATTAAAGACAGCTCTGGCTTTGATTACCCTACAGTCTTCCGAACGGAGAATACTGAATGTGTTACATGTGATTATTCCATCTCATCCTTCCGTAATTATAAAACAAAAAGAATATTTTTGCATACTTAATCCACTAGTTAATATTAAAAATGGAACTTCAAGTCATATATTTGATCATAAAATTATCTACCATAAGGGACAATCAGTGTACATTTTCTTCAATCATTTACTTACTAGTTTGAAAAAGAATCATTAAAACTATATTTTAGACTGTGAAAGCCAACAACTTCCATTTATGTACACTGAAATTTTTATGTTAGTTTCTTCTTTACCCTAGAAATGTAAATAAAACAAACAAGTATTAAGGAATGTAAGTATAGGAAAGGCTTTTTTTTTTTTTTTTTGGTCTTTTTGCCTTCTTAGGACCACATTCACGCATATGGAGATGCCCAGGCTAGGGGTCCAATCAGAACCATAGCCACTGGCCTACGCTGCAACCACAGCAGTGCCAGATCTGAACCATGTCTGCCATCTACACCACAGCTCACAGCAACAATGGATCCTCAACCCTGAGCGAAGCCAGGGATCGAACCTGCAACCTCATGGTTCCTAGTTGGATTCCTTTCTGCTGCACCACGAAGGGAACTCCTAGGTAAGGCTTTTTAAAGCAAGTGTTTTGATTACTATAAATAAAATTGTCTCACAGTTATTTATATATAATTTCAGATTGCATGAGAACACATGGCTAGAATTTAGAAAAAAATGGTCCCAACTTTTATTTTGACATTTGAATTTGTTACAGAAGCTCTAAATGTCTTTGGGAGCTAAGCAGGTAAAATTTTGTGGAAAAGATCAGATACTATTATTACTGCTGTTAGTGCTATTACAGTTGTTGCTGGCTTATTATATGCCAGATATAGTTTCAGGCAATATTTATATACATTTGTTTTACTTTTACAAAAATGCTGTAAGGCACTGTGATTCTCTTCATTTCATAGATACACTGTTCCAGAATATAATGGATGGTTATTGACAGAACTCCTGCCCAATATGCTTTCCAGTCTGCAGAATCTATTACTTTTTTTTTTTTTTGTAATTCCACCACCTTGACTGTCTTCTTGTTCACTGAACTTTTGACTGTACATAGAAACTGACAGGTGTTTTCCCAGAGGTGACACCAACTGCTTCACACAGCTGTTATCTGACAGTTTTCAGGTCTTTCTGAGGAGAGCGCATGACGGAAAGGCCATCAGACAAGCAGGCCAACAGTTGCATTTGGCATAATTACATGCTTCTCCAGGGAAGGAAACAGTCAATCTCACAGTTTTTAGTCAGGCTGACACTATCCACCAATTTTGTAAGGTACCTTCTCAAAGTTCAAATAGTTGATTGACTGAAGCTAAGGAGGAAAGGTTAAATGTCAGGCTTTTAAAGTGAAGCTAGTGGCAGCTCTGGAGCTGCCTGGCAGGTAGAGTGAAATTGAGAATTAAAAGTGACAGAGGAATGGCTAGTGGTAAGGAGAAGACTGTGTTAACTGGAAAAAAAGATATCAGCCTGTGGTTAGAGTCTGTGTGAATTTTGATTAGGGATAGAAAGGCTAGAATGTATACTTATGTTTGCACAGTTATCTCAATATTCTAAAGAAAAACTTTCATGATCCTATTAAGATAAACCTTTATTTCTCTTTACTTTTGAAATGTTAATAAAACTTCAACAGTTTGCACAGTATTAAGATTTTGCTTAAAGATCATTTGATTTACATTTTTATCAATCTCTGCTTTAACAGGTGTGAACATCTGGGAAAATATAAATAAATTACATTGATAAGGTGGTGAACTGTAGAGAAAATAAATTTAACATTAAGAAAATAAAATGTGAAAAGTTTTGATTCATGGTATTTCAGTAAAAATAAAGAAAATAATTTAAAATAATCAGAAGTTGAAATAGTACAACAAAATAGTAAAGCATCCTTATTTTAATAAAACTCAGCATCTAATGTTACATGATTGGCTTTACTGCGTGTGTTTCTTAATATTCTTTTTTTCCCCTCTTTATTTTGAAATGAGAGGCAATTAAAATTCATGTATTAGTAACTTGGGTTACAGAAGACATTGGATAAATTAAAAGCAGTATTATTGCTTTTCAGAATTGGAGAAAATTGTGTCAAGATGAGAATTATTAATTAGACTGTTTTATTTTTCCATTGGTTAAGTAAATAATAATTTTTTAGAAGGAATAATGGTTTATCTAATTCTGTCCAATAGATATACCATGAGAAACACAGTTAAATTTTAAATTTTCTAGGAGTCAGAATTTGTCAGACTTTTGATCATAAATGCTTTTGATCATGAATGAATGTTTCATTCATAATAAAAACTCTTACCAAAGTGGGTATAGAGGGAACATACCTTACTGTATAAAAGCCATTTATGACAAAACCACAGCAAATATAATACTCAATGGAGAAAAGATGAAAGCCTTCCCACTAAAATCTGCAGTAAGACAAGAATGCCCACTCTCGCAATTGTTATTCAACACAGTCCTAGAAGTCCTAGCCACAGCAATCAGACAAACAAAAGAAACAAAAGGCATCCAAATAGGAAGAGAAGAGGTAAAACTGTCACTATATACACATGACATGATACTATATATAGAAAACCCTAAGGACTCAACCTAAAAAGTACTTGAACTGATCAACAAATTCAGCAAAGTAGTAGGATATAAGATTAACATTCAAAACTCAGTCTCATTTCTGTATACTAACAATGAAATAGTAGAAAAGGAATACAAAAATACAATACCTTTCAAAGTTGCACCCCCCAAAAATCAAATACCTTGGGAATACACCTGTCCAAGGAGGTAAAGGACTTATATGCCAAGAACTATAAAACATTAATCAAGGAAGTTAAAGAAGATGCAAAGAAATGGAAAGATATTCCATGCTCCTGGGTTGGAAAAATTAATATTGTAAAAATGGCCATACTACCCAAAGCAATCTACAGAGTCATTGCAATCCCTATCAAATTACCCATGACATTTTTCACAGAACTAGAACAAACAATCCAAACATTTATATGGAACCAAAAAAGACCAAAAATTGCCAAAGCAATCCTGGGAACAAAAACCAAACAGGAGGCATAACTCTCCCAGACTTCAGGCAATATTACAAAGCCACAGTCCTCAAGACAGTGTGGTACTGGTACCAAAATAGACATACAGACCAATGGAACAGAATAGAAAACCCAGAAATAAACCCAGACACCTATGATCAATTAATTTTTGACAAAGGAGGCAAGAACACAAAATGGGAAAAAGACAGTCTTTTCAGAAAGTATTGCTGGGAAACCTGGAAAGCTGCATGCAAATCAATGAAACTAGAACAAACCCTCACACCATGCACCAAAATAAACTCAAAATGGCTGAAAGACTTAAATATAAGACAAGACACCATTAAACTCCTGGAAGAGAACATAGGCAAAACATTCTCTGACATCAACTTTACAAATGTTTTCTCAGGTCAGTCTTCCAAAGCATCAGGAATAAAAGCAAAAATAAGTCAACGGGACCTAATCAAACTGACAAGCTTTTGCACAGCATGGAAACCAAAAAGTAAACAAAAAGACAACTTACAGATTGGGATAAAGTAGTTTCAAATGATGCAACATACAAGGGCTTTATCTCTAGAATATACAAACAACTTATATATAACTCAATAGCAAAAAAGCCAATCAATCAATGGAAAAATGGGCAAAAGACCTAAATAGATATTTGCCAAAGAAGATATACAGATGGCCAACAAGCACATGAAAAAATGCTCAACATCACTGATTATTAGAGAATGCAAATCAAAACTACCATGAGATACCACCTCACACCAGTCAGAATGGCCATCGTTTTAAGTCCACAAATAACAAGTGTTGGAGGGGTTGTCGAGAAAAGGGAACCCTGCTGCACTGTTGGTGGGAATGTAAGCTGGTACAACCACTATGGAGAACAGTATGGAGGTACCTTAAAAATCTATACATAGAACTACCATATGACCTAGCAATCCCACTCTTGGTCATATATCCAGGTAAAACTTTCCTTGAAAAAGACACATGCACCCACATGTTCATTGCAGCACTATTCACAATAGCCAAGACATGGAAACAACGCAAATATCCACTGATAGATGATTGGATTAGGAAGATGTGGTATATATACACAGTGGAATATTACTCAGCCATATAAAAGAACAAAGTAATGCCATTTGCAGCAACATGGATGGAACTAGAGACTCTCATCCTGAGTGAAGTAAGTCAGAGAAAGACAGATACTGTATGCTATCACTTATATCTGGAATCTAATATATGGCACAAAGGAAGTTTTCCACAGAAAAGAAAATCATGGACTTGGAGAATAGACTTGTGGTTGCCAAGGGGAAGGGGGAGGGGGTAGGGTGGATTGGGAACTTGGAGTTAATAGATGCAAACTGTTGCCTTTGGAATGGATTGGTAATGAGATCCTGCTGTGTAGCACTAGGAACTATGATGGAGCATGATAATGTGAGAAAAAAGAATGTATACATGTATGTGTAACTGGGTCACCATGCTGTACAGTAGAAGAAAAATTGTATTAGGGAAATAACAATAAAAATAAATAAATAAATAAAATTTCTAGGAGTCAAAAAAAGTTAAAAAATAAACAGGGGGGAATAACATGTGATATATTTTATTTAACCTACTATTCAAAATACTATCATGTAATCAATATAAAAACTATAATATCCAAATTATTATTAAAGCAGTCAATCACTTTAAAATTGTTATTGAGATTTTTACATTATTTTTAACACAGAATTCTAAACTCTGATGTGGATTTAACACTTACAGCACTTCTCAATTTGATCTATAGCCACATGTAGCTATCTACCATAACCAACCACATAGATTTAGATAATTTACATTTATTCCCTTCATTCATGCATCCATCCATCCATTCATTCATTATGTCCCTGAAATCTGTGCAATATTAATTAATGGCAAATATATTTTATATTCTATTTTATATGGTAGAGTATATCTTCAAATACTTTTTGGTAATATTCTATTTTCAGCCAATGAATGTCCACTGTTAGAAGTTTTTCTCTGGCATATCTTATTACAAATATTCTTTAAATTATTAAAAATATTTTTCCAGTTGTCATTACTGCATAGCAAATACTCCACTTTTTATCAGAGTAAGAAACCATTTTATTATACTCCTCAGTGCTATGGTCATTACTTTAAAGGGCAGAGCAAGTGTGGCATGTCTCTGATACCCAAGTTCTGGAACCTTGAATGTGATTCAGGAAGTAGAAAGAATGGCTCAGTGCCTGGGAGCTGGCATCATCTAGAACCTTTGTTCACTCACTTATCTGGTGCCTAATCTGGGAGAACTTGGAGATAAGTACTGCCAAACAGGGCACCTTCATGTGGCCTCTCTCTGCGTGGCCTGGCCTCCTTACTACTTTTCCCTTAGGGTGGCTGGCCTTTTCTCTTGGGGCTCAGAGCTCCAAGTGTAAGTGTTCCAGCAAATAATGCCCAGGTTGCATTGATAGGGCCTAACATTAGAATTCCCAGCGTCATTTCTATCCCTATTGATTACAGGCTAGTCTTTAAAGTTAGTCCAAATTCAAAGAGAGGTGACATAGACCTCACCTCTGCACTTGAGTGTCAGGGAATTTGAGAACATGTTTTAAAAAAAAAATCTCATAATTGAAGTTTCTGTTGTGGCTCAGGTTAAGGACCTGATATCTCTGTGAGGATGTGGGTTTGATCCCTGGCCTTGCTCAGTGAGTTAAGGATCTGGCATTGTCTCGAGCTGTGGCATAGGTCAGAGATGCAGCTCCCATCCAGTGTTGCTGTGGCTGAAGCATAGGCATCAGCTACAGCTTCTATCAACTCTTAGCCCAGGAACTCTGATATACCACAAGTGCAGCAATTAGAATAGAATAGAGTGGAATAGAATAGAATAGAATAGAATAGAATAGAATAGAATAGAATAGAATAGAATAGAATAGAATAGAATAGAATAGAATAGAATAGAACAGAACAGAAGAGAGTAGAATAAAAGCAAATATAACTGAAGAGTTCCTGTTGTGGCTCAGCGGGTTATAAACCTGACTAGTATCCATGAGGATGCAGGTTTGATCCTTGGCCTTACTCAGCAGGTTAAGGATCCAGCATTGCCATGAACTGTGGTGTAGGTCACAGATGCAGCTGGGATCTTGTGTTGCTGTGGCTGTGGTGTAGGCCTGGCAGCTGCAGCTCCAATTTGACCCCTAGCCTAGAAATTTCCATATGCTGCAGGTGTGGCCCTAAAAAGCAAAAGAAAAGGAAAGAAAAAAAAGAACAATCACATAATTTTGCTTTCTGAAAACTTTATTTCCCTATGTCCGTAGTGACATGTGCTTCCTGAAGTTTCCTCAGTCTTTTTCTGTTGTCATTCTAGATAGTGACTGTGTTCAAAGATTCACCAGAAATCTCATTTCTGTATGCCCAAAGTCTGATATAATGCCACCTTATTGCACCCATAATTTATGGACATGTGAGGATTGCATTAACTCATGACATGTAAGTATTCTGCAGAGGCTTGGCACACTGTATGTGTGCAATGAGTGTTAGCTTTTTAAGTGTCTCAGAGAGCTGTTACCATAACGATAAATCTTTAAGTTCCAGTTCCACTGCTTTCAACATGTTTTACCTTCATTAAGTTATTTCAATTCTCTAGGCCTCTGTTTCCCATTTGTAAAATGAACATAGTAATAGTCAATTTTATAGAAATATTAGGAATAATCTATGTAAATGCTTATTGTATAGATTCTGTATAGCCTCTGGTACACAGTAAGCCAAGTACTATATGAAAATTTGTCCAGAAATTTTAACTCCAACAAATTTCTCTATGGATACTCCATGGAGAAAAGACATTCACTCAACAATGTGGAGGAAGAGATAGTTACCTATTCTAATGAATAGACAGAGGACAAATCTGGGGCAGTTTAATGAAGATTATATTTTATTATATAATATCATTTGTGTTCTTGAAATAGTCTAAGACTAATTCAATCAAGTAAATTTTAAGAGTGATAATTGATAATGACTGAGCATTGAAAACATTTATAATTAATTAAATAAAATCAGGGAAAAAAAGAGTTCCACACAATGTTTCATTGTGATTTCCCTGTCTGTGTATTTTAGTATATCCTAAGTGGCTACAAATTGCTGTTCATATGTGTTCAACCATATCTTCATTCTCCAATAATGACTGTCAGAATTTAAAGTGATTAACCTTACCAGTAAACATTGAAGGGTTCTCGAATTGCAACAGTAACTACAGTTATAGCAAATGTAACTTGGATTATTGTTCGAATTCTACTTTTATTTCCTGAACAGTAGAAAGATATAACTCCATAAAGAATTGCACCTACTTGGAAATCGTGTATCAGTCTGGTGAGTTAACTGCAGCTCCTTTCTCACTTTACGACCTAACTGAAAAAATGTGCCCGGCATCCCACATAACTTGTTGAACGATCTCTCATTTATCCACATGACCAGTTTGATAAGTCTTGCTGCAAAAATGTAATATTTTCTGGAACTTTGTTATCCTCTTATGTATAGTTCACATATGATAAGAAAACTATTTAGAAGTATATATGAAGCTATTTAGTAAAAAGAACACTGAGAAAAATCTGAGAGAGCTGGAGTTTAGTCCCCTCCCACCTGCTAACAAAGTAACTGATTTTAAGCATGCCCCCAACCCCTCCAAGTCAGGTTGGCATATAATGGTTGGTGTGATTTGGAGACTGTATGGGCATTTACCTATACATGGTCTTTGATTTCATAAACTATGCATGGATTTGTGTCTCATTGTAATGACCAATATTAAGTATACAATTGTTATAGACTAAAAGCCCCATATAGGATGTTATGAAACACTAAATTTCTTTTATTCCTAAGTAATCAATGGTGTTCTTGACTTACTTCCTGACTCCATCTTTCTGCAAACTGAGAGATATTGAGCCACCTTAGTAACAGAAACCAATGAAAGTGATTGAGTCTTTTATTTCCTTGTTCCTTGTGTTTTATTTTCCCAGTAGAAACTGACCCAGTATTTTCTTGATCTTCTGATAAATAACAGTGATTTTTCCATTAAATGAAATAACTTCACAGGCTTCTCAATATTCAGCTCACACATGAACTTACTGCAATCAGGCTTATAGCAAGCTGGGGTAAGAATTCTGCCATATTGTTGAGTTGAGAAGTTTTCCAATTTAATTGCTGAATTCCAAAATATGAGTAATAAAGTTAATTGATGAAAGTTGTGTCTGTAAATAGTAAACCTTCTTAATATCTAGTTTCAGATCTTACAATGATCTTTAAATAAATGGTTTTATGTTTTTGGAAGAGTGAGGGAAAATCCTTGTGTAATTATAAAACTTAATCCAAAAAAATAAAATAATAAAAGCCCTAACATTTTTGATGACATAGTATATGCTAAACTTTGTTTGATGGCTAAAATATCATGAATTATTGAATCCTTGCAATAAGGACATAAGTTACTATTGAAAAATAAGGAGTTCCCATTGTGGTTCAGCATATTAAGAACCTGACATACTGGAGTTCCCATCATGGCACAGAGGAAATGAATCCGACTAGGAGCCATGAAGTTGCAGGTTCAATCCCTAGCCTCTCTCAGTGGGTTAAGGATCTGGCGTTGCCATGAGCTGTGGTGTAGGTCACAGACTCGGCTCGGGTCTGGCGTTGCTGTGGCTCTGGCATAGGCCAGCAGTAACAGCTCCTATTAGACCCCTAGCCTGGGAACCTCCATATGCTGCTGGTACTGCCCTATAAGGACAAAAGATTAAAAAAAAAAAAAAAAAAAAGAACCTGACATAGTGTCCATGAGGATGTGGGTTCAATCTCTGGCCTTGCTCAGTGGATTAAGGATCCAGTGTTGCTGAATCTATGACATAGACAGCAGTTGTGCCTCAGATTCAGTGTTCTCATGACCATGGCTGTGGCATAGGCAGCTGAAGCTCCAATTTGACTCCTAGCCCAGGAACTTCCATATGCCACAGGTACAGCTGTACAAAGAAAAAAAAAAGTCAAGAAAACAGGCTTAGAAGTGGTAAAGTTATTGGCTGCATTTATTCAGCTGGGAAAGTTGAGAGTTTGGATATAACCCATAATTGCAAAGTTTAGTATACCCACACATTGATGAAATGTTTAATTGGAAAAATTTGGATGATATAAGAACAGATTATATGACAGAATATAAACAGAACAACTTATGGAAACCAATACATTACATTCACATATTTCCTTACCTTTCTTAAATATTTTTAAGGACTTACTCTTTAATAAATATCTTTAGGGATTAAATTTAATAGGGACTTGCTAATTTTGATTTTTTTCCTTATTGTCTCAAAAAGTTATTGATATTTAAATTATTTTCTTTAGAGTTTCTTTTTCCATGAAGTAATAGAATTTTGTAATCACCTGAGATGGGCAGAAGCAAAACACATTTGACTAAAGCTTGTCTTAGAGAATTGAGATTGTAAGTTGAGAAAAAAAAACAAAAACAAAAACTATCACACAAGGACAATAAACTAACTAAAACACATCTTCTTTCCATCTCCTCATAACTTCTTGGGGTCATGAAGAAACTGCTAGGCAGATGATTTTTCACTTCCACTAAAAGCTTTCTGTGAATGGCATTTCCTAGAGAAACTCTATCCCTTGCCATGTTAGTCAGCATCTAGGGTAATGCAACCTTGTTTCTGCCTTACTGGCTGTTCAATGAGTAATATATTTGGGTTCTTTTCTTGAGTTGAGACATTTAAGTCAACCTTCACCGAGAATGTGTGCTTGAGTCCTTGTTATTGTTATGGGTATTTTTGATAATGGTGTTGAATTGTATATTATGCAATTTAGAATCTCTCACTTTCCTCTTAAGTGTCAGGTATTGATGTATATGCCATGATGTCACTCATTCTTTCCTTGAATGTATTAACCTTCATTCTCCGTGTTTGTGTCTGGCCTGCCTGTCTAACTCAGACTTAAACCTCTCTGAGAAAAGTCTAATTTGGTGCTTTGTACACTCTAAAGTCATTGCATGAGCTAAGTAAAAGTTTATTAATGAATAAAATGGTCAACATTACTAGTGGACATTATTGATTCATAGTAGTGATAATAATATGCATTGATTATTACTAGAAGGTATAATATAAGGTTTTTAATGAAGGCAATACAGTCAGTATGTGTATACATATATATATGTTTTTGTATGTGCACACACAATTATATTGTATATATATTTAACAGTGATTATTTTTCATATCATATTGTAATAGAAGGTATTTCTTGGATGACTATTTTACACTTCATTTAAATATACTTTTATATAAAATAACAATGGAAATAGGCAGAATAAATCAAAATTTTGTTTGCATCGGCATTTTCATTAATTAAGAAAATTCCTCTTATTTATACATTTAAATATATGCCAAATGGCCAAATACTCTGCTACATATTGGAGACAAAGGAGAAATAAGAAATGGTCCCTGCCTTCAAGTTGTCTATCATGCAAGGTATATATGAGTAAGTAGACATTTGTAATCACAGGTGCTATATGCTGAGATGGGGTCAGGGTAGAAAGCTCATCTAAGGTTCTCTTAGGAAATTTGAATTTTAGGATTCTTTGCTGATTCCAAAAGGAGGCTTATTGAGCACTACCATGTATGAGCCACATTTAAGCTTCAAAGGAACCATAGGAAGTATTTGATTTCCATTTCCATATGAGAAAACTGAAACTTAGTGGGATTTGTGAATAACTTGTCCTAAGCTACTGAGCAGATATGAATCTAGGTCTGCCATACCCAAGGCACAAAGTCTGTCTACTTAATGACCCCCTAAATAAAGCCCTTATATCTAAGCACTGAGAAAATTAGGAAGCCTTCCTTTGTTTAATCTGTTAATGGGTATATAATGAACCTGTAATTTGAATTATTGATAGTTATTACCCACAGAAGAATAGGAACTCATATTTAAATACTTAGTCTCAAGCTAATATTGTAAAGTTAGGCTGGAAACTAATACTGAGTAATTTAAAAGAAAAAAACTTTATATTGCAGATTTGTTGTATGCCCCTAGAGCTAAAGGTAAATCTAATATTCTTGATTTTTTAAAAATATGACTCATAGTCTGATAATACTCTGGACTTATTGGAGAGGCATATTCTCTTTTTATGCTTTGACTTGGTAATGTTAGAGTACTATATAATATATTTTTATGATCCCTATGACACTGTACAAAAATTATATGACTCATTTTGGTTCACTTTGTCTGGGTTAAAGAGCAACATTGGTGTCTCAGCTGTCCAAGCCTGAAAAATGGATTGCTGTAGAGTGTATCATTAAACACAAAGTGAGTGACTTCACAATAGGCTTCAAGTTGCAGTACTCATGCTTGAGGAGCAAAAAAGTACAGATAAAGCCCAGTAAAATGCAATTTTGTTTTCTCGATGTTGCTGTTTATCTACTCATAGAAAATAGAGTTATGGAATACACATACATTAAAATTGGATCTTTTCTTCACTCATCCAGATGACAACATCGAGAGACAGCCCTTTTGGCTAAATGTTACAATGTCAAATTACATTTTCTATTAATTTCTAATTGAGGTTACAAGTTCCTTGAGAGGAAATAGCAAGAGACTAAATCCTAGAGAATCACTCACTTCTTAAAACATTGATAATTGACTTTAACTGATAGTCCATTCCTGCCTCAGAGCAATTACCTTGAACTTCAGAAAGCTCAATATTATTTTTAAATGTTATTTTTAGCTATCTGTTCCACAAATTGTGTTCCAGAGATATTCATTCCATAAGATATAATAGTAGTTTATGTAGGAGTTTCCATTGTGGCTCAGAGGGTTAAGAACACAACTTGTATCCATGAGGATGCTAGATCCCTGGCCTTGCTCAGTAGGTTAGGGATCTGGCATTGCCACAGACTGCAGTGGCATGGTTGCAGATGCAGCTCAGATCTGGTGTTGCTGTGGCTGTGTGGTGTAGGCCAGCAGCTGTAGTTCCAATTCGACCCCTAACTTGGGAACCTCCATATGCCACAGGTATGGCTGTTAAAAAAAAAAAAAATAGTAGTTTATTTAGAAAAAAAATGTGTTGTGTAAATTAGTAAATAACTATGTTTTTTCTATAACACTTTTTAGAACTTTTCATCTCCCAGAGAGGAGTTATAGAAGGCAGCATTTCCAAATTTATTTGACTAAGTCTTCTTTCATGATTGAAAACAAAAATTAAGGACTTTCCAGTATAATAGGCATAACATGCTGTTTTTATTAGCTGAAATTTTAAATGAAGCACTTACAAGTATATAAGACATATAAAACTTAAGGACCAATTCAATGGAACTTCCTAGATGTCTCAGATTATTGTTAAAACTCCAAAACTGAGAACAACAGATGATGACTAGTCTAAAGTCTACTTAGAAGGGCCGAACACATTATTAAGTGAGTAAAAACTGGTGTGCTCAGTGGTTTTTAACTCTCTTTCAACACATACAAGAGAAGGCCAGAAATTCCACAGGATGATGGGGAAAAGTGGTGGAAATAGGGTTGTTGGTCTCGTTAGGGACTAAAATGTCATTTCGTATACCCTCTTCTATTTCATAGCCATGCTGCTCCTACACACACACACACACACACACACACACACACACACACACAGGAGTGGGGGCTGCCACTCCCTCTCTAATCAAAGGGAACCACTGCACAGCTTTGGGGTCTGCTAGAACGCCCAGGGTGGCATCACTGTCCTCAGATGGTGAAGTGCTGAGCTGAAGAAATGTGTAGAACTCGCACATGCATTTTGAGGGACATGAAGCAAGATCATTCTTGAGAGACCTCGATTTAGATCATTAAATTAAGGAATGAACATAGAGACTAGTACTTGACTCTCATCCCTAGGTTTTAATCAAGCTATGGACAGTTATGTTTAAAAAAAAAAAATGGCGCAATGAGGAAAGAAGTTTCTGTTTCTGCATCTTCAGAATATGTTGAATGTATGTGTTTAAAGTGGACCAAGTCATTCAGGCAAACATCCAGATGGCTTTTGCACAGCAGCTATCTGATAAGGCAGAAGGAAGCTATAAGGGGTGCAGTTGGGAATGGCTGCTGGTCGGGGAGGGAGTGTTATGGCGCCTAATCCATTTAAGGGAAGTGTGCAGAGCTCTGTATAGGGAGTATGGTCTAGGGCAGTGTCTCTGAGGATGTCTCTGAGGAAATCACAAGTGTGTCTCACAAAAAAGGCAGTATTTGTAGAGGTGCCATGGTGGAGAGTATCATGATCAGCCAGTATTAGCTGAATGAGAACTGCAGAGGAAATTCCTCCTTCTTGCATTGTCCCTGGAAAACACAGGAGATAGAGGTGACAGACTAAACCATATTCCCTTCCACACTGGAGGCTCTGGAAACACCATTTTAGTTCAGACCTCCAACGGAGGGAAAAGAAGAGCATTTAACTGGATATAAAAGTGAATTTTAGATTTATTTAGGACAGAATCCTTTAATAGTTGAATTGGTTAAAGAGTTGGTTTTGGCTTTGTTCTTTCCCCCATCCCCTGATAGGGAACTTATTCTAATCAGTGACAATGACCCTAAAGCTGTAACGTCTGATGAAGATATATTCTGGGAATCTGAAAAGTGTTCCCCAAAGAGTATAGTAACACAAGAGCCTGAGAAGAATGAAGATATTTTTTCTTAACTTGTTTAGATTCTGCATATCCAATATGCCAGTTACAGAGATTATACTTAATTTCCTTGTAGTGACCTTTGCATTGAATTAAAAAGTTATTGTATTGATATTAAAATAATGCAAATTAAATGTGCCACAATCTTGGAAGTAACATATATTTCATATGCAGGTGCATAATTTATATATATCTTATGAGATGTTAATGAACATAATCCATTGTGAACATATATATTTTAGGACATCAGATTATGTATTAGGAAAATACTTTTAAATAGCTAATATGGTATTTTGTTATCCTAATTCACAGCTAAAAGCCCAATTATTATATTAATCATATTCAGCTGATCATATCTAGCAATGTCAGAACAAGAGGGTTAATGGCAACTTAAATTAACCATCTGTGTCACATTTTAGAGGAAGAACAATAAGGACGCTGAAAACGGAAAAGAAGCACATGAATATGAAATAAGCTCAGACACTTAATTTTGTAAAATTATTTAAAAAGTCATCTATAATATTTCTATATCATGTATCTAGCGGCAGAGACATCAGTCATCATATTATCTGTACATTGAACATGATAAATTGATTGTGTTCCAATGAGAGGATCTAATTACTTAGAGAAATGAAGAGGACGTATGAAAGCTCTTTAGCCCCAGTGGCCATATATTATCATTAATAACACCAACCCTGTATGGTTTAATTCCTCTGCTCTGTACATTTTGGAGCACACAATCTTCTAATTCATTCCTATGTAGAGAGGTCAGATAATTAATTTATCATCCTCCTAAAAACAGCAAAGGGAGTATTGCATGAAATTCAAGCAATAATGATCAGAAGTTTTGCACTTCAGTTTATTTATTTATTTATTTATTTTGGTTCCTGCTGAACTTCCATGGGTAGCACATATTAAGCTTTTGCATCATCACTGGTTCAGAATATAATTGTTAAACTCATTCAGTAATTTCTGCAGCATATCTGATCAAGAAACTATGTTCTATTCTTGCTGTAGATGTAAAAAAGAATCAAGACTCAAAATTATTTCAACAGTCTGGAATTCAGGGTCGAAGTCAGTAAGTGAAATTTAACAGGAGAAATGAAAACTTGTGCGTTTGGGCATCAATGATCGTTTGTGCAAATGTAGCATATGGAGACATATGTTGACAAATTAACTGCTAAAGGAGAGCCCAGTTAAGAGTGAGAACATTGCACAACAGTTGAAAGACATCCTTGGGGAAGGAGGATTAGACTGTAGGCAGGTGAAACCATGGAATTTATCTTTAGATGTTTTTAAATTCAAGAAATAACGTTAGCAACCAGAATATCAAATATGGAAACGACTTCTTTGCAAGATGGTGAGTGTTTTCTCTCTTGTGTCCTTGGATACTTCCAAGCAATGACTGTGTAACTATGTCAGGAAAGCTGATTATATAAAAAGCATTTCTACAATCAAATCTTAAAGAAATGATTATGTCATTTCACAGGTCCCTTCTGATTTTAAACTTCCTGGACTGTATTTTTTTTCACTTATATAACCCATCAACTCTATCATTGGCATTTATATTCTATATTACTAATTATAGCTGTTTATGTACATATGTAGTTTCCTCCTAGTGTTTTTCTTACACAGTGAATTGCATAAGATTAGTAACGGCATTTTATCTATATTTTTATCTCCTGTAGGAGGTCTAGAGGCTTTGAACACAGGAGCATACCAAACATATTTGGGCATGTTATAAAATTAATAGGTAATAGTACTTTCTGAAAATCTTGCAAGAGAACACACTTACTATAGTATTAAAATAACATTTTCATGAGACAGAACTCTTAAGAGCTGTGAGGAGTCAGGTTTTCCCCAACTTGCATGCTAACTGGTTAACCCTATGTCAGTTTTATGGATGCTGACTAAACACCCAAGATTCTTGGGTCAGAGAATACCACCGTTTCATGAATGCTAACAGAGGACCCAAGACCTTCCTGGGTTATAGACAAAGGACTTTATTACTCACAATATAGCGAAGAGCATGAGCATTGGCTTATGTGAGCTAGTCCCCTTGCCACCAGATATCAGGGGTGTAATGCATATGGCCTAGATGGTACATGCATGTACCCACTAGGTTGCATTGGAAGAAGCAAACCTGAGTTTAGGACCCTTGATCTTTTATAATGGATAGTAACCATATTTTTCTCTGTTCCAGAGGGAGAAAATATCTCTATATTCCTAGGCTCTTTGGTATATGAATATCTTGGAAAGAAAAAAAAATAGTTCAAAGAAAATTTAGTTGGTGTCCCTCATATAACATGCAAAAACACAAGAGACCAAGGAGGAATTGTCTCCCACTCATAAAATGCTTCTGCATTGAGAACAAAGAGGGAAGCGAGACTTTGATATAGCACTGTGTGATAGTGATGGGGAAAAAAAAAGAACGTGGAACATGAAATTGATTGATGCAATGTGTTAGAAATGACCCCAAGACTGAATTACCTTTAGATATATAATTTGTACAGTATACAGATGGCAGTGGCTGTATTGCTATTGACACTTCTGATATTTGTGGCTTTTTTACACCTCTGAGTCTATCTTCATAATAGTTTATTTCTTTGCTCTTCAGTTGTTACATTTGTACCTTTGTTAGTCTAAATTTTAGCTCTTATTTTGCTGACCACTCACGTGAGCAGCTAACCAGTGCATTTTGGATGGATGGTGATCCTAACGAGGATAGGAGACTAAAAAAAAATAATAATAATAACCTGTAAAACTTCCTATAGGTTAACTTTAGCCTATAAAACCTCAACTTCCAAAATGCCAGATCCTCTATAAACATTTCCATAACTTGGTCAGTTTCCATGTCTCAGAGACCAGCAATTCTTTTTAAAGCCATAGGAAGATGATTGTAGATATTACCATGAAAATATACAGGGACAAGACCCTTTTTCACTTTAAAAGTTTTAGAGATACCAAGTTCCTTTTCCAAAATTACAGTGTTCACTCTATTCAGAAATAACCAAGTCTTTCATTCTCTTTGCTTTCTTTTTTTCCCCCTCTGTAAGGAGGCAAGGTTTGTAAATTATACAGAATTGTCTATGTAGGATTACTGGAATGTGTTTTAAATTTCTTTAAATTCTGTGGAAATTTTTGCTATAAATAATTACTAATTTTAACTTCATGGAATCCGTTCTCATCATTAATATCAGGTGCTATTTATGAACTACTTAATCTAATGTGGGCCTTTGAATACTATTAAACAAGTATAATTAATGCATACAAAATCAAGTAGATGATTATAATGGGATAAATTACCCTAAAATAGTACCTGCAACAGAGGAAATATCCCATAACTTATAGTTGAACTGAGCAGTCTGGGTTTTTGAGGACAAAGAATAAAAATTATAATTTTCATAAATTGTTTCAACGATTAGGAAAAGCAATGAATATCATTTTCTTTATTAAATTTGTCATTTCTGCCTTCATCACTCTCTGATTTACGCACAAGGATAAGAATATCATTCAATAAATAAATTAGAATTGTCTCATCTAGTACATACATCTTTAGCCTGCAGGCTGTTTGAGAATCACTGAGACATGCTTCTAGGGTGAAAGGACTGCATGGTAGACTCCAAAACTGCCCCAAGAGCATCAGCATTAGACATGTGCTTTTGCACATCATCTACTTACAATAAGCATTTTCATCTGTTCGTTTGGATCTTATTCCTTTACTGTAACATAGGAATGATGAAATGAATGTCTTATTCATTTCAGAGGAAAAGATGGTTAGCCTGAGGTTCCAGAGATCCTCATCCTTTGAGTATGACAAGGTGGGTCTGACCACCGGCTCTGGTGAAAAGAGAGCTGTGTAGAATCCTGACTCCATCCTGTGCTACCTCAATAGGTTACTTAATTACATTAACTTAATCCTCCGTTTTCTCCTGTTTAATGGCTCTAATACCTACCATATTAAGGTCATGCATATAAAATGAGACAATCTATACAAAAGACTGAGCACAATCCCTTGCTCATATTGAACTCTATGATTTCAGCTTTTCTGGGTCTCAGTTTTCCTGATCCTAAAATTAAGATTAGACAGTATGATCTCTAAAGCATTCCCAGCTCCAACTTTATATACAAACTCATCTACTCCGTTGGATATTTTTACCTAGGGTTCATCATTTACTATTGCCTATGATCCTGCTTATTTTTGCTATTTTTCCAGAGAATTTTTTTTAATTCACTGAATATGTAGGACCTAGGGACTAGAGTACAAATGTATGTTCATAAATCTATCTGTCCACATCATCATGACAGATATAATATCCATGTGGCATGTGAGGATTTTTCATCCATAGTCTTGCTGCTCTCCTGGCTCTAGTTCACCATTGATAACTAAATCATTGATGAGGAACAGAGAGAGAGAGCAAGAGAGAGGGAAGGAGGACGGGAGGGAGGAATAGGTGGGAAGATTGACTGTCTCATGGATTCCACAGCCTGAATACTTCCGAGGTTATGATTATAAAGAAGGAGGGATAGGGTATGACAGAAACCATACCAACAGAATTAGAGGTCTGAGATTCAGACCCTGCTTTCACTGAGAATGGATCTTGACATGCAGAAATGAGTCTTATGTTTTTTAAATTTATTTTTATTTAGGTATAGTTGATTTACAATGTCATGCCAATTTCTGCTCTACAGCAAAATGACCCAATCATACATATATGTGCCTTCTTTTTCTCATATTATCTCCCATTATGTTCTGTCCCAAGAGATCATATATAGTGCCCTATGCTGTACATTAGGGCCTCATTGTTTATCCTTTCTAAATGTAATAGTTTTGCATTTACTAACCCTAAACTCCCAGACCATCTCACACCCTCCTTCTCCTCCTTGCAAACCACAAGTCTGTTCTCTATGTCTGAGAGTCTGTTTTGATTCCATATATAGGTTCATTTGTGTCATATCTTACATTCCATATATAAGTGGGCTCATATGGCATTTGTCTTTCTCCTTCTGACTTAACTTCACTTTGTATGAGAATCACTAGGTACATCCCTGTTGCTGCAAATGGCATTATTTTGTGCTTTGATATGACTAGTGTTCTGATGCATATATATACCACATTTTAATCCATTCATCTGTTGATTGACATTTAGTTTTGAGCCATATATTTGTAAAAGCCTATTGGCCAAATATAATTAGTAAACTCAGTTATCTCCTAAAGTTTAGCTATTATCTGATACTGTATCAAATACTAAAAGTAGTTTAGAAATCCTTTTTCAGCATGAAACATAATAGTCAGTGCTGTCTTTAAGAATCTGAATGAGAATTAACAGAGAGGTAGTTTACAATATATATGGGAGGCATACAACTCAATAATTACCTTTTTTATTAAAAATTTACTAATTTTCACATTATCAGGATCTCATTGCTTATTCATTCCAAAGGCAATAGTTTGCATCTATTAACCCCTGATTCCCACTCCCTTCCCCTCCACAATGGCAGGCACAAGTCTGTTCTCCAAGTCCATTAGTCTCTTTTCTGTGGAAATGTTCATTTGTGCCATATATTTGATTCCTCATATAAGTGATGTTATATGGTATCTGTCTTTCTCTTCCTGACTTACTTCACTTAGTACGAGAGTCTCTAGTTCCATCCATGTTGCTGCCAAATGGTAGTATTTTACTCCTTTTTATGGCTGAGTAGTATTCCATTGTGTACAAATATGACGTCTTAATCCATTCATCTGTTGATGGATATTTAGGTTGTTTCCATGTCTTTGCTATTGTGAATAGTGCTGCAGTGAACATACAGGGGCATGTGTCTTTTAGAAGGAAAATTTTGCCCGGATATATGCCTAATAGTGGGATTTCTGGGTCATATGATAGTTCTATATTTAGTTTTCTAAGGCACCTCCATACTGTTTTTCATAGTGGTTGTACCAATTTATATTTCCACCAACAGTGCAGGAGGGTTCCCTTTTCTCCACACCCTCTCCAGCATTTGTTATTTGTAGACTTATTAGTGTAAGGTACCACCTCACACCATTCTGACTGGTGTGAAGAGGTATCTCATGGTAGTTTTGATTTGCATTTCTCTCATAATCAGGGATGTTGAGCATTTTCTCATGTGCTCGTTAGCCATCTGTATATCTTCTTTAGAGAACTGTCTATTCATGTCTTTTGTCCATTTTTCCATTGGGTTGTTGGCTTTCTTGCTGTTGAGTTGTATATGGTTGTTTGTATATTTTAGAGATTAAGCTCTTGTCAGTTACATCATTTGAAACTATTTTCTCCCATTCTGTAGGTTGTCTTTTTTTTTTTTAATGGTTTCCTTTGCTGTGCAAAAGCTTGTCAGTTTGAATAGGTCCCATTGTTTTATTTTTGCTTTTATTTCTGTTGCTTTGGGAGACTGAGCTGAGAAAACATTTGTAAGGTTGATGTCAGAGAATGTTTTGCTTATGTTCTCTTCTAGAAGTTTGATGGTGTCTTGCTTATGTTTAAGTCTTTAAGCCATTTTGAGTTTATTTTTGTGCATGCTGTGAGAGTGTGTTCCAGTTTCATTGATTTACATGTGGCTGTCCAGTTTTCCCAGAACTACTTACTGAAAAGACTGTATTTTTCCCATTTTATATTCTTGCCTCCTTTGTTGAAGATTAATTCACTGTAGGTGTCTGGGTTTATTTCTGGGTTCTCTGTCCTGTTCCATTGGTCCATATGTCTGTTTTGGTACCAGTACCATGCTGTCTTGATTATTGTGGTTCTCTAATATTGTTTGAAGTCTGGGAGAGTTATGCTTCCTGCTTTTTGTTCCTCGGGATTACTTTGGCAATTCTGGGTCTTTTATGGTTCCATATACATTTTTGGATTGTTTGTTCTAGAACACTGTAAACCAGCTATAATGGAAAAAATAAAAATCATTTAAAAAATTTACTAATTTTCTTTGAATTTGTAACTGTAGATATTTTCTTTTAAGGGAGGGGAGAATCATACACATGCATATATATATATATATAGTTAATTTAAAACTTTGTGGCTACTGTGCTACAAAGAAGTCCAAATGGTTTTCTCTTGCTCACCAATGTAGTTGCAGATTCAGGACTTGTATTAGTTAATTGTTGATATTTCTGATATATTACTCTTGTTTCCCTGGATGCAAGTAACTGGAGGACTGTCTTAGTAATCGATATAATATTAGAACACAGACTGCTCCACCATCCATGCCACTGAGGCAGTATGTGCTGAAACAGCATGAAGTTGAACACTTGATTTTCTCTTTTGATCTAAAAATTTCAAATGTCATCCTTATATCTCTTAAATGAATTCCTAATGTCTCAACATATTTTTTTGCAAATCTTATATATTTTTGCTCATAGAAATGCTGGCTTGGCTTCTTCTAAGATCTTCAGTGGCCTTCCAAATTGTAACATAGGGAGTTCATTTAAACAACATCCTTTTCTCCTTGCTATAGTCAAGTTACTCTGAGAATATCTTCTATCTCAGTGGTTCAGTGTTATATGAAAAATAAGCTAGCCCACTTCTCTACTTCCAGGACATGAGGAAGGCACTTTCTCCCTCAAGAACCTAATGCACTTTCTTCCTTTCTACAAGAGATTTTCCTGAAATCCCCTAGACACATTTAGTTGAAATGCCCTCTCTAAACCAGCAATACTTTGTAAATGCTTTTTTTTATAACAGTCATCACTATCAGTGTGCACTATAGTATGTTATCTCTGTTTTGTCTCCTTTGTTAAACTGTGAATTACCTCATTCAGCCAACAACCCGTGTCCTTTGGTTATGTCATCGTGAGGGTGCCCTCCTTGAATCCTGTATGTTGAGCATATTAGTCGGAGTACAAGGCAAGAACAGACCACACGCTCTCTCATGCTCACTTGCCTCCAGCCCAAATCAGAATGAACTGAGCACTTTAAAAATGATCACCTACAAAATATTATTCCCAAAGAATCAGCTCCTCTGTTAACATTCCCTACAGTATTCTCAAGGGAAAGAAGTATTTTTGCTCTTCTCAGAAATGGCTGATTGTTGCCACTATGAGGTTGTAGAATATATCTGCTTCTAAAACTACTCATACTTTACCATGATGCATAAATAAAAAATGTTTATTTATTTATTTAAAATATTTATTTAATATTTTATTAAATTAAAAAATGCATCTTACATTATTTTTATATTAAGGACAGAGAAAGTATACACTGGATGAACATTTGTTAATATTGTGACTTTGTTACTTTCAAAATGTTGACATAAATTGCAGTTATACAATGAAAAGACTTTTTTTCCTGTGATATATTTAGTACCATAGGTTTAAAAAATAAAAAGAAGCTGTGGTTCTATAAATCTCAGGGTTCCTGAGGTGAAGAGGGACCCTTGAAAGAAAGTTGAGGTCACAGCGGATTTACTTTATATGTCAGACCTGTCACCTCTGGGCACTGTATTAGTTCCTGCGGCTGCTGTGACAAAATACCAATCTGGGTGGCTTAAAACAAAAAAAAAATATTTTCTGAGTTGTGGAGGTTAGAAGTCTGAAATTAAGGTATCAACTGAGTTGGTTCCTTCTGAGCTTCTGGTGACAACAAGCAATCCTTGACATTCCTTGACTTATAGATGCATCATCCAACCTCTGTCTCTTTATCACTGTCATTCTCCTTGTATGTCTTTGCCTCTTCTTTCATTAGTCATATTGGATTAGGGCTCACCCTAATGATCTCATTTTAAAAAGATTATATCTGCAAAGATCATATTTCCAAATATAGTAACATTCACAGGTCTTAGGGGTTAGGACTTCAACATACTTATTCATTTTAGACACATGGGTGTTCATTATATCACACACTATTCACTCAAAACATATGTATTCGGTTGACAACATACCTATTCAATTCAGCCTCACACAGGTGCCACTTGAACGTTGAGTCAGGGTTTGTAATTCTAGCACCAGAAAAACAAAGACAGACACTGTTTGAAATTCATAGTTTACCTTTACTAATGAGCTCTATTGAATGTTGCAGGGTCTTGTGCCTAAGTGCATTGGTATATTAGTTTTATGTTATGAAAATAATTGGGCATAGAATACATTATAAAGACAAAAAATCACTTTAAATGAATTGATAGGTTTTTATAGGAAGATCATTGAACTTATGATTATTGATCTTGATTTTGAAAAACAAAAGATATTGACCATGTGAATATTAAAACTTTAACCCTTTCCACAAATTTTTGAAGTTTTAATTTGCAAAGAAATAAGTCCAGGGAGATGCCTCCAGTACATATTGACACATTGATTTTTCTTAACAAGTAACATTTTGTAATTGCCTAACAATAAGAAAATCTCCACTTGAACCAAGGCCTCCTCTACATAAACTTAATGGGAGTTTTCTGCAAGACATCCACTGCTAAGCCCAAGGAAAGAATGGTTTCTGCTCATTAGATCTGGAGATTTTTTTCCATTTAATTCTTATTAAAGATCTTTGTGCATAATGTCATAGATTCAGAACACATACTTAAGACAGCATAGACTGTGAAATTGCAGACATCTTTATGTAAAATCTTATGCTTATCATCTTCTGAATTCGTATAACAGAGAAAAACTTATGTAGTAACAAGGGTAATTCTTGTCATGGAAAATGTGGAAAGGAAGTGGGAAGGTATCTGTGACAAACAGCCAGAATTTAAAGGAACAGGAAAAGATATATCACCAGAATTTATAGACCATGAAAAAAATCATTAATAAACTGCTGGGGTCCATCTTTTTTTAAATTATAGCTTTTTGAGATAC
Organism: Phacochoerus africanus; assembly: GCF_016906955.1. Taxonomy (NCBI): domain Eukaryota; kingdom Metazoa; phylum Chordata; class Mammalia; order Artiodactyla; family Suidae; genus Phacochoerus; species Phacochoerus africanus. Next base: position 52,413,906 of record NC_062549.1, on the reverse strand, counting down.
AATTCACATATATACAATCCATCACTTTAAAATATACAGTTCAGGAGCTCCCAATGTGGTGCAGCAGAAACAAATCCAACTAGTATCCATGAGGATTCAGGTTTGATCCCTGGCCCCAGATCCTGCATGGCGCTGATCCAGTATTGTCTGTGTAGGCCACAGACTCGGCTTGGATCCCATGTTTCTGTGGCTGTGGTGTAGGCCAGCAGCTGTGCTCCAGTTTGACCCCCTAGCCTGGGGACTTCCATTGCTGAGGGTATAACCTTAAAAAGTAAAAAAACAAAAACAAAAACAAAAACCAAACAAAAACACAAAGCAAACAAAATAAACAAAAAAAACCCCCACCATACATGTGTATATAATTTGATGATCTTTAGTATAGTCACAGAATTGTACAACTATTACCATAATAAATTTTAGAACATTCTTATCGCCCCCCCAAAAAAGAGACTCCATGCCCTTTAACGACACCTCTTCTCCAGCTCCCAACCCCAGTTCTAGCCAACAACTAATCTATTTATATCTCTATGTATTACCTCTTCTGCACATTCCATATGAATGAAATCATGCAAAATGTGGTCTTTTTAAACTTGCTTCTTTCCCTTAGCATAACATTTTCAAGGATCATCTGTGATATAGCATGTGAATATACCACATTGTATTTATCCATTTATCAGTCGTTTAAATTTGAGTTTTTCTACTCTTTGGCTATTACAAATAATGTCACTATGAACATTTTGTACATGTTTTTGTGTGCACATTGGTTTTCTTTTCTTTTGGGTATACACTCAGGAATGGAAATGCTGAGTCATATGGTAACTTTATGTTTAATCTTTGGAGAAACTGCAAGACTCTTCCAAAGTATCATCATTTTACATTCTTACCAGCAGTATGTAAGAGTTCCAATTTTTTTCACTTTCTCACCAACATTATTGTCTGCCTGTGATTATAGCCATCCTAGAGGATGTGAAGTGGTATCTCATTATTATTTTAATTTGCATTTCCCTGATGGCTAACTAATGATGTTGAACATCTTTTAATGCAGTTATTGGCCATTTGCATATTTTCTTTGGAGAAATCCTTACTTTTATCAGATATATGATTTACAAAAAATTCCCCATGTTAAGTGGGTTGAATTTTTGCTTTTTTGACCATGTCCTTCAAAACACAGTCTTTTAATTGTGACAAAGCCCAATTTACCTATTTTTCCTTTGGTTGCTTGTACTTCAGCTGTCATATCTAAGAAACCATTAACTAATCCAGAATCGTGAAGATTTATATCAATGTTTCCTTCTAAGAGTTTTATAGTTTTAGCTGTTACATTTATGCCTTTGCTCCGTTTGAGTTAATTTTTGTATATGCTATAAGGTAAGAGTTCTAACTCATTTTTTTTCCGCTTCTGTAATTCTTACTTTACCTATAACCTTATTCAAACTCTCCCCTGCATGTCTGATCTTCCTTACCTCATGAAATCTGCTCACTCATAATTTCTAATTATTCAGTTTCTGCAACTCAAGATTTCAGCTGGTTTATATTGTCTGTGTACTATCTTTAAAATTCTTGGCTTCTGTTCTTTCAACTGATAAACTTTCTCCATGTATTTCCAATCTCCGGTTAAGAGTCCTGAAAAATAAGATCTAGTTGACATTAAATGCCATGATCTCTACATGGGCACAGCTTTTGAAAAGATCTCGTAGCTTTTCATTGGCTTTTCTCTAGTAAAATCACACACTTTTTTTGCATTTGCTCTTCAACAGGGAATCATAGAAAACGAAATGTGGACACTTAGTATATTAAATAATAGGTAGCTATGTGCCTTCTAACAAAGTAGAAGATATAGACATTCATGTTAGAAGGTAAGCTTTAGAAACATAGGCATTCTGGGTTTAATGTATCTAGTGTAGATCTCTGTACATAGACTATTTGTAATTTCATAAATTGTATTTTTTGTCTCCAAGCTGATTCATTTAAAGAAGAGGTCAGAATAGCTTACACATTTTTCATCTCAGGCCTAGGGGAATAATGCATGTATTTTTTGGTTTGAAATGTAGCTTTTCCTCTGCAAAGGGAACATCTTCCTCCATTGCTTCCTAAATTCAGGTCTAAAATCTCTATCTTTTTTAGACTGAACACGTTATAGATGCAACAGTCTTTCTTAGAAACTTCTCGTCTACTTGATTATATTTATCTTCCACACAACTATACCTCACTGTTCTTTTCCTCACTGTCTCATTCTTGGGAGCATTTGTGCCCATTTTATGCCTCTTATAGCTCTTTCTACAGTAATTCCCACTGTGTTTTCTTACAGATTTCAACATTTTCTACTCAGCTTCCTTTACATCCATATCTCTACCTCAATCCTCATTCAATTCATATATTTGTCTTCTAATTTTCCAGCCCACTTTCAGTATCACCTGTCAACCAACCCCACTACCTAAAACGCATTAACTTCTCTGAAATATTTATTCTTATTTAATAACTTTTTATCAGAGATAGAAAGTCATAGTATAGTCTATAATAAATTATACAAAATAGGATATTTTGAATAATATAATCATGTTTTCTAGCATTTACTTATATACTAAAAACTTCTAAATTATTAAAATATTCCTCATAAGGCAAAAAAACTTCTTCCATTTTGGTCCTAACTGGAAACCTTTTAATAATGTATTATCATTATTATATTATACATGTAAAATGAAAATATTTGTTACAAATAATTTCAATAGTCAGAAAATTTATGTTATTATTAATAGCATTTGGGAGCAAATAACTGAAACATACTTTCAAAAATATACAAATATCAATCAACCTGTCTCTTAAGCAAGAATAAATTGTTATTTTTATAGTACAAATCATTATTTCTTCTGTCCCTATAGTCATTCTTTCAGTTAAAACCAGGGTACTTTGGGCTAACATAGGAGAGGAGGCATTTTCAGGTTGACAGTTCTGAGATTTTTTTTTTTTTTTACCTAAATGATTCCAACCTATTGATCCTAGATCCAGATCTTCAAGTAAAACTGATTCATTTCATTAAATGGAATATTTAAACCAGAGAAGTCTATCAAATTGGGGTTTCAGCTTGAATGAACCACCTCCATTTAGAAAATTGATCTTCCAGTCACACTTTTATTAACCTTGAAGTTTTAGAGCATGGTTGCTTTTAAAGAGAGAGAGAGCAGGCAAGAAATCATCTCCAGTAACATTTTACCTCATTGACAAGTTAGAATCAGTGATGTAAAATGGACATTAGAGCTAACTAACTCTACTTATAATAACCTCCCCCCACACAAGCTAAATGAATAATGCACATATTTAAATATACAGCTAGATAATGTGGATTGCAGTAAGTAGGAAGTACTATTCAATAGCTGCCAGGACACAATGAATGCCAGTAATGCTCAAAAAGAAAAAAAATTCCGGTAAAAATAATAACTCCCCAATGATGACTTTTATACACCAAATTGTGATATTCTAAGTTCATAAATTACTGAACCATGTTTATGCACAGTTGAGGATGTCCTTGAACAAGCAATTGTATATCTTGACTCTCGACTCATTAGGAGAAATGCAGTGTTGGGATGTGATTTGCCTAGATCTACAGAGTTTGGTGGCCAGAATGAACAGGACACAAAGTGATTGTCTCAATCTAAGCAGCTCACAAAATAGCGGAATACTTAACCAGAAAACTAATTGATTACCAGGAGACCATTTGATGGAGTAGCTAGAATGTAGGTTTGGAGCACAGTAGAACTAGATTTGAATCCTTGCAGCAGTGCTTAAAGTAGTCTTTGGGTAAGTTTCTTAATTTTCATTAGCCCTTAAAAGTTTGGATAGCATGCACTTTCATAGATATGAATGTTAAAGTGTTTGTAGCTGTGATTTCTAAAAAGGAGGTGCTCTATAAATGGTAGTAATAAAATGTGAAACATAACTGCCAAGGGGCATAGAAAAGCCCATATTTTGGCAACAGCATTTTTCCCTCTGTAGAAAGTCACAGGGAGTGAAATTAAAATCAGAAGTTTTTTTTGGTATCCAAGAAATCAGAGCAAGGATTTGTATTATGAACATGATGTTTAAGGCATGCATCTCCTAATATAAAAAAAAATCATGAAAACTAAGCAGACATGATCTATATTGAACCCTACCCAGGAGCAGGGTTGGAGAGACTCAGATACCTGCTTCCCAGACCTTCCATTCTTTCCATCTGGTTATCACATTTGAAGTGACATACATGTTCCTTAGACAGGACATGAGAATTTGCTCAGCTAAGAATTTCTTAGATATCCCATTAGTTTACTATCAAATGGACACACACACACACACACACACACACACACACACAAAATCAGTTATGCAAATTGAGATACCTAAGTCATAATTCTGTTTACTTGGGCTCAGTATAAAGATTGAGGAAAACTCGGGGTAATTTGGTTCACCTCAGATATAATGACACTTTCTAACAGGTCTACAAAATTCCTGTTCTTGTGCATTGTCCAATTGTCCTCATTATTGCTGTTGGCAGCTTTGTGTTTCTTTGTATTCATATCACTTACTATACATGCAATAAATGATCTGTATTTTACCTCTTTCATTTTTTTTTTCTTAGTGACTATAATGATTTTTAAATCATGTCTCTCTTCTGTCTGGCAAAGTTTCGTTTTGCATGCCCCTATGACACCTGGTTCTAAATTCTCAGGGGAGTGTAGGCTAGTGCCATCAGTTTTCCAGGGTTAGAAGAAACAATCCTACCTAGTGAAGAACTCCTTCTTTCCTCATATATTTTTGTTAATCTTTTCCTCTTGGCAATTTATGCACAATCATCCCTAGGTTTTGACAGAGAATTGGTTCCAGGACCCCCGCAGATACCAAAATGCATGAATGCTCAACCCTTATTTAAAATGGCGTAGTATTCGCCTGTAACCTACACCCATGCCCCCATATACTTTAAATCATCTCTAGATTACTTACAGTTCCTGACACCTGATATAATAAATTATTTGTCAGTAGTTGTCGGCATGTAGCAAATTCGAACTTCAATTTTGGGAACTTTCTGCATTTTTTTTCCAAATATTTTCCATTCAGATTGGTTTAATCTGAAGATGCATTCCCTACAGGTATTGAGGGCTGACTGTAACCTTAAATTCATTGGCCTTAACTGCTTTATTGTCATTCTTCCTATTGGGAACAGTCTGGTGGGAGTAAGGGTTATAATGAGGCCAACTCAGCCCAATTACAGAAGCAAAAGTGAGTTACTTTTCCTAATGTCTTTCCAAGCTGCTTTTTGATTCCTACACTCAGGTTTTTCTTGGTACCAATTCTCCTGAAGTATACTTAGTTACCCAGTTGGGACACAGGAAAGGAATCCCTGGTTTTACAAGCTTTTTTTTTTTTTTTTTTTTTAATGGTTATCTTTGATTTGCTCTTGCTATAGCTTCCCTACTCCAGCTCTTTAGCAGTGACCAGGATGCTAGCTGGCACTCTCCTGGGAAGTTAGGAAGGTTTTGTAGCTGATACCATGTAGACACACATCAATGTGCTAAGCTTCTCTGAGGCCTCTTGCAACATTTAAGTTACTTTCATTCTCCAGCAACAGAAATCCCATTAATAAGGTTACCATTGAGATATAGATATAGAGATATAGAGATATTTATATATATAATTTTCAATTAAAACACTGTGTTTAGAGAAGAATATTTGATAAGTTGGTAGTTTTGATGTTCAGATGATGGTATATAACTGACCTGAAAAATCACTTGCGGTTATTATTTTTTATAAATCTCTTCCAATTACCAAGCCATTTTTTCACAGGTGTCATTTTGTTTCATGTCAGAACAAGTATTGTTTCTAACACTCACCTTCTCTGTGAGTCAAGGACTTGCTTAAAGTTTCTGCTAAGGCAGCTTCACTGATTCTACTCAAATCCAGTGATTTGTAACTAGTCACTAGAGGGACTCTTTCTGATCAATGGTGCAGAAAGGGAGAGAGTGGTAGATTCTCCCCATTACTTAAAAAAGCAGAATGAAAGCTTAAGGTAATATAAAGTAAATAACAGAAAGAGACAACAAGAGGTTACACATTCAATAAACTGAGTATAAGCTTCAATATAAAAAGGAACTATTTTATTTTATATTATGGCCACACTGTCAGCACCAAGCTGCAGCTATGACTTAAGCCAGGCTGGATCCTTTAACCCACCATGCCAGGGTTCAAACCCATGCCTCCAACAGCAACCTGAACTGCCGCAGTTGGACACTTAACCCACTGTGCCACAGCGGGAACTCTAATAAATCATTTTAAAAGCTACCTTTTTCTGTAATGAGAAAATCTGAAATAACCTAAGTTGTCCAGGGCAGTGAAGTATGTTCATAAATATATAAGCAGAGATAATAGGTGAAAGTTTTTCTAAAGTAATGAAACATGGTTTTAGTTACCCCACTGGAATAAGCCCTTGGTAGCTTATTAAATTTCTCAGAATTCTCTAAATCTACCATTTCATGGTCTAAAATGGACTCTTTTCCCCCTAAGTTCTCTATTATATTTTGTGATATCACCATCTACCCAGTCATTCATTCCAGAAACCTGTATGGTATTATGTGATCTCCCCCTTAGGTTGATCTCTTAATTACCCCATTCTACTGATTTTTTTTGCCTAAATACTCCAAGTTCTTCTCCCTTCTTTTTTATCATCTCTACTACCAATATAAATCTTATACCGAGTGACTGAAATAGCTTTTTTTTTTTTTTTTTCCTCCAGGGCCACACCTGTGGCATCTGGAAATTCCTGGGCAAGGGGTTGAACTGGAGTGGCGTGTGTGTGATGGCCTATGCCACAGCCACAGCAATGCTGGCTCAGAACCCTATCTTCGATCTACACAGCAGCCTGTGGCAACACTGAATCCTTTACTCACTAAATGAGGGCAGGGACCAAACTTGCATTCTCATAGACACTGTTTCAGGTTCTTAACCTGCTGAAACACAACAGGAACTCCTTTTTTTCCCGTTTTGTTTGTTTGTTTGTTTGTTTTCTCTTTTTAGGGCCACACCCATGGCACATGGAAGTTCCAAGGCTAGGGGTTGAATCGGAGTTCTAGCTGCTGGCTTACACCACAGTCACAGCAACACCAGATCTGAGCTGCATCTGTGACCTGCACCACAGCTCATGGCAATGCCGGATCCTTAGCCCACTGAGCAAGGACAGGTATCAAAGGTGCAGGATCAAATCTGCGTCCTCTTGGATACTAGGAAGATTTGTTTCCACTGTGCCATAATGGGAACTCCCTGAAATAGGTTCTTACTAGATCTCCATGACTTCAGTCTTATCTCATTCAAATCCATGCTGCATAGATTTGGCCACAGTGATACATCTAAAGAAGAGTGAGCAAACTACAGATTGTGAACCAAATCTGACCTGCTGTCTGCTTTTGCACAACCCACAAGTGAAAAATGATTTTTACGCTTTTGAATGGCTTTGAAGGGAATAAGAATATTTTATGACATGAAAATTATACAAAGTTAACATTTCAGTATCTATAAGTAAAGTTTTATTGAAACATAGCCACACTTCTTTAACGTATTGTCTTTGGGTGTTTTTGCACTTTAAAACAGACTTGAGTAGTTGCAATAGAGATTATAGGGTGCATGAAGTCTAAAGTATTTACTGCCTGGTTCTTTGCAGAAAAAGTTTGCCCAGCCCTGCTCTAAAGCATAATCATGACCCCATCATTCCTCTGCTCAGAGTCTTTTAGTGCTACTTCATCACCTGCAGGATAAGCTGGGATCCTGAGCATGACATACAGACCTCCATTATTGGGGCCTTATGTCTGTCCAGCCTCATCCTCATTGTATCACTTTTTGCTCTACAGTAATACCTTGCCAGGGTTCCTGTGCTTTCCTTCTTGGAGTGCCTTGCTGCTCCCTTGGGACAAGTTAAATGTTTCTCTTCCCTTTAGGAATACTGGGTTCATCCCCCAGGGATCTCCCTAGACCTAGCCCCAGAGTGATGTGTCCTTCCTGACTTCTGTTGTCTCACATACCACATTATTTTATGAACACTGACTTGTGCGTGTGTCTAAATAGCAAGTTTTGGGGAGTTCCCATTGTGGCTCAGTGGTTGAATCCAACTAAGAACCATGAGGTTTTGGGTTCGATCCCTGGCCTTGCTTAGTGGGTTAAGGATCTGGCATTGCTGTGAGCTGTGGTGTAGGTCGCAGACGCGGCTTGAATGCCACGTTGCTGTGGCTCTGGTGTAGGCCGGCAGCTATAGCTCCGATTAGACCCCTAGCATGGGAACCCCCATATGCCATGGGAGCAGCCCTAGAAAAGGCAAAAAGACAATAAATAAATAGCAAGTTTTGGATGTTAAGCCCATCAGCTGGAAAAGTCTTGTTTATTTTTCTAGCCCCAGGGAAAAACCACAGTGTCTTTCACGTAATATCAGCTCAAGGAGTGTTAGTTGAATAATTTAAAATACCTGATATACAAGTTAATTAACAATAGTTTAGATTTAAAGAGGGCTTTGCGTGTAATTATGAAAAATAATTGTTCTATAACAAAAAGGTAACATAAAATTATTTCCAAACATTTAATTTTTATATATCACTACAAAAGGTGTGTGGTTTTCAGTTTGGGAAGAGTGCAGGAAGAAATATATAAACTTAAGTTAGTTTTTAACATGCAAAAATAAATTTCTATCAGAGGGCTGGATAACACATTTAATAAATAAACAACTTGGCCTGCTACTATCCCTTATTACCATGTATCACTGACCATTAAAATTTTCATAAATGTACTGTGATTATAAATAGAATTAAAACCTCATGTAGCTGAAATATTTTATTGCACAGCCTTGGCTAGAAGAAAAGATTTAGTATGGTGGCATTAAATTTCTGGGTGATAATTTGTATATATTTTGTGAGTCAATAAACTATATAACAAAATAAGCTGCTTCCTCCCACAAGAGTTAACAAAATAACCACAGTAAATATATCATGTAACATGTTATTTTTAAAAAATTAAGATAGCATATATCTATTGAACTATGATTAAAATTATTGATAAAAAATTATTAGGCAAAAATTATTATTGAGTTAAAAAGGAATTACTTCCTTTGGTATCTCCAAGGGGAAAAAATGGTGTTTTAAGTGTTTAAACATTCACTCCTTTTATTCCCTTCCTCCAAAAGAGCCATTGGACTGCTTCAATTACATGTAAATGTGTGTGTGTGTGTGTGTGTGTGTGTGTTTTAAATAAGGGAAGCTTTGCTTCAGATATGAAAAAAAATTACATTTCCTTCAAACTAATTGTTCCAAAAAAGGACACTCTTCCTTTTCCATTGCAGAGTGGTGTGAGAAATTGGTCCAGGGTTCAGCAGAATACATACAAACTCAAGTGTGTGTGTACATATGTATATATTATTATATATATAAATATATATATACACATATGTACTCTTTTTTATATAATATATGTATTCTTTCTTTAGTGATCACCTATATAGCCATATTCATTCCCATGACCTGATCTAATTTGATGATAGTGTCATTTTCTGGTTTGAATATAATTTTTATATTGCCTTTCTTTGCTGAATTAATGTATAACATTATAATCACATACACTGGTGGGTTTTAAATGACTATTTGTCTTATTTATTCCTGTTTTGTTTTTTTTTTTTTAGGGATGCATGTATGGTATATGTAAGTTCCCAGGCTAGGGGTTGAATTGGAGCTACAGCTGCCAGCCTACGCCACAGCCTCAGCAATGCCAGATCCGAGCTGCATCTGCAGCCTGTACCACAGCTCATGGCAATGCTGGATCCTTTAACCCACTGAGTGAGGCCAGGGATCGAACCCTCATCCTCATGGATCCTAGTCATGTTCATTATTGGTGAGCCACAATGGGAACTCCTATTGCTGAAATGTTTTTAATTTGAAAACATGCTGTTATTTTTCCTTAATATTAGATTCATTATTTTGCATTTTTTCCCTAAAATCAAAATAGCTAGTATAATCATTAATCACACTCTGCCCCGTTAAGTGGAACTCATTCTCAGTTAACCAAATGTATTCCTTTTTTTTTTTTGAACCATGTAAAATAATAACACCTCTCCAGGGGCTGAGCTGAAGCATTTGATTCTTTTTTGTACAGACAAATGGACTGATTGTGAACTATTTTCTTACGTTTTTGGTTTATAACAGACTTTCTCTTGCCTTAACTTATTTAGTTTATCTTGTGACCATCCACTTTTTTTGTTATTTGCCTACTGAGCGCACATTCTGACTCTTGCCCACTGTATAGAAAGGTCTGCTCTTTAAGAAGTTAATACATAAAGAGAGGTTGGTATTTGCGGCAAAATGTATTCCTAGGAGAATGTTGAGCACTGACATTTGCTTTCCTTTCTTCATTTGCAGGCCTTTAGGGTTCCCTCAGTCTGCATGCGCAGGCCTTTGGGGTTCCATACCCAGTCCATTTTGTGGAGAGCCCTATGCCAAACCGATTCGGAAATGACTGAGAGGGGCAAGGAGGGAATTTGAAAAAGAAAAATTACTTTCATAATAATTTGTTTTTCTTGTAATGCAAAGCCACATTGCTGGAATGAGTATTATTCTGCCATCCTAAACCAAATTGACAGCATGATATTAGAAATAAAACATCAAGCAGAGCCTGTTGAAATGTCCATTTATACTGGGAAAGTCATTAGATTGAATGTTTCATGTGTTTCTATTCAACAGTTTGCACTATTATGCTGTTAGCACCATCAGGAAGGTAATTAAATTCAACAAGAGGTTCAGGAAACATGGAGTGAGTTCCTATAATGCATAAAGCAAGGTTAGAGAAAATCTTAGTTGTGCGGAGGTGTCTAAGACATGGTTCCTTCCTTTGGGAATGTTCCAAAATAGCAGAGCTAAGATGCAGTCAGAGAATAATACGAATATATGTGATTATACAAATAGGATACTATTAAGATAGATAACACTTATATCTTAATATTATATATTACCTCACTAGAGTATGCTATATATTATTAAATTTAATAATTTAGTTGAATAACAAATTATCCCCAACCTACAGGGGAGGAAACTGGAGATGTGGAGAAGTTGCGGCCTCAGGTCTGATGGGTAGTTTGGAATGGAGCTTTTCTATCTTGTTTCCAAACCTATGATATTTACCTGTAAGTAGCAATGCCTGGAGAAAGCAAAGACAAAGAAGAGGAAACCAAAAATGTGTTTAATACTGTAGCAGACAAATACTTCTACTAGAGATGATATAAAAGTGAAATACCCATTTACCAGCCTTCCTGGAATAGTATCTTTCTAAATCATACTAGCTTTAGGGAAGAATTGAACCTAGGCAGTCTAACTTACAGTTTAAACTCTTAACCTCACAGCCTCCTTTCTTGAAATGTAGGTGATGTAACTATACAACCTTTAAATTCCTTCCTGTTCCAACAGGGCAAAATTCTTACTCTCCTTAAATGTCAACAGGTAGACTAATAGGATAGAAAGTGAAATCTCTAGAAGATAAAATTCTAAAAAAGCAGGAAATCTACCTGGGACAAGTCTGAAATTGTTATCTTGTAGAAAGGTACATTTTTTTTTTCAAAATAAAAAACAAATTATTCATTTAGAAATAGTCCCAGCATTGACAATACTAACAATTTATCCTTCAACCTTATGTATTCAAGTAAAATTCATCTGTTAATATTCTTTCCTTTTGTCTTTATATTTACGCTGGTATAAAAATGCCTCAATTGTAGCTTTGTGGTTCAAAGTTTGCAAATTGGGAGTTGTTAGTTCTTCTATTTTGTTCCTCTTTTTCAAGATTGTGTTGGTTATTCTGGTCCCTTGCATTTTTGTGTAAATTTTATGACCAGCTTGTCAGTTTATGTAAAGAAGGCAGGATCTTGATACAGATTGTTATAAATCTGTAGGTCATGTTTTGAAGTATTGCCATCTTAATATTTAATTTTTCAACCCATAAACATGGGATATTGTTTTGCACTGTTCTCAGCCTATCAATAACCAATGTTTTTGTTGGACCAGCCCTTGTGATTCTTATTATAATTGTGAGGTGCCCTTCAACAGTAGCCATCAGAAAACTGAAAAAATAAAAGTTTATTACTCATAAAACCTGGAAATTACACAGCATACCTGGGACTAAACAGCAAGGCTGCCAGTAGAGAGACAGAAAACAGGCAGATCCAGGGTTCTGCTTTTATTCCAGTAGAGGGTGGGGGCCTAGGGTTTTTCGGGTTCACTCTTTAGTGATGTTAAGACAGATCCTGCCCAGAATTCTACTGATGAGATATTAAGCAGATCAGATGAGGCTGACTCTGCTTGGCTTCGCCCTATCCTGTTTTCCTACCTTAAATGCAGATGTGCTGGCCAAAGCTGCTGCCACCATATTGCAACATGAGAAAAAAAGCAAGAGAAGTCCACAAACCTTGGCTCAGAGGACTTGATGACCATCCCTAGCCACTGTCCTCTTCCACACTTATTGTTTAGTGAGAAAAATAATTCCCTGCTGGTTTAAGCCATTGTAAAGCAGGTTTTCTTGCTATTTGCAACCGAACTTATTTGTGGTATAATTTAAATAACAAAATCTGCCTTTACCCTAAGCTATTGGTGCTATAATGCTACTATCATCTTCCTTTTTTTGGATGTTTTTGCTTTCATTGATTTGCATGGCTCCATTTATTCTTGATTTTCGGATTAACGGTAGGATTAAGCATACTACATGTCTTCTGTAGATTCTTTCTTTCACTTCTAGTTTCTTAATGCTATCCCCCAAGGTTCATTCTTTCCCTTTTTCCTTTTTTTTTTTTTTTTTTTTTTGCCCTCATCCACAGCATCTGGAATTTTCCAGGCCGGGGATCAAACCCCTGCCACAGAAATGACATGAGCCACCAGAGCAGTGACAACACCAGATACTTAATCCATTGAGCCACCAGGGAACTCCTCTTTTTTCCAATTTTGTTGAGGTATAAATGACATATAATATTGTTGAAGTTTAAGGTGTACACTTTTATACATTTACACATTGCAAAATTATTACATGACCTCACATAATTATCATTTCTTTTTGTGATAAGAACATTTAAGATTGTCTCTTAGCAACTTGCCAGTGTATAATACTGTATAGTTAACTATATTCATCACACTATACATTAGATCCCAAGAACTTATTCATCTCATAACTGAAAGTTTGTACCATATGACCAACATTGCCCTATTTCCCTCAGCCCCTGGCAACCTACTCTCTGTTTTTCGGAGTTTTGCTTGTTTTTTCAGATTCTACATATAAGTAATATATACAGTATTTGTCCTTATCTTTCTGACTTATTTTATGCAGTATAATGTCTTTGAGGTCTATCTTTACTGTTGCACATGGAGGATTCCCTTAATCTTCATGGGTGAATGGTATTCCACTATATATATATGCCACATTTACCTTATCCATTTATTCATTGATGGATACCCAAGTTGTCTTCCATATCCTGACTATTGTATCCAGTGCTGCAGTAAACATGGAGCAGCAATATCTCTTCAGGATATTGATTTCATAGACTTTAGATATATCTAAAAGTGGGGTTGCTGTATCATATGGTACTTCTATTTTTCATATTTTCAGAAGCTTTCATACTGTTTTCCATAGTGGCTGTACCAGTTTATGTTCCCTTCGGTGGGGCACAAAGGTTCCCTTTTGCCACATTCTCACCAATACTTGTTGTCTCTTATCTTTTTGATAATAGCCATTCTAACAGGTGCAAGGTGACATTTCTTTGTGGTTTTCATTTGCATTTCTCTCATTTCACTTGCATTTATCATGATTAGTGATAGGCATCTTTTCATGTACTTGTTGGCCTTTTCTATGTCTTTGGAAAAAAAATGTTCATTTAATTTTTTCAGCCTAATATAAATCAGGTTGATTGTGGGTTTTGCTATTTAGTTGTATGAGTATTTATTTATTTATTTATTTATTCATTTATTTATTTGTGTCTTTTTAGGGCTGCACCCACAGCACATGGAGGTTCCAAGGCTAGGGATCCAATCAGAGCTATTGCTGCTGGCCTACTCCAGAGCCACAGCTCTGGCAGATCAGAGCCATCTCTGCAACCTACACCACAGCTCAAAGCAACGCTGGATCCTTAACCCACTGAGTGAGGCCCAGGATTGAAATCGAAACCTCATGGTTCCAAGTCGGATTTGCTTCTACTGCACCAAGACAGAAACTCCTGTATGAGATTTTATATTTTGATATTAAAATAGATATCGTCTTCCATTCTGTAGGTTACTTCTTCATTTCCTTGATTTTTTTATTATTAAGAGCATTTTAGTTTGATGTAGTCCCATTTATTAAATTTTGCTTTTGTTCTTGTGCTTTCGGTGTCATATCCAAAAAATCATTCCTAAGACCAATATCAAGGAGTTTTTCCTAATGTTTTCTTCTAAAAGTTGTATGGTTTCCTGTCTAATATTTAAGGCTTTAATACATTTTGAGTTGATTTTGAGTGATGTAAGAAAAGCGTCTGATTTTTTTCTTCCCACTGTATAGCAAGGGGATCAAATTATCCTTACATGTATACATTACATTTTTTTCCCCCCATCCTTTGTTCTGTTGCAACATGAGTATCTAGACAAAGTTCTCAATGATACTCAGCAGGATCTCCTTGTAAATCTATTCTAAGTTGTGTCTGATAACCCCAAGCTCCCGATCCCTCCCACTCCCTCCCGCTCCCATCAGGCAGCCACAAGTCTATTTTCAAAGTCCATGATTTTCTTTTCTGTGGGGATGTTCATTTGTGCTGGATGTTAGATACCAGATATAAATGATATGTATGGTATTTGTCTTTGTCTTTCTGGCTCATTTCACTCAGTATGAGATTCTCTAGTTCCATCCATGTTGCTGCAAATGGCATTATGTCATTCTTTTTTATAGCTGAGTAGTATTCCATTGTGTATATATACCACCTCTTCCCAATCCAATCCTCTGTCGATGGACATTTGGGTTGTTTCCATGTCCTGGCTATTGTGAATAGTGCTGCAATGAACATGCGGGTGCATGTGTCTCTTTTAAGGAGAGTTTTGTCCGGATATATGCCCAAGAGTGGGATTGTGGGGTCATATGGAAGTTCTATGGAAAGATTTCTAAGGGATCTCCAAACTGTTCTCCATAGTGGCTGTACCAGTTTACATTCCCACCAACAGTGCAGGAGAGTTCCCTTTTTTCCACAGCCCCTCCAGCACTTGTTCTTTGTGGACTTATTAATGATGGCCATTCTGACTGGTGTGAGGTGGTATCTCATGGTAGTTTTGATTTGCATTTCTCTTATAATCAGCGATGTTGAGCATTTTTTCATGTTTTTGTTGGCCATCTGTATATCTTCTTTGGAGAAATGTCTATTCAGGTCTTTTGCCCATATTTCCATTGATTGATTGGTTTTCTTGCTGTTGGGTTGTATAAGTTGTTTATATATTCTAGAGATTAAGCCCTTGTCGGTTGCATCATTTGAAACTATTTTTTCCCATTCTGAATTTTTTATTCTGTGTGACATTATCTAATTTTCTGAACACTGTTTATTAAAGGGATTTCCAAATTTTCTCACATGTTTGAGAAGTATTAAGCCATTATTTCTTTAAATAAGCTTTCTGCTTCCTTCTCTAATTCTTTTCCTTCTGGGAACTCCAATAATTTATAAACTGGTTCTTTGGAAGATATCCCATAAATCACATAGTCTTTCTTCACTCTTTTTCATCTTTTTTCTTTCTTCTCTTCTGTATAATTTAAAAGGGCTTGTCTTCTAATTCACATATTTTTTTTCTTTTGATTGCTTTTTTCATATGTTGCTGCTGTTTCTTTCATTGTATTGTCCAGCCCCAGAATTTCTGCTTGAATCCTTTCTTATAATTTCTGTCTCTTTGTTAATACTCTCATTTTGTTCATTATTATTCTTCTGATTTTATTAAATTGTTTTTCAGTGCTGTCGTGTGGCTCATTTAGTTTCCTTAAAACAATTATTTTGAATTCTTTATCAGGTGTATCATAGGCCTTCATGTCTTTGGGATGGATTACTGAAAGATTAATGTTTTTTTGAAATTTTTTTGGTTTTTGTGTGTTTTTTGCTGGTGTTTTGTTTTCTTGATTTTTTGTGTTCTTTAGAGTTTTTCATTGCTGTCTTTGCTAATTGCCTGTGGGAGAGAAGTGCCTCCCCACAGCCCTAGGACTAGGGATTCTGAAGCTTTAACCTTCTGTGAATACACCTGCTCAAGGCCTCTTGCTCCCTCATGTGGCAGAATTCTTAAGCTTGCGTGCCTGTTCTTGATCCTGCAATGCACCCAACTAAATTCCCTTTTGGGGGGGTCAAGTGGTGTGCTGGAACTTCTCCTCAAGAAATCAGGACTTCCACAAAGGTTCTCTCTCTCTTATTTTTAATAGCTGGAGATTTAATCCAAGCCACAGCTGAAAACAATGCCATAGCAGCAGCAACACTGGATCTTTAACCCACTGAACCAATCTAGGTATTGAACCCATGCGTCCTCAGTGACCCAAACCACTGCAGTCAGATCCTTAACCCACTGTGCCACAGTGGGAACTCCCACAAAGGCTCTCTTGTCCATGGATGATTGTCTAAGACACAGTTTTCCAGAGCCTCTCTGTCTGTAGCCAAGAGGAGATGGAGCCAGTTCTTACCCAGTTCTTAGGCAGGGTCCACAGCCAGCACTGAGGTCATTTCGCCTGGTACCTGAGACATGGGTTGGTGAGACTCATCCTGTAATCTTTGGTATCTGTTGTGGTATCTCACATTTCCCACAAAGGCATTTCTGTCTATGGATGGAGGCCAAGTTGTTCAGGAGGGACAAAAACAAGATATTTGTTAATTTATTTTTTCCACTGTACAGCATGGGGACCAAGTTACACTTACATGTATACATTTTTTTCCTCCCTTTGTTTTGTTGTGATATAAATACCTAGACAGAGTTCTCAATGCTACACAGCAGGATCTCATTGTAAATCCATTCCAAGAACAATAGTTTGCATCCGATGAGCCCACGCTCCCGATCCCTCCTCTCCCCCTGGGCAGCCACAAGTCTATTCTCCAAGTCCATGATTTTCTTTTCTGTGGAAATGTTCATTTGTGCTGTATATTAGATTCCAGTTATAAGTGATATCATATGGTGTTTGTCTTTGAAAAACAAGATATTTTGTTCAACAAATATGCTGATGTCACTCCTGTTTCCTTTATTCTCTTCTAATTTTCTCACTGCAAATACTCTCCCAAAGTGAGCTTATCCACCTCTTGCTGTCAAATAGCCATGTATTATTGCTGTAAAGGTACACCCAAGACTCCCTAATCTGTATCTGAGACCTTTTCCAAGCTCCAGACCAAAATATATCCAACAACCACTTTAAGTTCAAACCACTCAATACCTACTTCTCATCTTTCTGTACAGTCTTTGTTTTCTTATCTACTCAGATGTTCAAGTCAGAAATCTAAGAAGACCTTGCAGACTTCTCTGCACTATCCCTTTATTTCTAGTCATACACCAATTCTGTCCATTTTTAATCTTCCATGAATCTATCCCATTCTTAGAGCTACTAGCTTAGCCTCCCCTTTTGTAGCATTTTTCACCTGAATTACTGGAACAAGCCCTTGATGGATCTCCCTGACTCAAACCTTCCCTTTGAGACTTGATCCTCCTGCATTTTCACTATAATGATTTTCTATAATAAAAATGAATTGATACCATTTGCCCATGGAGATCCTTCAAGGATTTTTCAAGAACTTTTAGGATTTAGTGCAAACATTCAGCATGGCCTTTCCTGACCTCTGCTTAGTTATCTAATCTGTTATTTCACTGTCCTACCCCTTGAATTCATATCCATTTAGCCACTCAAGAAAGAGTCCTTGAGTACATGATATGTGAGAACCAGGTAACTTCTGGGGTTGTGGATTTTTCCTGACCCTCTTTGTGCTTATAGTTGAGTAGGGGACACAGTTTCCAAAATCAACAAAATGAAATCAACCTACGTTGAGTAAAATAAAATAGATTTTTATCAGTTGGGAAGAATGAGTTTGTATTGCATGATCTGAGAAGTTCTTACTACACAGGTATTATTGAAGTTGAGACTCCAAGAATGAGAAGGACTCAGCCACATGAAGCGTTGAGGACAAGAGTATTCTAGACATAAGGATTAGAAATTATAAATGTCTCAAAGAGGTAGAGCATGGAAGGTTCTAGAAACTGTCAAGAGGCCTAAGAAGGAAGAGAATTAGTAGTGCGAGGGGTGGTGTTAACATGAACTATTTCCATTGTCCCCCAAAAGTTACACACTCTCTATTGCCTGTTCTTTATATGAACTGTTCAAATATTATTGTTGTAATTATTATTACTCTTATTATTATTAGTGTCACCAAAAAAGCTTCCTTTGTCAGGTTCAAATCTGGGTTTTGTTTTTGTTTTTTTTTTTTTCAAATTCCTTCAGGGAACAGGGGTTAGATACCCCTTCTTATCTTCACATCTCCCACTATGAATAACTGACAGTAATTATCACATTTACATGTAATTACTTGCTTGTTTCTCCCATTAGACTAAATGCTTTATAGGCTTATGCTGGATTTATTCATTTTTAAACCAACAGTATCTAGCAGAGAACTGAGTATGGAATTAGAACCTAATAAATGCTTATCAGATAACTGGATGCATGAATACAGAGTTGTGCCATTGTTCTACTGCTACTGTGTGATAGCTGAGAAAATAAGAATCAGGGATAAAGGGGGAGTGGAAGAAAGGACTCTGACTTAGGTGTGAAATTTCACTTGACTTTATAGTTCAGGGCTGTCATTCGAGGAACTCACCCAAACTGGCTCCTGAGTAAGTAAAAGAGCTAGGATGGGACCTCTTACCCCCCTAGCTGAAAAGTAGGTGCTGCCATTACTTTGAAAACTAGACTCAAATAGTAAGTTACATTTTCTCTGACATATTTGGACATTTGCACTATAGGCTGCAGGTATGTTCTTGTTATGATTTGATTAAATCTAATATCTGTATATAGCTGACTGTCAATCACTTCATTCAAGTTTCTGCTAAAGTGTCACCTCTTGAGAAATGCTTTCCCAGAGCCCATGTTAAGAAAAATCTCACCATCTTTGCTCTAGACATTCTTTCTTATTTTTCCCCTTCTTTCTTTCTTTTTTTTTTTTTTTTTTTAATGTAACACTTGTCTCTACCTGGCATTTTCTGTACATTTGCCTACTTTTTATGAGAGTAGAACCATTATGGAACCAGTTATTTGAGTGAGAAAGCTAATATAGCTTTTCCTACTTCACAAACTTTTCTTTGATCAATTAGAAATAAGATGGATCTTTTTCTCCTTTTATAAAATCAGTGCCCTTCACCTAATAGCACAGCTTTAGGCTAATCTATTTGAACCTCTAACAATAATGAATTTCCATGTCCTACTTACTCAAGATGTTTTATTTTCAGTTGCTTGTAAGCCATGAAAGTTTGGGAAATATTTTAACTAACAAGGGGATTATTGTCTGTCAATATAGTGTCTCCATTTTGGCTGCCTTTTTGTTGATCTCAACCACTTTTATCTTAAATCCTCTCTGCCTACAAAGAGGGCATGTGTTAACACATGTAATAAGATGGATCTGAGTGCCTTCTGTGCAAATGTGAGATTGATGAGTAATACACCGAAGGCCATCTGTACCCCCAGGGTCAAAAACCCGGTTTTCCTGCTTGTGCGGAATTCCTTGCAAGTATTCCTACACATTCTTAATTTGCATTTTTGCAAAGCATTTAGGAGAGTTCTACAAATATATTGAAAATGCAATGAGAATTGCCACACCCTCTTCCAGAGGTTATTGTTTCTGAAAATGTAGCACATTTTAATAGGGTTGTTTTCCATCTATTCTTATTTCTTACCTTAACCTCCTATCAATTTGAAATCCATCGATGTGTCACACTTGGGATTTGTTACCAAGAGAACTTAACTGTCAGGTCTCCTGTTCCCTTTTAGAGGATGAAGAATGCTCTGTAGCTTTTACTTATTATGTGTGATAGATGAAGGAAAACAGAAAACGCAACAAATGTGTAAAGGCAGATGGTAAATCTTTGAAAAGCCCTTTGGTGCCACCATGTGGTAAAAGTTGGGTTTTCTGAAACAATTTGGGTACATTGGGTTCCTTAGTCTGTTTGCATAAACAATTTTTATTCTTATCTTCCTAAAATCCAACTCCCTCATTACCTTTTAAAGGTAGGTTTTACTGTAAAATAAATCAAAGGACTGTCAGAAATTGATTTGGAGAACATTTAACTTTTCAGCTGAAGTGTTCTTTCTCTCTTTTCTCTTTTTCTTTAAACGTGAAATGGGGGAAAATACTAACTTACAAGTTTCATTTAAGGATTTCCACTAAGAGAACATTAAAATATAAGATGTTCCAATAAAAGAACATCTTTGAACTAAATCAATACCTCTCACGTGGCTTTCCATCTTAGTACATGACCTCAAGCAGGTAGTTCTAATCAAGCTGTGTTCTAATCAAAAGAGCATTATTTCTCTGACTCTTTTCATTTACAAATATTAATATGGCTTACTAGGACCTAGGCACTCTTGTAAGAAATCCACAAAAAGTAACACTTAATGTCTCTCTCTCTCATTTTGGGCTGCTCTATGGCATATGGAGTTCCCAGACCAGGGGTCAGATTTGAGCCACAGTTGTGACCTAAGCCACAGCTGCAGCAACACCAGTTCATTAACACACTGTGCCCAGCCAGGGATCACACCTGCATCCCAGCACTTCCAAGACGCCACCCAACCCATTGTGCCACAGCGGGAACTCCAACATTTAATCTTTTTGACAACACTTTGCAGTAATTACTGTTACCACAATCATCATCACCATCATCATCTGCAGATTCCATTCCTGCACCATCTTCTATAGCAGAGCCTCCCTTCTCTGCAAGCTCCCAGAGTTAACCTATCAGCCTCGAACTTCTGCAGAGTCTCCCACTTACAATGAATGTTCCCAGTCTACAGGCTCGGTCTTGTTCAGTTGTTTAGGTGATCCCAACTGGGGTAGGGGGTGCATGTCAGAAGCCACAGTCTCACTCTATACATTGAATCCTAGACTCTACTGTGCTTGGGACAAGCCCTGTAAATGCTCAGGTCCATGGGCAATCATTCTCCCTCCATAGGCTGTTGGTACAACCAGCATCAACTCCTGCCTCAATAATCGAGCACAACACTGGGGAAGAGCCCATTGCATTCTGACCTTCCTTAAGTGATTGAACTATGATGCCTGTGGCCAATCAATATCAATCTTTCTATTGAAATGTCTCTGTTACCAGGTGAAAACTACCAGAGCTGCACTTACTAGCCAGAACCCTTTGTGGAGTTCATTCATATGCAGGCACAAGATTTTATGAGCCAGCCTCATACTGGTTTCCTTTCCACCAGTCCCTGACCCCCTTCCAACTCATCCTTGGCACTTTATAGTATTAAGATCACAGTACATTTTGCACTCAAAATGGCTCAGCTCTTCTGCATTGCTCTCTGCTATCTGATATCCCCTCCTTTGCCCCGCCCATTCCCCTGCTGCTCCTCCACCCTCATACACACATCAAACATCTCTCTTTTAAAAACACTGCTGACATCCTTCATCTTTCACAAAGGTTTCTCTAGTAAATTGACCTGAAGGGGAGAGTTCTGCAATCCTCAAGTAGAATATATCTTTTTGTTGTTGTTGTTGTTGTTGTTGTTGTTGTTGTTGTTGTTGTTGTTGCTATTTCTTGGGCCGCTCCCGCGGCATATGGAGGTTCCCAGGCCAGGGGTCGAAATCGGACCCGTAGCCACCGGCCTACGCAAGAGCCACAGCAACTCGGGATCCGAGCCGCGTCTGCAACCTACACCACAGCTCACGGCAACGCCGGATCGTTAACCCACTGAGCAAGGGCAGGGACCCAACCCGCAACCTCATGGTTCCTAGTAGGATTCGTTAACCACTGCGCCACGACGGGAACTCCATCAAGTAGAATATATCTTGATCAGCAAAAAGCCCTCAATTATTTGAGCAGGAACATGCCATAAGCATTAGTGACCTTGATCTTGAGAATAACCCCAAGTTTAGTGTTTGGTTGCAGGTGTCTCTAAAATCTTGGGATTGGGAAAGACTGAGGGCATTTTATATATTGTTTTAATTAAAAACACAAGAATACAGCTTTACAGCCTAGTATCATTCTGTGTATACAGAAAATAACAGAGGCTTGAATAATTTAATAGAGTATTATTTATTTATTTTAATTCTCCCTTGAAAATAGCAATATATTCTAAGTGGTTTTATACAGAAGTGAGGTGTCTTTCCACTGTATGCACATAATTCAAACATGGCTTGATAAAATAACTCCTTCTGGAAGTTGTGTGTGTGTGTGTGTGTGTGTGTGTGTGTGTGATTAAAGACAAATCTAAATTATGGTATATGTGACGGCTCTATTTTTGTTGTTGCATTTTTTTTTTTTAATAAGGGCAGCACCTGCAGTGTATGGAGGTTCCCAGGCTGGAGCTGCCGCTGCTGGCCTACTCCACAGCCACAGCAACACGGGATCTGAGCAGCATCTGTGACCCACACCACAGCTCATGGCAATTGAGAGAGGCCAAGGATCTCTTGGATACTAGTCGGATTCATTTCCACTGTGCTATGACAAGAATTCCCCATGGTGTTTTAAAATTTCTTCTTCACTCAATGAAACTAAAACAGCATATCCCTTTCTTTGTTTTTCCTTTCTAGACCTCAATTTTTTCCTCTTTTTTCTTCTCTTCTACTTCTCTTTTCTTCCCCCTCCTTTTTTTTCCTAAAAAAGTACTTCTAAAAGAAGTGATTATCTATTAGATTTTTATAAGTCAACTACTTAATTTCCTTTGACCTTCTCTGGCGGGAGTATAGTTAGAATTTGCAGTAATTCAATAGTAAATTTAGGAATGTTTGTAAAGATAATTAAATATGAATTCTGCCCTCAAACTGATTTTAATTTGCAGAAATACATCTCATGTTCCAGGTTAGAAAAAACTAACAAAATATTGACTTAGCTACAGATAATCCAGTAGAGAAGAAGGGAGAGTGACTAGGTCAGCAGGCCTGGATGTAATGCTGGGGAGTAAGTGGCTGGGCAGGTAGCTACCCAATCTTTTTTCTCCTGTTTCTGAAATATATAAAATAGGAATATCAACTTTTTGCTCTATCTATATAGTTACTGAGGGAATAAAATGAGACAAACACAAGTCTTTAGAAATTCTGAAATGCTCTAACAATGGGATTATTTATGGAAGTATTGAGAAGGGTACAATTTAGAATTTGTGTTTTTTCAACATATTATATTTATTTTTAAATATGTATAACTATTTTCTCTCCTTTTCCCCTAACACATATAGCTCTGAGAGCTTCATGTGATTCTGTTTTATAATTAACCCATAGAAATTAACCGTGGCTCCAGTAATCCCTGCTCCTAAAAATTCACTTACCAGAGATTATGTAAATGTGTATAT
Organism: Phacochoerus africanus; assembly: GCF_016906955.1. Classification (NCBI taxonomy): domain Eukaryota; kingdom Metazoa; phylum Chordata; class Mammalia; order Artiodactyla; family Suidae; genus Phacochoerus; species Phacochoerus africanus. Next base: position 52,390,362 of record NC_062549.1, on the reverse strand, counting down.
TTTCAGGGTTTTTTTTAAAAAACAAAACCTATTTTACATCAAAAATAAACAGGCCTCCTAAGGCTGTTTAACTCCTATTTAGTTTAAATACATGCCTAGTTAATGACTATTTGACTAAACAATCACCTTGTAAAAACCATAAAAGTAATTTATGCTGACAGATTGAAACATTGGTGATAGACCAGTTTTAAGGAAATATAATTTTATATGCATATATACCCATACTCATATATATAAAACCCACAAAGAGTGAAAATAAGTATTTATCACATACTTTCCAAATCAAAATTGAAGAATATTAAGTTGACAGTTAAAGATGTCATTAAGACTCCAAAATTTGCAAGCCATCCTTCAAAAGTCAAAATAAGACATTCTCCAAATTGTTCTGAAGTGACTACCAAACTCCTTAAGAGACACAATGTTGTACTGATTTTCCAGTCCTTATGATGGGGTTACATCCTGATAAAACCATCCTCAACTTATTGTTAAGTCAAAAATTCATTTAATACACCTAACCTACCAAAAATCATAGCTTAGCCTAACCTGCTTTAAACATGCTCAGAATGCTTAGATTAACCTATAGTTGGGCAAAATTATCTAACACAAAGCCTATTCTATAAAGGAGTGTTGAATATCTCATATAATTTATTGAATACTGTGTTGAAGGTGAAAAACAGAACAATTGTATGGGTCCAGAATGGTTGTAAGTATATTGGAAGTTAACCCTTGTGATTGCATGGCTGACTGGGAACTGCAGCTTGATGCTACTGATCAGTATCATGAGAGAGCACCGGACCACATATCACTAGCCTGAAAAATATCAAAATTCAAAATTCAAAGTATGGTTTCTACTGAATCTGCATCACTCTCATGCCATCTAGAAGTAAAAAATCATAAGTCAAACCATCCATCTGGACTTACTGTTGTGCAGGAGAAAAGAATCTGACTAGTATCCATGAGGACACAGGTTAGATCCCTGGCCTCACTCAGTGGGTTAAGGATATGGCATTTTCAATGAGCTGTGGTGTAGGTTTGCAGACGCAGCTTAGATCCAGCATTGCTGAGGCTGTGACTGTGGCCGGTAGCTATAGCTTCGATTTGACCCCTAGCCTGGGAACTTACATATGTCGCAGGTATAGCCCTAAAAAAGAAAAAAAAAATCTGTATAACTGTTTGCTGTTGTATAATGCTGAGATACCTTCTAGATCCTGGAGTGTTTTGAGGACATCTCAAAAGAGAGATGAGAGTTTGAAAACTTTTTCTCTTTTGTAGTTATGAATGAAGCCAATTTATATACACATACTTGATCACTTAACATTCATTCCTCATGCTAAGAAATGTTCTGACTTAAAAGTCTATTTTATTTATTTGTTTGTTTGTTTGTTTATGGCTGAACCTGTAGCATATGGAGGTTCCAAGGATAGGGGTCAAATTGGAGCTACGGCTGCCGGCCTATACTACAGCCATGGAAACATGGGATCCAAGCTGCATCTGTGACCTATGCCACAGCTTGCTGAGTCCCTAGCCCATTGAGCAAGTCTAAGGATGGAACCTGCATCCTCACAGACACTGTGTCAATTTCTTAACCCCACAAGGAGCTCCACAAGGGCTATTTTAGTAAGCATGTTTTTTATTTAAAATTCAAAATCAGATCAGCTATCCAACAATTTTCTTCTTCTTCTTCCTAAAGAAGAAGATTTGATTTACAATATTTCTTCAAGTTCTGTTGCATAGCAAAGTGACCCAGTCACACACATTTCCCTATGCTATATGGTAGGGCCCCATTGCCAATCATTTTCTGAAATGTGTTCTGACACGCCTGAGCCCATAGATAAACAGAACCCCGATCATTGTGCAAATTCCACTCTCATCCATTGTGAACCTGTAGAAAGCAGGGTCCTTCAGTCAAACTGGGCAACTGATTCTCCTACCCTGGACCCTGATCTTTAAAAGCTCCACTCTGTCCTTCACCTCTGTTTTCTCCTTACCTAGTGGAGAATCTGTAGGTCTAAGAGTGTGTGTCAAGGGTGGTGAGGAACCCCTGGGCCAGATTAATCCAGGGACAATTGTTACTGCATGTTGTGGGGCTGTGGCTGGAGCTTGAGAATGTAGGACATGGTGTCCTCAAGTGAGGACATGAACCCTCATACAGAACCAGGTCTGGGAGGGGAAGAGATGGCCCCAGGCACCCTGCAGCACCTTCTTTTACTCTCTCACCCCCTCCCTGCAAATGCTGAGGTTGGGCTAGGATAGCATTGCTATATCTCAGTACTGCTGTGCCTCTGAGGGTTCTACTGCTGCCTAGCCTTGCTGTCCTTTGAGTCCAGTCTCCCTGGAATTGCTGGACCAATCCTGTAGTTCTTGCCTCCCTCCCATGCAGCCCTTCCTGCTGGCCTTTATTCTCTGGCAGCTGTTTCATATTCCCATCCAGGGTTATTCCTGTTTCTTTCTCTTGGGAATGATCCTGTTAAACTATTAGCAGGTTCTTAAAGGGATATAAAGTGTGCATATACTAAACCCATAAGATTCCCAAGATTTGTGTAAGAGTGGCAGAGATTTCCTGAGTTCTGGCCATTTTAGCACCTCTTTACTAAGCTGCCTCTGAAAAATCTATTATGGACCGTGGTCCTGGCCCCAGCTCTGCCAAGTCCTTGGTTCAGTTTAATTCAGCGCAGATGTGTTGCTCACCTGCTAGTGGTCAGGTACTGCATTGGGTGCTGGGAGATTCAAGCTGCAGAAACCCAAGCCCATCCACTCAAGGAGTGCACAGGCTCATTGGACTGGTATAGACAAATGTGGAATTTGAAGTCCAGAGATTTTAGGTAGTTACCCCCAGGTTCACAGCCAGTGCTGAGGCCAAAGGAGGCGCTCACAGCAGGCCTTAGGCTCAGAGTCCAGTGACCTTTCCATTTATCATTCTTTCCAACATGTCTAAGAAACAAGCTAGCAGAAGTGATTAGTGTAAGCAGGAATTTCTTCTAGGGCTGCTAAGTCCCTTCCAATTTGCAGGAGGCATGGAACAGTGGAAAGAGTTGGAGGCTGGAAGTCACATACCTCAGATTTAAACTGAGCATCTTAATTTACAGTTTCTCCTTGATAAACTTCACTTCCCATCTATGAAATGGGAATTTTGGTCTATTTCTTAGAGTTACTATGAAGATTAAAGATAATTATATATATATATATATATATGTATATATATGTATATATATGTGTGTGTGTATATGTATGTGTGTATGTATATATGTGTATATGTATATATGTGTATATGTGTGTGTATGTGTGTCTATATATATATATGAAAGTACCTATCCCCAGTACTATGTTATATTAGGACCTCAGTAAATGAGAATTTCTTTCCCTTTCTAGTCCTCTTTAAATCCAAACACTTGGGGCTATTAGATATAATTGTACATGTTAAAAATATTAAGTAGGACCTCCCGCTACGGTGCATGCAATGGGATCTGTGGTGTCCTGGAAGTACTGGGATACAGGTTCAATCCCCGGCTGGCACAGTGAGTTAAGGATCCAGCATAACTGAGTTACTACTGCTGAGCTGTATCCCTGTCTGTATCCCCTGATCTGATCCCTGTCTCAGAAACTATATGCTGCTGGGTGGCCAAAAAATTTTAAAAAATTTTTGAATAAAGACATATGTTTAAAAAATATTATGTAGGAGGCACAAAATCACCATAACTGGTGACTGGTTAAATACTGGATTTTTTCAATCAGTAGACTATTTGGGGGGAACGGTTTTAGATTTACAGAAAAAAAAAAAGAGCATGTACTGAAGAGTACGTGTAAATTCCAGCCCCCCTACAGTTTCCCTTATTATTAACATCAGCTATATTTCCTCCAATTAAAGAACCAATATTGATATATAATTATTAACCAAAGATCAAAGTTTATTCAGATTTCCTTAGTTTTCACCTGATGTCTGTTTTTCCTTTACTGGATTCCCATCAGGGTACCACATTATGTTTGATTGTCATGTCTCCTTAGGCTTCTCTTGGCTGTGACTTTTTCTTAGACTTTCCTTGTTTTTAATGATCTTGATAGTTTTGAGAAATACTGGTTAGATACATTGTAATATGCCCTTCGGTTGAATTTTGTCTCATGCTTTTGTCATGATTAGACAGGGGTTATAGATTTTTGGAAGAAAGATCAGAGGTATAGCACTATTTTTGTCTCATCATATTATAGGTACATACTCTCAATGTATATTTACACCTGTTGACTCTGACCTTGATCATCTGGCTGATGTAGTGTGCGTTAGGTTTCTCCACCATACAGGTTCTATCTCTTGCTCCTTTTTCCATACAGTGCTTTTTGGAAGGAAATCATTTTGCACAACCCACACTTGAGGAAAGAGAAATTACACCTCCCCCCTTTATTGCATAATTTATTTGAAATTCTTCTCACGTATTTATACATTTACTCACTTATTTATTTATATCAGTATGGAGTCATGGCTATGTTTATGTGTGTGTGTGTGTGTGTGTTTATAAATTGCCAGAGTTATAATCCAGTATTGCTTCATCTACTTTATTGCTCAAGTTGTTCCAGTTTGAGCCAATGGGAGCTCTTTCAGTTGGTCCCTGTGATCTTTGAGGTATTCCCATCAGTGTGTGTGTGTGTGTGTGAGCACTTCTTTACTCTCTGATGTTATGAGATATTCCAGGTTTGTACTGTTTCCTGCCCCTGTCCCAGAATTAGCCATTTCTCCCAGGAGTTCATGTTTTTATTCAGTGGAGAACTACGTTAGAAACTAAGACCCCAACACTTGGTGTTCTGTTGCTCTTGGTGTGCCATTTCTTTTAGGCATTTGTATCTTAACATTCATGGTATTATTTTAATCACAGTTTATCATACCTTTCAAAAATCTGAAAGTGGTATTTTATGATGAGCCTATTTAGTGCTTCAGGGAAATATTTTATTCAGATAGGATTTTTCAGTAAGTGACTTGTGGTAAAATGTGTAGAAAGCGTCATTAACTTCCTACAAGTTATTGTATACATCAAAGTCATCATTTTTATAAAAATTAATGGTGATATACACTGTTTTCCATATTGCCAACACTTTCTTTCTAGGTTGACAACATTCCAGTTCTCCTGGGACTAGGAGAGTTCCCAGGATTTGGTACTATGAGTTTTAAAACCGGGAAAGTCCTAGCAAGCACTGAGTAGATGGCTACCCTATCCACAGCTCATATAATCTTAACAATTAAGTGTAAGATACAAAAAGACTTAGAAATATATAGGGGTGTGTGTGTGTATGTACAGAAAAACACACATGAAAATTGGGATTTTATCTGAATATTTTCATCACATTATTCTGCTACTTAATGCTTGGCTCACAGTAGGCACTCAAGAAATATTTGCAAGTTAAATGAATGATTGATTATATGAATCTATAACATGTTTGATCAACGCAATAATTATATGGTCAAACATCATGTTAAGTATTTTCATGTTACATTTCTGTTTTTACAAACATTTTCCACCTATGTTCTCTTTATCATAGTTCATTAGTCCATGTTTTCTCTATCCTGTAGACATGTTGTGATGTCAAGGATGGTTTAAAAACTCTGCTATTACAGCCACGTCTGTAGTGGGTGCACAACTCCAATAACACAAAACACTATCTTCCTGATAGACAAAATATAGGATTTACATTTGTGAGCTTGAATTTTTTCCTATGTTTTCTGACTATTTGTTTCTCTTTGTTTCTTTTATGAATTTACTTTCTTTTTTGTAATTTTATTTGCATATTTTCCTTACTCATAAGAGCTCTTTCATAGTAATACTATTACCCTATTTTCTAACACATACTGAACTTTTTCTCTCAGATCGTGGTTTGTCTGTTTGCCATTTCTACTGGGGAAATTTTTGTTTTATATTACCCTATTTTCTAACACATACCGAACTTTTTCTCTCAGATCGTGGTTTGTCTGTTTGCCATTTCTACTGGGGAAATTTTTGTTTTATTTCAGTGATCAAATATATTTATTATTCCTTATGATTTCTGGCTCTTCTGCCATTTGTGAGACCTAAAAAAATGTTATTTGTTGCAAAATCAGCCTCAAAAATGACTCATGTGGTTGTCTGTGTGTAACCCAAGTCACGGATACCTGCCCACATCAGCTACCAGAATGGCAGATGTCGCCAGAGCACAGCAGAAAAACATAGTCCCTATAACAAAACCTTGCATTTGTAGGCTTTGTTAGCAGTTTATATGATGCTTATCTCTGAGTCAGAACAAGAACACTAACGCATTTTATAAAGCCAATAAGTAGCTATTGCCTGCTTTAGGAAGTAACTATGAGAACAAAAATAGATCCAGCCTATTGCTGTACTCCAGAAGGGAAAGATACAAGTTACAATAGAAATTAAGAAGCTTCACTATTCCTTTTTTGAGAAAATATGATTTTTTGAGGTACCACATTTTCTTTTCTATTACAACAATATAAAAACTTTTGAAAAATGTACATCTCTGTATTACTCGGGAGTACTACATTATGTGGTTTGGTGTGCAGGGAAAATTACAAAGAGTCATTTAAATGTACTCTGAATAAACAAAGGATAAAAAGACTAAGACAACTTCCATTCAGTGTGCTTGGAACAGCATTGCTAATATAACTTTAAAATGCTTGCTTATGAATCCATAGTGACACTGTACAAAGGAAAAGATTGTCACTGCATGCAAATTGCTTGTATTTTCCAGTAAATACACTTTAGTTATGGTAGTAGAATATACTGTGCAGAATGGATTATGTTCACTCCTTCCTTTGAAGGTGGTTGCAAAGCCTCTTTACTTGTGATCCAAGTTCACGAGTGCAGAAGCTCTTGAAAAGATAAGGGGCTTACGAATTACTTTAGGTAAAGAACTTAATCAAATGCTGGAAAATATATAAAATATATAAGTAAACACAGAATTTCAATATAAAAGATTTAAAATGGAAATAGAATTACTGTCAGAAACCCTAAAGCCTCTATTTTTCTAAGACCTAAAAATGAGTCCTTTAAAAACTCAGTTTTAGCAAACTCTTAGTTGGAAACAGAGTAGAAACATAAAAGGTATTCTTTAAAAATATACACCCCTGAAATTTTTACTGTACTGATTCTTTTAAGAAATGATTGATTCTAAATGTAATCCCATTTTTTTCTTTCTTTTTTTTTTTTTTTTTTTTGCTTTTTTAGCGTTTCACCCGCTGCAAATGGAGGTTCTCAGGTTAGATTTCAAATCAGAGCTAGAGCTGCTGGCTTACACAACAGCCACAGCAACGCCGGATCCGAGCTGCATCTGCAACCTACACCACAGTTCAGGGCAATGCCAGATCCCTGACGCATTGACCGAAGCCAGGAATCAAACCCACATTCTCAGATACTAGTCTGATTCTTTTCTGCTGCACCACAACAGGAACTCCTATATTCCCAAAATTTTGGTAAGAAAGTCCATATGCTATTTTCCTGACTTTTTAGAATAATCGTGATAACAATATTTAAAATCTACGGAATATTTGGGAGTTCCCTGGTAACCTAGTAGTTAAGGAACCCGTATTGTCACTGCTGTGGGGTGGATTCCATCCTCGGCTTGGGAACTTCTACATGCTATGGGGTGCAGCCAAAAAAAAAAAAAAAAAAATCTACTGAATATTTGCCAAATACAAGGCACTGACTTTTAGGTATCTTGTGTATAGTAACCAGTTGAATCCTCATAACAATCGTATGAAGGAACTTCTATTATTTAACCCATTTTAGATGAGGAAATTTAGACACTGAAAGGTTAGATGTCTAAGGTCACATAGTAATTCAAGTAGACAGCAGTTCAACTATTGCTAACCAATCCCAGTAAGCTAAACTGCACATAGGAGATTATGAAGATATATATATGGATATATATTCATAAGGCTGGGGGAATAATAAAAAAGAAAGAAGTATAACCAAGTCACTGACTGGGGCAATTTAAAGAAAGTTATAAAATATACTTTTATCAGATTTCATTGAACCAAGTGCGTAAAACCTGTGGATATGCAAATAATAAATTAACTTCAAAATTCAGGGAGTTCCTGTTGTGGCTCAGTGGTAACAAACCTGACTAGTAACCATGAGGATGCCATTCGATCCCTGGCCGTGATCAGTGGGTTAAGGATCTGACATTGCTGCGAGTTGTGGTATAAGTCACAGATGTGGCTTAGATCTGGCATTGCTGTGGCTGTGGCTTAGGTGTAGCTTAGACTGAGATAACTTTTATCACTGTTATTACTCAAATTATCTTGAAATTCTAGATAATTTTATATACTAAAATTTGTCTTCTATTATACACCTGTACTTGTTTTGTTTTTTTGTTTGTTTGTTTGTTTGTTTTGTCTTTTTTTTTAGGGCCACATCAGCAGCATATGGAGGTTCCCAGGCTAGGAGTCCAATCGGAGCTGTAGCTGCTGACCTACACCACAGCCACAGCAACACCAGATCTGAGCTGCATCTGTGACCTATACCATAACTCATGGCAATGTCGGATCCCCAACCCACTGAGTGAGACCAGAGATCGAACCCGCAACATCATGGTTCCTGGTCAGATTCATTTCTGCTACTCCACGATGGGAACTCCTGTGCCTGATTTTTTAAGTTGTCCATTTTCACAAAATACTTAGCTCTATGTTCCTTTTCATACAAACTCATATTGCACCAAACACCTATTACCTAAGATAAGTGTTTCCTACAAATATAAAAGCAAAAGGGGCACATTGAGTAATTCTTCCACTCCTCACTGACTTGGTTTACATGCTGCCAATTATTACTTTATTGTACAAACTCACGTATAGCTATGACTAGCATGAGGCAAACAGTATCCATTAAAGTAAAATGGTTATGTGTTTGAGAACAAGTGAGGCAAGGCTTTAAGACCCTGAATATCTTTAACAATAATTGCAGAAGCAGCAAAACAGAAGTAGAGAGGCCATAATGTAGTAGTAACAGTAATACTTAGCTAAAATGTACCAACTCTTTCCACATGCATGTCACTGTGCTAAGGGTTACCCTGGATTGTTTAATTTATCAACTATTACTTTTTCTCCATCTTGCAAGTAAAGATTCTGAAACTTAGAGAGTTATATGAGATGCCCAAACTCCCAAAGTAGTGGGCATAGCAAAGATGCAGACACCACATTTCTAAAAATCTCTCAAAGATGTCAATGCTTCTGGTCTGAGCAAGTTACTTAACTAGCAGAGTCCAATGCAACATGAAAATGTGGAGCCTCTGGTCAAACATGTCTGAACTGTACAGCATTAAATCAAGGGCAGGTCTTTCCAGCGTGGGCCCTTGGATGGCTGCCCATGGAACCAGTACCCCACACCATGAAGACTGTGGAAATCAGCATGACAGCATGAAGTTCGTCTTGTCCATGTATAGTTAGTGCACCTCATAAATGCTGGGCAGTAGTGGAATATCAATAAATAGCTTTGAACAATTAATTTTCCTTGATTTATTTATTTATTGTATTTTTAGGCCCACACCTGTGACTTGTGGAAGTTGCCAGGCAAGGGGTCAAATTGGAGCTGCAGCTGTTGGCTTACTCAACTGGGGATCTGAGCTGTGTCTACGATTTGCATCATAGCTCATGACAATTCCGATCCCCAATCCACCAATGGAGGCCAGGGCTCAAACCCACATCCACATGAATACTAGTCGGGTTTGTCACCGCTGAGCCACAAAGAGAACTCCAATTTTCCTTTAACTATAGATTATAAAGAATTGATTTCCATGCTTCTCTCTCACAGGAGAATTTCTCAAGTTCCTGCACTTACCGTGCTTGGCACATAGAAGTCCCTTGGTCTAATTTAGATTCTTCTTTCTTTTGATCGCTTCAGAACCTTTTCAACCTTTCTGAGCTCCATGTTCTTGATCTTCACACAGTCATGCTATTTATTCTTGGCACTTACAGAATTCTATGGATCTGGTACAATAATGTTCAGGTGTGTTCAGGAAAGAAAGATTTTGAAAAAAATTACATTGTCCTCCACAATTAGAAGATTAATATTATAATAGGTTTTGTAGTTACTCAGATATCTTCCTAATTTACATTGAATCATTTCTTAAAGTCAAAATTCTCTATGCAGTTTTTGTTTGTTTGTTTTGGTTTGTTTTGTTTTTTGCTGTCCCTGTGGCACATGGAAGTTCCTGAGCCAGGGGTCAAATCTGAGCCACAGCAGTGACTTGAGCCACAGTAGTGACAATGCCAGATGCTTAACCCATGGGCCACCAGGGACTCTTCCCTGCAATTTTATTCAGAACAATTTTCTTCATAATGCTTGAGAAATTCCATGTAGAAAGTTTTCTGTTCCGCCTTCAGTGACTACAGAATGTGAGGTCTTCCAGCCACCTTCTCTCTTTGGGCTACACCAGACACTATCTTGAGTCAAGGCATCTTCCAAGTTACAGCTTTACAATTTATAAGGTCCTGCAAGCTAAGTTGTTAAGTTTTGGTGCTCTCATTTGTAAAATGAGACCCACAAATAATACTTACCTCATAGAATTGATTTAAACATTATTGTTTGTTAAGATCAATTTTCAAATATCAATACGTTTAAAGCACTGTCCCTGTGCTGGGACAAAGTAAGGACTAAGTACGTCTTCGTTGTTGCTATTGTTATTAGTATTAGTATTACTAGTGTAGGCTTCAGTGTTGGTGTCAGAATTCATCTTACTAAAAAGGAGGAAAAGTTATTCTCACTACTCTGAGATTTTGTGCTGGAATTATAAGAATATAACCAGTTTATATCTTACTGATCTCCCCAGATAGACTCTAGCCCTAACTCTTCGATCTTCTTCAAGAAAAGGTTGCTTGACGCACCTGTGGAATAGTTATAGATTCTTTCTTAAATGTTTAAGGCTGGAAGGGACCTTAGACGTCAGTGAGTTCAACTCCTTGTTTCTGCAGAGGACTGTAAACTCATTGTGCTAGCCAATAAAATGCTGAGACCACAGTCAAAAATTTCTTGCCTTCTTTCTTTTTTCATTTTCTTCTTCTAAAAACATGTAAATATTTTGGATGGTAAGAAAATAAATTTAAAAATATGGATAAGCAATGAGATCCTGCTGTATAGCACTGGGAACTAGATCTAGTCACTTATAAGGGAGCATGATAGCGTGAGAAAAAGAATGTATGTGTGACTGGGTCACCTTGCTATACAGTAGAAAATTGACAGAACACTAAACCAGCCATGATGGAACAAATAAAAATCATTTTAAAAAATAAAAAATAAAATGCTGTCTTGCACATGACATTTCCTGACCTCAGGAATACATCTCCCTGATACCTACCCTTGAGGAACAGTAGCACAAATTATTGTAAAGTCAGGCTGTATAGGCAGAAGCCACTTATTTCTCCTGTGCTGTTACAGTTTCCATCTTTTTCACAGTGCCTAATGGCTAGTAGGTATTTCAAAAATATTTCATATGTAAACATGGTCACAGTTCTTTTTAGGTAGAACTATCTCCCAAAGTTCCACTTTAAGATAATTTGTAGGGAGTTCCCATCGTGGCTCAGTGGTTAACAAATCCGACTAGGAACCATGAGGCTGTGGGTTCGATCCCTGGCCTTGCTCAGTGGGTTAAGGATCTGGCATTGATGTGAGCTGTGGTGTAGGTTGCAGACTCGGCTTGGATCCTGTGTTGCTGTGGCTCTGGTGTAGGCCGGCGGCTATGGCTTCAATTTGACCCTTAGCCTGGGAACCTCCATATGCCACGAGAGCAGCCCAAGAAATGGCAAAAAGACAAAAAAAAAAAGATAATTTGTAATATTTTAGGGAAAGTTTTCAAAAGGATTATTAATTTTTTGCCATACTCATTCACTAAACCAAATTTCGTTCACCTAATTTAACTAGTTATATAGAACTGTTATGGACTCTCTCTCTCCTACTGGCCTTTTTTTTTTTTTCTTTTTGCGTTTTTTGGGGCTCCACCCATGGCATATGGAAATTCTTAGGCTAGGGGTCGAATCAGAACTGCAGCTGCTGGCCTACACCACAGTAACAGAAACGCCAGATCCAAGCTGCATCTGCCACCTACACCAGAGCTCACAGCAAAGGATCCTTAACCCACTGAATGAGGCCAGAGATTGAACCCCCATCATCGTGGATCCTAGTCCGGTTACTGCTGAGCCATGATGGGAATTCCTCTTACTAGCTTTCATTTCCCATCTGCATAAGCTTTAAACAGCCTCTTTTCCTGCTATCATGTAAAAGTCATTGAATATTAAAAAGTGGAAAAGGGCTTTTGCACATAATAGCCAGTCAATATTAGCATGGATTTATGTAGTACCTTATTCCAGAAAAGAATGACAACTGCTTGTCTCTCAGTAAAACTCATGTAGAGTTAAGTTCAATTGGTCAGCTTTAAATAGTCTGCTACAATTCTAAGTCAATAGGTTCGGTTCTATGGGAACTTGACGACAAAACTTTCATAAAGAACAAAAACAATTTCAATGCTGAAAAAGCTTTTTCTAAATACTCCAACATTGGCTGTATTAATTTAGGCTACGGCTGGCAGTAACTCCAAGGATGCAAAGAGAGAGTAAATTGGAAATGGTGGGTTCTAAATTCCAACCCACCCTCTAAGGAGTGACCATTGTGGATCTGTGGATTCCTAAATCCTTGGTATGTTAATTCTGCCTTAATTTTCATGTCCCTCTTTTGTGAAATTCATTTACTTTGACCTCCTCAGCAAAGTCTTCCCTAACCATAGCACTTACTATTTATGAGATATCTGTATAATTATTTTAATAATATCAATTGTTTAAATGTTTAAGATAATGTGAGAAAAAGAATGTATATAGGAGTTTTCATCATGGCCCAGAGGAAACAAATCCGACTAGGAACCGTGAGGTTGTGGGTTCAATCCCTAGCCTCCCACAGTGGGTTAAGGATCTGGTGTTGCTGTGATCTGTGGTGTAGGTCACAGTCACGGCTCAGATGTGATGTTGCTGTGGTGTAGGCCAGCAGCTGTAGTTCTGATTCAACCTGGGAACCTCCATATGCCACAGGTGGGCCCCTAAAAAGCAAAACAAACAAACAGAGAATGTATATATTCCCTAACCCTAACCCTAACCCTGTGTGTGTGTGTGTGTGTGTATATATATATATATATATATATACACAGATATATATATCTGTGACTGTGTCACTTTGCTGTACAGTAGAAATTGACAGAACACTGTAAACCAACTATAATGGAAAAAATAAAAATCATCTAAAAAACTTCTAAGATCTTACACGTATGGACTTAATCAGGAGAAAATATCACAGCAAGCTGATGTGATTGCATCAGTAATAGAACCTTGACGGGAATAACTGAAGGCAAAAGCAGTAGTGAGTGAGTATTGGAGCTGTGCTGCTTCAGGGATGAGAGGAAAGAGGTGTCTGATGCCCAAAAGCAGAGAGAGCAGTGGGTGGGAATAACCCAGAGGGAAGCAGGGGAAAAGCTCATCTCAAGTTATATTTTAGCATGAAGGGCTTGTTCAAAATTTACTCTAGGAAGAATGTGGAAGTGATTGCTTTATTGGTCATTTCAAATAAATCTCAAGAGTCATTTTCTTTGAGCTCAGAATTCAGTCTGAGACATAAAACATTCATTATTTACTGGGTCAGACTACATTCCAGACAGTGAGAAATTTTACTGCCTAATAGGACCATTGAGATCTGAGGTTTTTACAGAGTTGGCCTGAAATGTCCTAGAAGAATTGTAGTCACAAATGTGGAAAGAACTCCCTTAGGGCTGATGTGTCCAGAGGGTCATGTCCTGTAGTCCACAGAGTTTCATGGGCATTAGTGGAATTTTTCTAGAGAAATCCCTTTAAAGGCCATAAAACAAATCCTCGTCCAATTTCCTCACTGTCCCATAGGAAGGATTCAAGCATCTGTGTCATATATAAACTCTGCCAACATAAAGTCCTGTGGATCACAAAAAGTGCATGTAGGAAATAATGGGAAATAAAGGAAGCAAATTACCTTTTAGTTTGAAAAATAGATATATCTATGTTTTAAGGCATAAGATTTGAAGTAGATATAAAAAGTTGTTACTTGTATGGGAAAAAAACTGTTAAAAGATTAATTTATTAGTGAAAGATCTGAGGTCTTGTAAAAAGCAAGAATTAGATAGACTCTACATCTGTATGAGATAATCCTGTAAAAATTTAAGTGGATATTTCTTTTGAAGGCATTGTATACATCACAGGTGCTTAAAAATTCAATATTCCTATAGCTAACTAAAAGTTATGATTATAATATGCACAGTTCTCAGGAATGAATGATAATAATGATGATAACAGAAATTTAAATATGGTCCTGAATACAACAACTTACTCTTAGTTTTATTGTATTTTCAAATATTAGGTCAGTTCATCGGCACACTGTTATATTTGTTTTCTTTTATTGTTTAAATCTTCAATAGGAACAGGTTTTCATGAGGTAAAGAATTATTGAGTCAAATTGCAATATTCTTCTAAAAGCATGAAACTGTTGTGATCTAGTTCACCACATGAAATCATAATTATGAGCCATATTCAGTTTTAAAAGGCATTATTTGTTGGAGTTCCCTGGTGGCTCAGTGGGTTAAGGATCCAGCATTGTCATTGCTGTGGCTCTGTTACTGCTGTGGTGTGGGTTCAATCTCTGGCCCAGGGAACTTCTGGTCCTGGAACTTTTTTCCAGGGGTAGGGGGAGGGAAAGCCATCTCTCATTATGTGTAGGAACTATAGTGTTTAGGATGGATGTGTTTGTGAAATTAATAAATCTCCCAGTTAGTATTTTGAAAAACCTTTTATCCTTTAAGTCTCCCCATCTCCAGTGGTATGTCAACAAAGTAGCAGAATTCAATTTGTATTCTCTTAATATCGAGATAATTACTGACCTTTACAAAAATTCTTTTGGAGAAATATTGAGGAGCAAGTTCTCAACTGGACTGCATTAAGGAGAGAGTGCGAGGTGGGAACATGTACTCAAGGATTACAAATAACTCTTGGAAGGATTTTTTGTCGTTCACTTAGAGGACACTTGAGGGCAGAAAATAAGGTAATGTCAGGAGTTTTGATATAGAGCTGCACGTGGAAATTCCAGGCTTTTCCACCAGGCAGCCTGCACTGTGTTGATTCCGTCTGGCTTTACTCTCTAAATGATTTGTCAGTAAAATGCTAAATATCTATATAAAGAACATACAAAATGAACTCCTATTCTCAACAGCTGCTGTACTATTAGTTTTTGACCACATGGTGGCGAGCTTTCCTCACTTTTCTTCATACTGAATTTAAAGACACTCCATCCAGGTGACTACTAGCTGTAATAAAAGACATTTAAACTACCAGAATATTTCTCTGAAAATTTTGGGTTCCATTTCATAGGGAAAGTTAACTCCATAAGTACTCACAACCAGCCACAGATTATTTCAGATGAAATTCGAGGTGACTGAAAAATGTTAATTCAGGATCATAAATTTTAATAACTCTTAGAAAATAATGCTTTCACAGTGATTGATTTAATACAAACTTTGTCAGTCCGAATCAAGTTTTAAAGCAATTAAAAATAATTGAGTGATTTACACAAGCATATTATCATATTACCTTCTGTCGTATGTATATTTCTGCAAAATTTAATTTATATCACCAGAGATTATCAGTCTTTGATCTTTGATTAGTGATGTTTTGGAATAGAGTAATAATAATGGAAACTCGTGTTGGTAGCAGACCCTACAATTTGCCGTGTGTTCATAGGCTTATTTCAAGTGATGCTGAAGGAGCAATCACATCTGTTTCAGAGAAAATATAAAGGTCCAGCAGGTTCTGGACAAAATAAAATTGGTACCATTACCTCCCTCCATTTTACATAGTCATACTATCCTTGGTACACCCTTGTTCTTTAACAATGCATCTTTAATTTGATATCCTAAGTAGTTACAGTGCTTTAGATTATTGTAGCAATAGAAGGACATGATTCTTGTGATTTCTGGGCTGGACTGAATGACCTAAAGAAAGCTTCTAAAAGCTTAAAAGTTAGCATTCTTCTCCCCAGTTCGAAGAATCCCATTTTTCTCATTAGGTGGTACAGTTCTTTTGGAATGATTCTCTCCTAGACTGTGATACCTTTTGGGTTCTCTGTTCAGAATCTAAGTCTCTGAAATTCTTCTCCAAGGGTGACATATTTGCTTTGTCATTGTTTGGAGGAGGCCTCATTTGTTCTTCATTAATTTTAAGAAAGAACTGCATTCTTTTTCTTTTTCTTTTTTTTAGGGCCACACCCGCAGTATATGGAGGTTGCCAGGCTAGGGGATAAAGTGGAGCTGTAGTCGCCAGCCCACAATACAGACATAGCAATGCCAGATCCTAGGTGCTCCTGTGACCTACACCACAGCTCATGGCAACACTGGATCCTTAACCCATTGAGCAAGGCCAGGGATCAAACGTGTGTCCTCATGGATACTAGTCAGATTTGTTCCCACTGAGCTATGACAGGAACTCCAAGAATGAACCTCATTCCTAAATGAATGAACCTCACTGTCACCTAAAGTTCTTCCCCCTGCTCTCCAGAAAGAAGTCTTGGTGAGCTCACTGAGAGTTGCTAGGTTTAGGAATCAGTGACAATTTCCAGTATTTATCTCTTAGGGTCTCTCTGATATAACATATCATATCTTTCTTCCAGCAGCACTGTGTTCCCCTAGGTTTCATGCTGTATTTCTGGGCATTATTCCTGTTTCCTTTTCCCTGTCTCCTTTGCTTCTAACCCTATATTTTGATAAATCCTAGATTTATTTCTCTAGCCTAAACCTCTTCTCTAAGATCATATATTGGAGCTAAAATTGAACTCTTAATGGTTTCCACTTTCCCATAGTAATGAATGGTAGAGCGAGCCATTCTCTTATTTGCTCAAGTCAGAAACCTGATGCCTATCCCTGATTCCCCTTTTATCTTTTAACACTCATATCCAATTCAAATACATGAACAGACTTTATCAAATTCATTTCATACTATGTTCCCCTTTCCCCCAGTTAACGCCTATCTCTATTGCCGTCAAGGGATTCAGGTCATCCTTTCCCACTCACACTATTATATTAACCTTCTCATAGAAGTTATGTCTTTCTTTCTCGCCCCTCTTTCAATCTGTTCTCTAAAACCTCAGTCAAAATAATCTTTTAAAAATATAAATAAATATTTATGGCACTTCCTCATTTGGGCACATTTGTTTGTCTTCATCCCTTACAATAATATAGGACCTTTGATTATGGAGCAACTCATTTTTGCTCAATACAACAAAGTTTTTTAAAATTAAAAAAAAATAAATCCTAAATGAGTAAGTGGTTGGTTACTACTCACTAAAAGAGCAAATGAATATGTCTTTTATATAAGCCCACATGGCAGTTAAATTCTGAAGAAATCACCATGAAATTTTGGGTCTCAAAATTTTGTTGACAGATGTATTAAGATACAGAGACCATGGGGAGAATTATCTGGTTAGGGTGCTTTTTCAAAAAAAGGGAAAAAAAAGACAAAGTGAAAATAGGAGTGGATAGAGAGGCCTAGCAGAAAAGACAGAAGCATTTTGCCAGAAATTCACAACTCAGATTGAAATATCGATGAACCGAAGTGATGTGAGAATTTTCAGTATCAATATTTTGGAAAAAATAGAAAAACAAAAATATTAATGTTGATAGAAGCCACCCCAGTGGCCTGGTGGGTAGGAGAAATATGAAAGATAGTTTTCATAAACAGACCACAAAGCTGGTATATACATACACAAACACACACACATGTGTACACACACAATTGCAATTATAAAAATCTCAACTATCTGGATTTCTTGTTGGTTCAGCAAATGGCAGGGCATTTGATATAACTAGGACTTTGATTCAGATTTACACATTATAATATAAAGTGTAGGACTTTGACCACAGAAAGAATCTAGCCTGTTACTGAAATTGAATCCTCTCAACCCCTTCCCTGGATTTCTCTGTAGCATGTCACCTTCTGATATATTATGGAACTTATTTATTTGACTGTCGTCGGTCTTACCTCATGAGTGTGTATGCTCTATCTATGAAGGCATGAATTTTTGTCTGTTTTGTTCACCTCTATCTCCTGAACATATATAGGAAGTGTTCAATAAAATTTTATTGAATGGATAGAAATAAAACCAAACTACATTATTTTACCTAAATTACTAAGAGATGGTGGGAAAATTACCTAAAATATGCCACATTCTTAGACTTAGAAACTACTTATGGGAATCTGTCTTGGGAAAATAAGTGAGCATGGAACTATATTTATGTGAAGATGTTTATTGCAGCATTTTAATAATCATAATAATGAAATGGAGCCTGGCAACCTATAATAATAGCAGATTCATTAAACAAATTCGGGAGCATCTGTGAATGCAAATCTAAGCAAACAATGATATCAAAAAATGATGTCATAGTATGTAAAAATGTTTTGCATGTGTTTATCAAAGGAAAAATGACAGAACAGTTGTATAATACATATAGTAGCATATAATGTGAACATATATCTGTTTGTGCATGTGTCTGTATATGCACACAGAATTTTATAGACATGCTTGAAAGGTTATGCAATATAGTGTTGAAAGTTTATCAAGTGGAATTATATGTAATAATTCCCCCTTGTATATATTTTCTAATTGTTCTACAATGAATACAAACTTCAGAGTGAATAAAATAAAGGGTTGTATACTTTTTAAAAAGAAATTTCAACCCAGAAATTTAAACATAGTTACATTGAGTTTCAAAAATTAAATGACCTATTAAAGGTTATACAGCATCATATCTCTCCTTTGTAAGAGCAATGTCTTGGAGAACCTGGAAAAAGGAACTAAGGACTTGATATTCCAAACATAATTCTAATCCATAAAAATGTCCAAAAATTCCTTTTAAAAAATATGCAATCCAAGAAATCAAGCTTACTCATGATAGTTTCTTCTTCTTGTTTGAGAATAGGTCCTTTTGATGCTAAAATGATTTTCTTCATTATTAAAAATCAACTTTATTCAAACTTTACTTCAAATGATTCAGAACATCACCTTTGTTCAACTACTCAGCTTCAGGGAAAAAATAATCCACTGCATTTTGTAAGTTTTGCAAAAGCTCTATTGCCATGTTGTCCATGCTGCTAGTCTTTAGATTTGTCTCTTTGAGGTTTCCATAGTCTGTTATACAGATGAGCCTAATGTTTGGCAAAGGCTAATACCACAAAATGAGAAAAGCATTCAAATAAATCAGCAATTAGGCTTAGAGTAGAATAATCTGTACATAATTTGCTGAGCTTTATGAGACATTAGCCAGTTGCTAAACCTCATGTATTCCAATAAGCAATTGTGCCAAACTCTGAAACTACATAACATGCTTATAGCACCTACTGTTTTAGAAATTATTTTGTATATTATCTCATTTGATTTCCAAAGTTGTTATAATATTGATGAAACCTTGGACCATTTTTATGAGTCAGAGAATTCTTCCAAGCATTGGAGTGTGTATTATTACTTTGTTAGAAGTTAAAAGTGGGAAAGATGATTGATGCAATATCAACTGTATTCCCAGTTCCTGGTCCAATGGCTGTTGCAACAGAGGCACTCCATAAATGTCTGCAGAGAGCACAAATGCTAAGATTTTCAGAGAAAGATAAGTATCTTAATAAATCCATCTGCATTTCCAAAGAATTAAGTCTTATAATACAAGAAGAAAAACTTGTTCATGAGATTCGATTTTATTAAAATGAAGGAACTTTAGATAATATTAAATGATTGAAACATAATTAAATGTTTGTATTATTAAGAGCTAAAATGGGAGTTCCCACTGTGGCTCAGCGGTTAACAAAACTGGCTAGTATCCATGAGGTTGCAGATTCGATCCCTGCAACCCACTCAGTGGGTTAAGGATCTGGCATTGCTGTGGCTGTGGTGTAGGATGGAAGCTGCAGCTCTGATTGGACCCCTAGCCTGGGAACTTCTATATGCTGCAAGTGTGGCCTTAAAAAAAAAAAAAAAAAAAAAAGATTGTTTTGGCTCGTTGGTGTCCTTTGTGGTTCCACATGGATTTTTAAATTGTTTTTTCTGTTTCTGTAAAAATTTCCATTTGGGTTTTCCGTAGGCATTGCATTGAATCTGTGGATCACATTGGACAGCATAGAAATTTTAACAATATTATGCTTCCAATCTATGAACATGGGATAACTTTCCGTTTATTTATGTCTTCATTAATTTGTTTTTCAGTGTTTTGTAGTTTTCAATATAGTTTTTTTCACCTCCTTAGTAAAGTTTAAACCTATGTATTTTATTATTTTGATACTGTAATAAACAAGATTGTTTTCTTAGTTTCTCTTTTTACATAGGTTGCTGTTAATACATAGAAATGTAAATGATAGGAAGATATAAATATAGGCCAATACAAAATAAATAATCCAGAAATAAACCCATGCATATACAATCAGCTAATCCTCAACAAGGGTGCCAGGAATAGTTTCTTCAACACATGGTTTTGGGGAAACTGTATATCCACATGCAGAAGAGTGAATTTAGACCCTAACCTTACATCATACACAAAAATGAACTCAAAATGAATTAAAATTTTAAACATAAGACTCCTAACTGTAAAAATTTCTAGAAGAAAACCTAAGGAAAAGCTTCATAACTTTGACTTGGCAATGATTTTGCGTATATGATGCCAAAAGCACAAGCAATAGCAGCAGGTATAAACAAGTAGAACTAAAACATTTGCGTACAGGAGTTCCCGTCATGGCACAGTGGTTAATGAATCCGACTAGGAACCATTAGGTTGCGGGTTCGATCCCTGCCCTTGCTCAGTGGGTTGACGATCCAGCGTTGCTGTGAGCTGTGGTGTAGGTTGCAGACATGACTTGGATCCTGCGTTGCTGGGGCTGTGGCGTAGGCAAGAAGCAACAGCTCTGATTAGACCCCTAGCCTGGGAACCTCCATATGCCGTGGGAGCGGCCCAAGAAATGGCAAAAAGACAAAAAATAAATAAATGAATAAATAAATAAATAAAACATTTGCGTACAGCAAAGGAAAAGGTCAACAGGGTGAAAAGACAACCTCTCATTCACTTGAATGAGAAAATAGACCTTATTATACCTTATTTGCAAATAAAATAACTGATCAGGGATTAATATTTTAAAAATCTAAGGGACTCCTTTAACTCAATAGCAAAATGTCAAATAACTTGCTTAAAAAATGGGCAGAGGAATTGAACAGGCATTTTTCCAAAGAAGACAAATGACCAACTTGTACATGAAAAGATACTCGACAACACTAATCACTGTGTAAATGCAAATCAGAACGACAATGATCACTTCATATACCGTTGGGATGGCTTTATCAAACAAACGATGGCAAGTGTTGAGGATGCAGAGAAATTGGAACCCCTGTACAGCATTGTTAGGTATGTAAAATGATCCAGTCATTGTAGAAAATAGTTTGAAGGTTTCTTAAAAACAGAACTGTCATATGATCCAGCAATTCCATGCCTGGGTATTTACCTAAAATATTCAACATCAGAATCTTGAAAAGATATTGGCATACCTGTGTTTACTGCAGCATTATTCATATTAGTTAAGATGTAGAAACAACCTAAATATCCATCAAGAAATGATTTTTAAAATTGTTATACATATATTGTGGAATATTATTCAACATTAAGAAAAGAAATCTTGCTGTATGTGACACCATGGATGAACCTGGAGGGTGTTACACAAAGTTAACAATTTAGACATAGACAAATCCTACATGATTCCTCTTAAATGCGGAATTGAAAATGGTCAAACACATAAACAGAGAGTAAATTTCTGGTTGTCAGGGGCTAGGGCAGGGGGAGATGTGAGTTGCTGCTCAATAGGATAAAACTTCATTAATATGAGAAGATTAAATTCTAGAGAGCTGCTATTCTACTTTGTGCTTATAGTTAACAACATGGTATTTTTTTTTTGCTCTTTTTTTTCAGGAAGAAGATTTTATTTTACTTTTATAATGATTTTTGGTTTTTTCATTATAACTAATATACAGTTTTTGGTCAACATTCTTCTGCACAGCAAGGTGACCCAGTCACACATACATGTATACATTCTTTTATATCACATTGTCATGCTCCATCACAAGTGACCAGACATAGTTCCCAGTGCTATACAGTAGGATCCCATCACTTATCCATTCCAAAGGCTATAGTTTGCATCTACTAACCCCAAATTCCCAGTCCCTCCTACTCCCTGCCCCTCCCTCTTGGCAACCACAAGTCTGTTCTCCATGTCCATGATTTTCTTTTTTGTGGAAAGGTTCATTTGTGCCATATATTAGATTCCAGGTATAAGTAATATCATATGGTATTTTTCTTTCTCTTTCTGGATTACTTCACTTAGTATTAGAGTCTCAAGTTCCATCCATGTTGCTGCAAATGGCTTTCTTTTGTTCTTTTTTATGGCTGAGGACTATTCCATTGTGTATATATAGCACATCTTCTTAATCCAGTCTTTTGTCAATGGACATTTGGATTGTTTCCATGTCTTGGCTATTGTGAATAGTATTGCCATGAACATGTGGGTGCATGTGTCTTTTTTTAAGGAAAGTTTGTCCAGGTATATGCCCAAGAGTGGGATTGCTGGGTCATATGGAGTTCTATGTATAGTTTTCTAACCTACCTCCACACTATCTTCCATAGTGGCTGTACCAATTTACATTCCCACCAATAGTACAGGAGGGTTCCCTTTTCTCCACACCCCCTCCAGCATTTGTGATTTGTGGACTTATTCATGATGGCCGTTCTGACTGGTATGAGGTAGTATCTCATAGTAGTTTTGATTTGCATTTCTCTAATAATCAGTGATGTTGAGCATTTTTTCATGTGCTTTTGGCCATCTGTACATCTTCTTTGGAGAAATGTCTATTCAGGTCTTTTGCCCACTTCTCCATTGGGTTGTTGGCTTTTTTGCTGTTGAGTTGTATAAGTTGTTTGTATATTTTATAGATTAAGCCCTTGTCAGTTGCATCATTGAAACTATTTCCTCCCATTCCTTAGGTTGTCTATTTGTTTTCTTTATGGCTTCCTTTGCTGTGCAAAACTTGTCAGTTTGATTAGGTCCCATTAGTTTATTTCTGTTGCTTTGGGAGACTGAGCTGAGAAAACATTTGTAAGGTTGATGTCAGAGAATGTTTTGCTTATGTTCTCTTCCAGGAGTTTGATGGTGTCTATGTTTTACATTTAAATCTTTAAGCCATTTTGAGTTTATTTTTGTGCATGATGTAAGGGTGTGTTCTAGTGGCAGTGATTTACATGTTGCTGTCCAGTTTTCACAGCACCACTTGCTGAAAAGACTGTCTTTTCCCGATTTTATGTTCTTCCCTCCTTTGTTGAAGATTAATTGACCACAGGTGTCTGGGTTTCTGGGTTCTCAGTTCTGTTCCATTGGTCTGTATGTCTATTTTGGTACCAGTACCACACTGTCTTGATGACTGTGGCTTTGTAATAGTGCCTGAAGTCTGGGAGAGTTATGCCTCCTGCTTGGTTTTTGTTTCTCAGGATTGCTTTAGCAGTTCTGGGTCTTTTGTGGTTCCATGTAAGTTTTTGGATTGTTTGTTCTCATTCTGTGAAAAACGTCCTGGGTAATTTGATAGGGATTGCGTTGAATCTGTAGATTGCCTTGGGTAGTATGGCCATTTTTACAATATTAATTTTTCTAACCCAGAAGCATGGATATCTTTCCATTTCTTTGAATCCTCTTTAATTTCTTTGATTAATGTTTTATAGTTCTCAGCATATAAGTCTTTCACCTCCTTGCTCAGGTGGATTCCCAAGTATTTGATTTTGTGAGATGCAATTTTAAAATGTATTATATTTTCATATTCCTTTTCTATTATTTCTATTATTTCTATTATTATTATTCAGAAATGTGACTGATTTCTGAATGTTAATATATCCTGCTACTTTGCTGAATTTGTTGATCAGTTCAAGTCGTTTTTAGTTTGAGTCCTTAGGGTTTTCTATATATAGTATCATGTCATTTGCATACAGTGACAATTTTCCCTCTTTTCTTCCAATTTGGATACCTTTTACTTCTTTTGTTTGTCTGATTGCTGTGGCTAGTACTTCTAATACTATGTTGAATAACAGTCGTGAGAGAGGGCATCCTTGTCTTGTTCCAGATTTTAGTGGCAGGCTTTCAGCTTTTCTCCATTGAGTATTATATTTGCTGTGGATTTTTCATAAATGTATTTTATTATGTTAAGGTATATTCCCTCTATACCCACTTTTGTAAGAGTTTTGATCATGAATGGATGTTGGACTTTGTCAAATGCTTTTTCTGCATCTATTGAGATGATCATGTGGTTTGACTTTTCTTTTCTTAACATGGTATATTACATTGATTGACTTGTGTATGTTGAACCATCCTTGTGAACCTGGGATGAATCCCAGTTGGTCATGATGTATGATCTTTTTTATATGTTGAAGAAGAAGGAATACACCCTTAAAGACAGTCTATGGTGCCACCATCACCCTAATACCAAAACCAGACAAAGATACCACAAAAAAGAAAACTATAGCACAATATCTCTGATGAATAAAGACACAAAAAGTCTCAACAAATTTTACCGAACCAAATCCAACAACATGGTATTATACACTTACAAATGTGTTAAGAGGGTAGATCTCATGATAAGTGTTCTTTCCACAATAAAAAGAATTATCGCATTAAAAAATAGACTGATGAACTTGATAGTAACCACAGTAAAAGTCTAGAAAACCTACCCTTGTTTTAGGAACATTCTGGAAGAAAAATGGTGATCAGTATGGGACAGTATGTGATCCCTACTAAGTGTCACACCTCATTTCCTTTTCTCATAGTGTCACTAGGTTGTTAAATTACATAAATGACTTGAAAACTGCTTTGCATTTCAGCAAAATCCAACTGTTTTTCTTTTTTAATTACTGAAAATCTAGTCAGACCCACATTCACATAAATACATATATAGACTGCATACATGTGTGCATGAATACACACACACACCCACACGTACACACACATCTTCTACTCTTTTCAGTATCTTTCTGTATGAACTTTGCATTTAGTAGATTCCAGTATAGTAGTGACCTTGACTTATTCTAGCTGAAAGCAGTGCTATAAATGCTATTACTTTGTTTTTTGGATTTTTTTGTTTATTTTTTTTAAATATGCATTTATTATTTTTTATAAGCCATTTCCAATAATATTTTTTTACATTTTTTTATTACTCAAATGAATTTATCACATCTGTAGTTGTACAATGATCGTAACAATCTGATTTCACAGGATTTCCATCCCACCGCCCAGGAACATCCCCCCACCCCCAAACTGTCTCCTCCAGAGACCATAAGTTTTTCAATGTCTGTGAGTCAGCATCTTTTCTGAAAAGAAGTTCAGTCTGTCCTTTTTTCAGATTCCACATGTCAGTGAAAGCATTTGATGTTGGTGTCTCATTGTATGGCTGACTTCACTTAGCATGATAATTTCTAGGTCCATCCATGTTGCAAAAAATGCTGGTATTTCATTCTTTTTAATGGCTGAGTAATATTCCATTGTGTATATGTACCACTTCTTCTTGATCCACTCCTCTGTCGATGGACATTGAGGTAGTTTCCATGTCTTGGCTATTGTAAATAGTGATGCAATGAACATCAGAGTACATGTGTCTTTGCGAGTCATGGTTTTCTCTGGATAGATGCCCAGGAGTCAGACTGCTGGATCAAATGGTAGTTCTATGTTTAGTTTTCTGAGGAATCTCCATACTGCTTTCCACAGTGGTTGCACCAATTTACAATTCCACCAACAGCATACTAGTGTTCCTTTCTCTCAACACCCTCTCCAGCACTTATTGTTTGTAGACTTTTTGATGATGGCCATTCTGGCTGGTGTAAGGTGGTACCTCAGAGTGGTTTTGATTTGCATCTCTCTAATAATGAGTGACACAGCACATCTTTTCATGTGTTTCTCGGCCATCTGTATGTCTTCTTTGGAGAACTGTCTGTTTAGATCTTCTGCCCATTTTTGGATGGGGTTGTTTGTTTTTTTGATGTTGAACTGCAGATGTTTATAAATTTTGGAGATTAATCCCTTATTGGTTGAATCATTTGCAAAGATTTTCTCCCATTCTATGGGTTGTCTTTTTGTTTTGTTTAGGGTTTCATTGATGTGAAGAAACATCTAAGTTTCATTAGGTCCCATTTGTTTATTTTTGTTTTTATCATCATTAGTCTAAGAGGTGGATCTGAGAAGATGTTGCTGTCATTTATGTCAGAGAGTGTTTGGCCTATGTTTTCCTCTAGGAGTTTGATAGTGTCTGGTCTTCTATCTAGGTCTTTAATCCATTTGGAGTTTATTTTTGTGTATGGTGTTAGGGAGTATTCTAATTTCATTCTTTTCCATGTGGCTGTCCAGTTTTCCCAGCACCACTTATTAAACAAGCTGTCCTTTCTCCATTGTATATTCTTGCCTCCTTTGTTATACATTAGTTGGCTGTAGGGGTGTGGGTTTAATTCTGGGCTTTCTCTCCTGTTCCACTGATCTCTATTTCTGTCTTTGTGCCAGTACCATACAGTTTTGATGATTGTTGCTTTGTAGTATAGTCTGAAGTCCAGGAGCCTGGTTCCTCCAGCTCCATTTTTCTTTCTCAGGATGTCTTTGGCTATTCTGGGTCTTTTGTGCTTCCAAACAAACTTTAAAATATTTTGTTCAAGTTCTGTGAAAAATGTGTTTGGTAATTTGATAGGGATTGCATTGAAGGTGTAGATTGCCTTAGGTAGTATAGTCATTTTGATAATATTAACGCTTCCAATCCAAGAACATGGTATGTCTTTCCATCTATTTGTGTCATCTTTGATTTCTTTCATCACTGGCTTGTAGTTTTCAGAGTATAGGTCTTTTGTTTCTTTAGGTAGGTTTACTCCTAGGTAATATTTCATGCAAATGGGGATCAAAAGAAAGCTGGAGTAGCAATACTCATATCAGACAAAATAGACTTTAAAATGAGGAATATTTTAAGGGACAAAGAAGGACATTACATAATGATGAAAGGATCAATCCAAGAAGATGATATAACAATTTTAAATATCTATGCACCCAACACAGGTTCACCACAATATATAAGGCAACTGCTAACAACCTTAAAAGGAGAAATTGACAATAACACAATCATGGTGGATTAACACCCCACTTACAGCAATGGACAGATCAATCAGACAGAAAATCAATAAGGAAACACAGGCCCTGAATGAAATATTAAACCAGATGGACTTAATAGATATTTATAGGACATTTCATCCAAAAGCAACAGAATACACATTCTTCTCAAGGGAACATGGAACATTCTCTAAGATTGATCATATCCTGGGCTACAAATCAACCTCAGTAACTTTAAGAAAATTGAAATCATATCAAGCATCTTTTCCAACCACAACGCTATACGATTGGAAATCAAAAACAAGAAAAAATCTGCAAAAAACACAAACACGTGGAGACTCAACAACATGCTACCAAATAACCAATGGATCACTGAAGAAATCAGAGAGGAAATTAAAAAATACATAGCAGCAAATGACAATGAAGATACAACATTCCAAAACCTATGGGATGCAGCAAAAGCCGTTCTAAGAGGAAAGTTTAGAGCAATACAAGCCCACCTCAGGAAATAAGAAAAAGCCCAAATAAACAAGCTAACTTTACATCTAAAGCAGCTTGAGAGAGAAGAACAGACAAGACTTAAAGTTAGTAGAAGGAAAGAAATCATAAAGATCAGAGCAGAAATCAATGAAATAGAAACAAATAAAACCATAGAAAAGATCAATGAAACAAAAAGCTGGTTCTTTGAAAAGATCAACAAAATTGATAAACCCCTAGCCAGACTTATCAAGCAAAAAAGAGAGAGGACTCATATCAATAAAATTAGAAATGAAAAAGGAGAAGTAACAAAGGACATCCCAGAAATACAAAGCATCATAAGAGACTACTATATGCAACTATATGCCAATAAAATGGAAAACCTAGAAGAAATGGACAAATTCTTAGAAAAGTACAATCTTCCAAGACTAAACCAAGATGAAATAGAGAAGATGAATGGACCCATCACAAGAACTGAAATTGCAACTGGGATTAAAAAACTTCCAACAAACAAAAGTCCAGGACCAGATGGCTTAACAGGTGAATTCTATCAAACATTTAGAGAAGAGCTAACACCTCTCCTTCTGAAACTATCTGAAAAAATTGCAGAGGAAGGGATACTCCCAAAGTCATTCTATGAGGCCACCATCACCCTGGTACCAAAATCAAACAAAGATTCCACAAAAAAAAGAAAACTACAGGCCAATTTCACTGATGAACATTGATGCAAAAATCCTCAACAAAATACTAACAAACCGCATCCAACAATACATTAAAAGGATTGTACAACATGATCAAGTGGGATTTATCCCAGGGATTCAAGGGTTCTTCAATATCCACAAATCCATCAGTGTGATACACCACATTAGCAAACTGAAGAATAAAAACCATTATGATCCTCTCAATAGACGCGGAAAAAGCCTTTGACAAAATCCAACACCCATTTCTGATAAATACCCTTCAGAAAGTGGGCATAAAGGGAACCTACCTCAACATGATAAAGGCCATATACGACAAACCCACAGGGAACATCATTCTCAATGGTGAAAAGCTGAAAGAATTCCCACTGGGATCAGGAACAAGACAAGGATGTCCGCTCTCACCACTGCTCTTCAACATAGTTCTGGAAGTCCTAGCCACAGCAATCAGAGAAGTAAAAGAAATAAAAGGAATCCAAATTGGAAAGGAAGAAGTAAAACTATCGCTATTTGCAGATGATGTGATACTATACCTAGAGAATCCTAAAGACTCTATCAGAAAACTGTTAGAGCTCATCCACGAATTTGGCAAAGTCGCAGGATACAAAATCAATACACAGAAATCGACAGCATTTCTATATACTAACAATGAAAGAGCAGAAAAGGAAATTAGGGAAGCAATCCCGTTTACCATCGCATCCAAAAGAATATAAATGCTACGACTTTGTACAGTACTGCACAGAGGCTATTTGGAAGATAGTTTTGTGGAAAGCCTTATGAATATCTCCAAACAATCATTGTTTTGAATAGGAAATGAAGGAGCACTTTTCCCAGAGGAATGTACAGTGTTTTCATCTCAGCGATGTTGCAGTCTTGCTGCACACGTTTTCAGAGCACAACTCCAGAATGTTTTGTACCCATGTGTATCACATTTCCAACCAGAATGAGATAGATTTCAGTTTAAATATCTGTCCCACAAATGTTTATGATAAATAACTGCAATGAATAGCTTCTTCTGGCCGTAAAATTGAAGAGTTTAGCCATAGATTTAGACAGCATAAATTAATTTCTTTGCCACAGTTGCTATAATTGAACCCTCCCCCAATATTGACTGTGGTTGTTAGAATTCCATAGACCTGGTCTTGAGTGAATCTCCATTCAATGCACTTTTCTAGAGACATACTATAAACTATGTTTGCATTGTTTCAAAATACCTTGTTTCTCAGTCATAAAGTTTATGTCTAGATGAGATGACAAGCTGATGACATCCAGATAGAGTGTGGATGGTAGGTGACAACAATTTTTCATATCAAGTAAATAAAGTATAAACTGGATCTCCATTGCCTCCTTTTTTAACTTTTTTATTATTACTTTTAACTGCACTATCTTTATCCAAAACATAGCAATGTCAATAAAAATTAAATTTTAAATAGGTTTGACATTTGATTAAAATATAGCAGCTTTACAAACCAAGGTCTTGATTATTTTATAGGTCAAAATTCCTTTTGATAAAAGTTTTATTCCTTTTAAAATTAGGATAAAGAGAATAATAATAATAAATATTACGCATTTAAAGCAAGAAAATACCACTACTAACCAAAAATATTTTAAAATCAGGCTATGATTTTATTTCTGCATGTTTATTTCTGCATATGTTAACTTTTCTGGTCATAACATTCTAAATCACAGCTTCTGAGTAATATCTGCTTCTCTTTTACCTGTTCTCACTCTTAAGACAGAGGCATCTTGGCATCAAAGAAAGAACTGTCGAAGTCTTTGCGATCTGTCAAAGCTAGATTTGAATGCTTCTCCAATTGTTTTAATTTGAGGCAGGGTGCTTAAGTACTTTAAGCATGTCTTAAAAATAGAATTATAAGTTTATATTTTAACAGGTCTGACATGTTGAATGAACCTAGCACAGTTTCTACCAAACAAAATTTTTCATTAATTAGTCGTTGTCTTCATATTTGTATTTGTAAGTGTTGGAGATAAGATTAAGATTCAGTCTGATGGTATTCACTTTTAGATTAGAGTGGAAAGTTTTCTATTAGATAATATTTTGAGTATGATTTCCAAACTGAAATAAGATTACACATATAAAATAACACCCTCTACACACAATGCATGTGATGCCCCTAAACATATCCTTTTCATTTATGCTTCTTTCTTCCATGCTGTTGACCAACAAACCCTTCCCTTGTCTTCGTATCTGCTTTTTGAAGGTCTACACATTAATGAAAAACACATCTGAACCATTATATCTTCCATGAAGCCTTTTCAGATATCACTATTTAAATAAATGTGTCCCTCTCTGCCATTGCCATAGTATTTGTCATGTTCTTCTATTTTTAAATCTATTTGTGAACTATTTGTCTGCCCTATTAAACTGTGAACTGCTGGAGCCAAAATACTACATGTATTCAATTTTACATTCTCTGTGGCTCATAACAAGCCTTTGTATGCAGTAAATATATTTACTTATCCCCAAAATTGTCTAGCCTTTTCTATTTGTGAGGCACTAAGGATACAACATCCATAATAATAACAGGTAATAATAATGAATGTTTTGCACTAAAGATTTCACTTTCTAGTCATCACATTTCTAGTAGACTCTGCTATCAGGAACATAGCTATGAACCTGAAAAAAAATGAAAAATCTCCTAAATGCTAATGAAAACAATTATCCTAAAGGCTATGACTTTCTCTGTAGGAGGTTCAGTACTCAGGTCAGAGTGTACTGATTTGATAATATTGTAAAATTAAATTAGGAGGGTCCTATGTTAGTTATCTGGTTTCCACTGGCAACCATAAGTCTTCTGTAAGTCCAGGTACCATAGATTATAATCAGATGTGGATGGCGATCACTCAGAGCTGAGTCAATGACAGCATTATAATGTGCCAATGGTGACGGATGATATAGAATAAATTATAAGAATGGCAAGCTGGGCCTGTTAGTGGGAGAGCAGCTAACACCACTCATGTCAGTGGACTCTGAAGGGTTCATGTTGAGTAGAAATAAACATAACCAAGGATGAGTGTGACTTCAACAGTCTTTTGTAGCTATAAAATTATTTGGTATCAGCTAAAATGAATGCAGTCATCACAATGAACAACTATGGAAACCAGAAGGGGCCACAGACAATAACAGTGAAACGCAGGGCTTACACATGAACTGATGATCATAGCAGTGTGACTAGCAGTTGAGAACACACTAAAATAATTGTAAGCTATCTTTATCAAAATAAGAATTCTATAACTACTTAGGCAGGATTTTTTTTCATTAGTGGATAAAACTTTAGTGAATATGACTCTATAGATAATTAAAAGACATATTCCATATTCTAGACACATTGAGGAAATCCAGCCAGTAAAGACCCATGTTGGTTGAAACAGCACTTGTATTAATAATAGATTAACTCAGCTATGCATTCAACAAGAAGAACAGTGGGGATAGCAATTTTCAGGCATAATCATTCCAAAGTGTCATGTCTAATTTGAGATTGTGTTCTTTGTTGAGCCTGAAGTTGGGATTATGACATAAAATGAGAAGAGGGTTGGTTTTGAAAACTCTGAGTTTGTTTCTGTTTTATAAATTAGTTCTTTTGTATCATTTTTAAATTAGATTGCACATATAAGTGCTATCACATGACATTTGTCTGTCTCTGACAAAACCAATCTTGTGTTACCGCAGGTGAAACCATTGTGGGGAGGGAGGAATTGGGAAGATGGGAATAACATATACACACACTACTGTATAAAATAGATGATTAACAAGAACCTACTATAGAGCACAGGAAAATCTACTCAATAGTTTATAACAACCTATACGGGAATAAATAATGGATTTTTTTTAAGTTGTGTTTTTAGGGCTGCACCCACCACACATGGAAATTCCCAGGCTAGAGGTTGAATTGGAGCTGTATCTGCCAGCCTGTGCCACAGCCACAGCCACATCAGTGCCAGATCCAAGCCTCATCTGCAACCTCCGCTACAGCTCAAGGTATACCAGATCTTTAACCAGATTTTTAATCAGTGAGCA
Organism: Phacochoerus africanus; assembly: GCF_016906955.1. Lineage (NCBI taxonomy): Eukaryota > Metazoa > Chordata > Mammalia > Artiodactyla > Suidae > Phacochoerus > Phacochoerus africanus. The sequence goes on along the minus strand of NC_062549.1, from coordinate 52,357,937 downwards.
GATTTTTAATCAATGAGCAAGACCAGGGTCAAACCTGCATCCTCATGGATACTAGTTGGGTTAATTATAGCTGAGCCACGATGGAAACTCCAAGAATGAATATATGTATATGTATAACTGATTCACTATACTGTATACCTAAAACTAATACAACATTATAAGTCGACAATAATCCAATCAAATCTTTTAAAAATGAGAAGAGGGTCATCATATGTATAGCTTCCTGGAAGTGCTTAGCAGTACTTAGAGGATATTAGCTTTAGATTAACAAAAGATCAAGCTAAAATTCTAGTAGATGTATTTAGCTGCTAGCTGATTAGACAGTTGAGCTCACCATCAAGGAATCAACTTGACATGGGGCTTTTGGAATCATCAGCATATAAATTACAGCTGAAACCTTAGAATTACATACAGACATCACCAGATAGAGTGAATAGAGTGTAAAGGCAGGGAATCTCCTAGCGTTAAAGTTTAAACAATGGGAAAAGTTCAATAAAAAACAGAAGTAATGGTAAAAGAGGTAGGAGAGAAAACCATTGCACCGCATATCCCAGAGACAGGACACCAAGGCGTTGGGGGAGGTTGAGACGTTAAGTTGACGATCATTTCAATTTTCATGAACCTATTCTGTTGATATGCAAATGGTGGGAAAGTGATAAACCACTATGCTCCAATAGGTTGGCTCCATCGCATTTACTGAGTTGAAGACTTTACCTTGTAAACCACACTTACAATTCCATTCCTGACGCTGGAAAGTCCACCTCTAGATATTCATCATGTGGTCAGGGAAAACCTACTATTTGCCAGATAATGGTGGTGTAAGGGTATATATGATAGTCATGATTCCTGACTCCTGCCATTATAAATTGTACATCCTGTTTGCTAAGGGTGGTATTTGCTGAGCATTTGTAATGAGCTATGTAACATGCTGAGTATTCTGTTTTCTCATTTGGTTCTCCTCACAGTTCTACAAGGAAGTATGTCATATTATAATCTGTATTTAAAGAAGACAAAATCAAAAGTTGAAAAAAATGCTTAAATATTATACTATGTTGGGAGAAGATAAATCCAATTATCTTCTATTTTATATCCTTTCCAATTATTATAACAAGTGTCATGCCCTATAAGTACTATCTTGTACAGAAAAGCTATTTCCTTTGTAACACAATGTTCAGGCTTTTTGTTTTCCAGGATAAATCTATCAAGATATTCTAAATGTGCACAATGACCTCTTCTAAAGCATTTTTGGACATAGTCATTTAAACCCAGTGGAATAATCACCTCTTTCATTGTGGAAACTCCAGATCTCCTGAGATTACTTTACATTCAGCTTTTCAGCAGTTACATACGCTGTTGGGGGATTTAAACAAAGTCATAAAAACCCATTATTCTTTCCATATAAAAGGAAATTATGTCACCTTGTCCTTGGATAGGAATAATTTGAGGGTCATTGTTTCTTTAGGTCTAGGAGGTAAAATAAAATAGCACTGAAAGTACAAATCTTGGAGGGATCTTACTCAGCATAAAGCTCTTAATATGTTACCTGGAATACAGGTATTAAATAAATTTTACCAACTCTTACTGTTAGTTTTCTTTTCTAGTTATGGGGAAACTGAATAATTCAGCTTTCTCACTCTCAACAATTTACGTTATAACCCAATCTGTGGACTTATAGTGTCTTTGATTTTCTCACTCTGAGCATCATTAAGACCACCTTTAGCTTATGAACCTTGGCTTATTCCTTTTCTTGAGACTTTCAGACAGCCTTTTTTCAGTTCTTCCACCACAATTCACTCTGTTTATTTGACCAATTTCTACAATGTAGAGTGGGCTTTTCTAACTAAAGTTCATTTGAGAGACCGGTGGTACTTTGTTTAGAGCCTTTGCTTTTTCCTTACTTATCAGGATTATCTGATTGTATTACCAGAATTTAATTTTGCACACATTCACAAAAAGACACCTTCCTTTTTAACACCACTCATTAAAATGTTTAGGCTTATGTTTGCTCTAAAATATCTGTAGTGTCCCTCCTAAAATTTGGAATTATGACCCTTATCAGTGACTCCTTTCTGGATGGTACAAGTCCAAAGTTGGAAACTTGTTTCTCTCTGTAGTTAAGCTGAAGCAACTTGCTTTATTATCAGGGAAGAACCCTTCTTGTGGAAGATGCAAAGTAAATAAGACAAATTAAGAGGTAATACGCATTTCATCTATAAGAGTAAATGTATCCAGGAGTTCCCATTGCGGTTCAGCAGAGTAAGAACCTGCTGTACTGTCTGTGAGGATGCAGGTCTGATCCCTGGCCTCACTCAGTGGGTTAAAATCTGGTGTTGCTGTTGTGGTGTGGGCTTGCAGCTACAGCTCTGACTTGAACCCTAGGCTGGGAACTTCTATATGACACAGGTAAAAAGAAAATAAAAATAATAAAGATATCCAGGAGTTCCTGTCGTGGCTCAGTGGTTAACGAATATGACTAGGAACCATGAGGTTGCGGGTTCGATCCCTGCCCTTGCTCAGTGGGTTAACGATCCGGTGTTGCCCTGAGCTGTGGTGTAGGTTGCAGACGCGGCTCGGATCCCGCGTTGCTGTGGCTCTGACATAGGCCAGTGGCTATAGCTCCGTTTGGACCCCTAGCCTGGGAACCTCCATATGCTGCGGGATCAGCCCAAGAAATGGCAAAAAGACAAAAAAAAAAAAGAATAAAGATATCCAGAATCCAGAAGAACCCCCCAATAGTAGCCCTGCCCAGTGATATTTTGCTTCTCTCAGCTAGCTGGTCACTTTATCTTCTGTCTAGCTGGCCAACCTGCATGTAAGACATTCCTAGAAGAATAGCACCTCACTTTCTTTCCTTCCACGAACACCCAAATGTTTCACTTTTTCCACTCACTGATTCTCGGGTCTTTTACTCACATTTTCTTGTTGACAAACAGGGCTACTTCACAATTTTTTAGATTGGTTTCTTTTTTCGTAAAGCAGATCCTTCCACTGTCATAAAAATCTATCACATGGAATGACATGCACTTTTAGAATGTGAGAAGAAGAAAAAAATATATAGCAGTATTAGAAGACATTTCAATCTATTTAAAGATAATATAGCTTGTGTTCCTTGCAGAAAAACATCTTCACTTACTTCTTATTTCTTAGCTTATTTCTTTCCAGTTCACTCAAACAGAGTGGCTATTTATCTGAATTTCTAACTATTTTGCTGTTGCTTTTCTTTATCTGTGTGAGGCTCAGTTTGGGGTCATATCTGAAAATTAAAATAGGAATATAGTCAAGCTACTTTGCTTTTCAGAAAATATACATAGAGTTATGTATATGCTTGGAAGAATTTAATTATGATATTAAAATTTTCTATACTTCATGTTCAAAAATTCTGTGAGTTTATGATTCTACATGCAGTGAGAAAGACAAATTATTATTTTATTTGATGTCATTTTAGTTGTGGCTAATTTACATTACAGAGAATCCTAAATATACTGGCATGCCTAAACACTTTGAAATGTTTTTTAATACTTATTTTTCCATAGACTGAACACACAATGAAAATGGGGAAATTATAGAAATTTGAGGCTAAAAGAGAACCATATGTCTCAATATAGGTCACTAATATATTTTATGGTTGCTTATCTCTTGTGTTTTCTTATGTAGTAATTCATTCAATGAATTTATGACAGGTGAAAATTAAAGGCAGTAATTGAAGTATGGTATGTACCATGGTAATTAAAATACTATTGAGGAAAAGTATGTTCATTCCTTCCTTAAATTATACTACTACTCAAAAAAGCAGTATTTCTGTCAATGAAGAAGGCATGATGGTGTAGAGAAAGCTGGAGAACAAAATTGCAGACATTTCATCTAAATAGCAGGACTTGGATAAGGCCCATCAATTCAGTTTTCTTCTAGGATAGTTTTATTCTTTCAAAGCAATGTTTCTGGGTATTTAAGGGCATCAGGAATTTGATTTTAAATTATTTTATTATTATTATTATTATTATTATTATTACTATTAAATGCACCCAGGGGTCAGGTGAGTCTTTGCTAAAAGATTTTAATGCGTTTTCTCCTGTTCTCACATCAAACCTGCAAGGACATTATTATTCCTATTTTCCAAGTAAGAAAAATGGATTAAATTTATTAATTCATTCACTTAACCGATATTTCTTGACCCTGGAGAATTCTTTTTATTACACTCAAACGTGGAAGATTAGCAAGCCATGCTCTCCTGCACAGATCCTCCTGCCAGGCACCATGCTCCTAAGCCCATTCAGCCCAGAGGGTCCCTTCTGGGCAGCAGGGCAGCAGGAAGGGGAAAACAGTCACAGTCTGGGACCCCCTACATGGAACCCACTCCCACTCCCCTCCCTCTCTGAGCCACCAGCTAAGGTCCAGACAAGGCTGGGGGAGAGGTGGGGAAGCCCAGGGAGAAATCTGTAGGAACACCCTCACCCTGAGATTCTAGATATTTGGTATCTAATTTAATTTAATTTAATTAATTTATTTATTGCCCACATATGTGGCATATGGATGTTCCCGGGCCAGGGGTCCAATCAGAACTGCAGCTGCAGGCCTATTCCTTACCATGGCAATACTGTGGCTGCATCTGTGATTTAAGGCTGCAGCTTGTGGCAATGCTGGATCCTTAACCCACTGAGCAAGGCCAGGGATTGAATTCACATCACAGACTCTATGTTAGGTTCTTAACCTGCTGAGCCATAAAGGAAACTCCACGTATAATAGCTAAAGCTGTGGAATAGGCCTGCAGCTGCAGCTTCAATTGGACCTCTGGCCCAGGAACTTCCATATGCTGCAGGTATAGCCATAAAAAGGAAAAAAAAAATCTAAAATATTTGCCCTCATGGGCTGACCTTCTAGTACTAAATTCACTCACTTATTTTTAGACATAATAAATGAGTAAACTGTATATTAGAAATTGGTACATTCTTTAAAAAAAAGAAAGAATAGAGTAGGGTAAGAAAGATCTGGATTGCTAGAGTGATGGAGTTTGGCATTATAAAGTTTCATTCTTTCCTAAATTAAAGTTTTTGGCTTAAATTCCTCTATTTTTGATATTAGGATTGTAATCTCTGCATTCTTATGTTTCATTTTATTTAGTAAACTTTGCTGTTTCTTTGGTGTTCAGCCTTTTGAATTACTATATATCAGGTTTATCTCTTGTAGATAACACAGTTTGATTTTGCTTTATGAGCAAATTCGAAAATCTGTTTTTTTTTTTTCATTAAATGAGTATACCCTGATCAGATTTATTAACTAATATGTTGGGTCTCAGTTCTGTCATACTCTCTTACGTTGTAATTATTGTATGTAGTATGTTACCTCATGTTTACTGTGTTTTTCTTCTGTTTTTGCATGTCCTCTTTGTTTTTAATATTGCTTGCCTTTTTAGTTTTTAGACTGTATTTGGCATTTATAAAGGTTTCTATTTTTGTCCTAGCAGTTACCTTTGTTTTAATACTTATAAAGTGGTCTTAATCCTCCTTTTCTTTTACTCTTTTAAATGTTTGTATCTCTTCCATCAGTTTTTTTTAATTGAAGTACAGTTGATTAACCATGTTGTGCCAATTTTTGCTGTGCAGCAGTGTGACCCAGGCATACCCATTCTTTTTCTTATATCATCTTCCATCATGTTCCATCCCAAGAGATTGGATGTAGTTCCTGTGCTATACAGTAGGGTCTCATTCCTTACTATTCTAAATGCAGTAGTTTCCATCTACCGACCTCAAACTCCATGTTATCCCACTGCCTCCCTCCACCCCTGGGCACCCCGAGGACTGTTCTCTATGTGTGTGAGTCCACTTCTGTCTTGTGGACTCCAAACTAATACAGACACAATGAACTGATCCTATTTCTCTCTTTCTTCTCATTTTTTTCTTTGTTTCATTGTTTTATTCGTCAGACCACATCATGTTTACATATTCTTCTTCTATAATTCTTAGTTCTATAATTAACAGTATGAGATACTCACCATCAATCCTTTTGCCAGAGTTTCTCCCGCCAGCTCTTGACTAGACAAAATTAATCCTCAAATAGATTCCTTTAGAAAAGCACATGTGTTCTTTGAGTTTTGCCCATTTAAAACTGTTTTCTCTTACGTTGACACTTGAAGAACTTAGCTGGTGTCAGAATTTCTTTTATTTCTTGAAAATGCTGCTTCACATTGCCTTGCTTTATATTTCATTTTTGAGAAGTCTGGTTTCCTGTCCACTTCTCATAACTTTGTACTTTGTCATCTTTGGAGGCCCTGAGGATATTCTAATTTTCTTTAAATCTAATAGTCTTACTCAGACATCTCAGAGTTGCTTTTCTAGTTCAGTCTTTCCTGCTAACTATTTGGCCTTTCCCAATGTGTGGATTCAAGTCTTATTTTATTTTATGGAAAATTATATTGGATTATAGTTGTAAATACTAGTTCTGTTCCATGATTTTAATTTTCTTAATTAAGGACTCCACATGCACAAATGTCAGACATCCTTTTTTCAAGTTATATTTCAATCACTTTTAGTCTGACACGTTCTATCATTTTTTTTTTTTATTTTCCCACTGTACAGCAAGGGTATCAAGTTATCCTTAAATATATACATTACAATTACATTTTTTCCCCACCCTTTGTTCTGTTGCAACATGAGTATCTAGACAAAGTTCTCAATGATACTCAGGAGGATCTCCTTGTAAATCTATTCTAAGTTGTGTCTGATAACCCCAAGCTCCTGATCCCTCCCACTCCCTCCCCTTCCCATCAGGCAGCCACAAGTCTCTTCTCCACGTCCATGATTTTCTTTTCTGAGGAGATGTTCATTTGTGCTGGATATTAGATTCCAGTTATAAGTGATATCATATGGTATTTGTCTTTGTCTTTCTGGCTCATTTCACTGAGCATGAGATTCTCTAGTTCCATCCATGTTGCTGCAAATGGCATTATGTCATTCTTTTTTATGGCTGAGTAGTATTCCATTGTGTATATATACCACTTCTTCCAAATCCAATCCTCTGTCGGTGGACATTTGGGTTGTTTCCATGTCCTGGCTATTGTGAATAGTGCTGCAATGAACATGCAGGTGCACGTGTCTCTTTTAAGTAGAGTTTTGTCCGGATAGATGCCCAAGAGTGGGATTGTGGGGTCATATGGAAGTTCTATGGATAGATTTCTAAGGGATCTCCAAACTGTTCTCCATAGTGGCTGTACTAGTTTATATTCCCACCAACAGTGCAGGAGAGTTCCCTTTTCTCCACAGCCCCTCCAGCACTTGTTCTTTGTGGACTTATTAATGATGGCCCTTCTGACTGGTGTGAGGTGATATCTCATGGTAGTTTTGATTTGCATTTCTCTAATAATCAGTGATGTTGAGCATTTTTTCATGTGTTTGCTGGCCATCTGTACATCTTCTTTGGAGAAATGTCTATTCAGGTCTTTTGCCCATTTTTCAATTGTGTTGTTGGCTTTTTTACTGTCGAGTTGTATAATTTGTTTGTATATTTTAGAGTTTAAGCCCTTGTCAGTTGCACCATTTGAAACTATTTTCTCCCGCTCTGTGTAAGTTGTCTTTTTGTTTTCTTTTTGGTTTCCTTTGCTGTGCAAAACTTGTCAGTTGGATAAGGTCACATGGGTTTATTTTTGCTCTTATTTCTATTGCTTTGGGAAACTGACCTGAGAAAATATTCATGATGTTGATGTCAGAGAGTGTTCTGCCTATGTTTTCTTCTAGGAGTTTGATGGTGTCCTGTCGTATATTTAAGTCTTTCAGCCATTTGGAGTGTATTTTTGTGCATGTTGTGAGGGTGTGTTCTAGTTTCATTGCTTTGCATGCAGCTGTCCAGGTTTCCCAGCAATGCTTGCTGAATAGACTTCCTTTTTCCCATTTGATGTTCTTGCCTCCCTTGTCAAAGATTAATTGACCATAGGTGTCAGGGTTTATTTCCGGATTCTCTATTCTGTTCCATTGGTCTGTCTGTCTGTTTTGATACCAGTACCACACTGTTTTGATGACTGTGGCTTTGTAGTATTTCTTGAAGTCTGGGAGAGTTATGCCTCCTGCTTGGTTTTTGTTTCTCAGGATTGCTTTGGCGATTCTGGGTCTTTTTTTGTTCCATATAAATGTTTGGATTGTTTGTTCTAGTTCTGTGAAAAATGTCATGGGTCATTTGATAGGGATTGCATTGAATCTGTAGATTGCTTTGGGTAGTATGGCCATTTTTACAATATTGATTTTCCCAATCCAGGAACATGGAATATCTTTCCATTTCTTTACATCTTCTTTGATTAATGTTTTATAGTTCTCAGCATATAGGTCCTTTACCTCTTTGGTCAGGTGTATTCTGAGGTATTTGATGTTGTGAGGTGCAATTTTAAAAGGTATTATATTTTTGTATTCCTTTTCTAATATTTCATTGCTGGTATATAGAAATGCAACTGACTTCTGAATGTTAATCTTATATCCTGCTACTTTGCTGAATTTGTTGATCAGTTCAAGTAGTTTTTAGTTTGAGTCCTTAGGGTTTTCTATGTACAGTATCATGTCATCTGCATACAGTGACAGTTTTATCTCTTCTCTTCCTATATGGATGCCTTTTATTTCTTTTGTTTGTCTAATTGCTATGGCTAGGACTTCCAAAACTATGTTGAAGAGCAGTGGTGAGAGTGGGCATCCCTGTCTTGTTCCAGATTGGAGTGAGAAGGCTTTCTGTTTTTCCCCATTGTGTATTATGTTTGCTGTGGGTTTATTATCATTTTTTATGTTGTTTTCATTCTTCTTGTTTTTTTTTATTTTATCAAGGTCCTTTACAAAATTTTCCTTTGAATCTATTCTCACCTGGACATGTTATACCTTAGTGTTCATTTGTACTGTTTACTTTTTTCTTCAATTTCTTTCCTGGGCTCAGTTAAGTCTCATTTTATTTCTTCCTCTTTTTTATTCATCTAAACCGTTTATATTTCTAAGTGTTTTTAAATTATTTCTCAAAGCTTGTTTGAGGATATTTAATTCACTTTGACATATTGTGTTACAGTTCTCTACAGTTTTTTGGTTGGTTTGTGGGGAAATATTTTATCAGCTGAAATGCTTTAACTTTTACTAAATATTTTTCTAATAGATTTGTATGATGTAGTCTGCTTTTGTCTATTCCTCTATGTTCATAGTTGTAGAGCCCACTTGTTTTAATTCTGCCCTAATCTGTACAACTTCTTTTACAAATGGTGTTTTTGATGGAAAGACAGAGAGAGGAGAGCTTGATATGTTTTTCCCCCTTTGTCTCTTTGGTTTCTTTAATTTTCCACTCTGTTTCTATCTTTTCCTCCACAGCCAGATGTACAGGTTGCACTGCCCCATCTTCATCTGACTCCTCTCTTTCTGGAAGCAAGGACCCCTTGCATTTGCCACTTCCAATGCCAATCACTGTCTCTTAACCCAGTGCTATGAACCACCAAGTCCTGCCCTGTGCTCAGTGTTTTGGCATTTAGTATTGAACTTTCTTTACTTAGTGATTGTATATTTTGTGTTTTATCTAAGTCATCTTCACTTAGTTACTCTTTTTAACTGAATCTTCTAAGCCTCTCTCTTCCTGTTCATACCCACAGGCATGTAGGGCAGGCAGTGGAACTGCTACTGGAATTTTTTTCTACCACTAACAGGCGATTTGAAGATTACTGCATTTTCTGTTTCCTGCTGGTGCTAAAGGTGTGGATCAGCTGTGGTTTCATCTGTAGATAATCTCTGTTTTTTGGTTTTTTTTTAAGGTTTTGAGGGGAGGATGAAAGGGGAGATTCAAGCTCAGGCAGCGTCCAAACTCATATATTTTTCAAGACCTGAAATAGGGTCAACAGAGGAGATTTTAATGAGAAAGATGTATCAAACAGTGACTTGTAGGAGATTCAGAAGTTATTCATGAGCACTTGGGAGCAGAAACGTTCAGGCAGAGGAAACAGACAGTAGTAGGATGTAAACCTGTTTGATGTGTTTGAGGAAATAAATGAGGGGGACTGGAGTTGATGGTGGATGTGGATGTAGGGCAAAGAGTAGGGTAAGAGGTCAGAGAAATAAGAGGATTGGGTACATTTGTAAAGGCTGAATTACCTTGTCTGAGGATTACAGTTGGTAGTAGTGATATTCAAATCTAAGTATGTCTCCAACCTGTGTTGTTTGCACAATGTAATGGGGCTAATGGGGTGGTTGGCCAATGGGGACCTGCTATATAGCACAGGGAACTCTACTCAATATTCTGTGACAACCTTTATGGGAAAAGAATCTGAAAGAGAATGGGTGTGTGTATATGTCATACCTGAATCACTTTGTTGTACAGCAGAAATTATCACAACATTGTAAATATTTACTATACCTTAGTAAAACTTGAAAATAAACACATAAATGAAAATAAAATGTTTCACTGCCCCCCAAAAAAGTTTAATGAGGTTCACCCAAACTAAAACTATCACTCAGAATCTCCAATTTTGGGTTAGTAGATAGTCTTCTAGTATGGAAATACGTAGGACTTCATGGACTCAATTTATCTCTGGTATTCACTTTTTCCTGAGCCTATTGTACATTTCCACGCCAGTGCCCATATACACTCCTAGGGAAGAAATGACCCCTTTTAGCATGCAGTTCAAAACACATAGACAATTCTTTACCTTATACCCTTTAAATCTTAAAAATATTGCCAATATAACAACTGAAACAATTAATCAAAGACTTATTAGAAGCAAAAAGGAAACAATGGAATAAATGGGGCTCCTAATAGTAAAACCTATAATATCCACATTATGTAGTACTTATTATGTGCTAGGAACTATTATAATTGCATTATGTGTGTGTGTGTGTGTGTGCGCACGCGTGCGTGTGTGTATGTGTGCCATTCCCACAGCATATGGAAGTTCCCAGGCCAGGGACTGGGCACAGCAACAATCCTGTGACAATACTGAATCCTTAACCCACTGTGCCACAAGGGAACTCCCTGCATTACATATATTAAATCATTTATTCCTCAGCAACTCTAGGAACTAGGTCACTGTCAATTCTATGTTAAAGATGAAGAAACAGAGGATTTGTTAAACAACTTCCCTGAGTCTGCCCAGGGAATGCGGCTATCTGAATCATCTGTCTGGAAAAGTATAGATATATTATCTCTACAAAAATCTATTGGACTGTTAGAGGGAGCTTAAGTCCTTCCTTCTATCTGGCTTTTTCTTATCTGAGTATTTCCCGCTTGCTGTCAATCCCTGATAATTGACCTCGGTTGGAATTTACTTTCTCATATGACTCTACTTCCTTAGCAAAGGGATATGTTCTTCCCTTTTATCCACAAAGAAATATATTCCATAGCACTCTTGCTGGAAATAAACTAAGGTAAGAGTGTGAATTTCTTTAAAATAACCTGCTGGGATGATGAAACTCCTCCTCTGTGTTTCAAATTTCTTTTTTTCTAATATCTTTGTGTCTAGTTACTGAGTTTATTGAAAAAGAAAAGTTTGATTTCTTCTTTGTGTTGTCTTGCAGTTCATTAGATAGATTTTTTTTTCTCATCAGGAGCACCTGGGAGCATGTGAAAAACAAAGAGGAGTGAAGGGACCTTTTTAAAATAAGTCTACTCAATTTAAGTCCTCCCCATTGAATGCTGTATATTCAAGTGACTGAGTCACACCTAAGAGCCAGGAAACAAACTCAAGTAAATGAATAAATGCATTAGGTTACAAGGATGAAAAAAACAGTAAGCATGTAATTAACAATATGTGCTGTATGTACATGAAGAATGTAGCAAAGAAAAGACCTGCAGCCTTTAAGTCAATCAAGATAAGTAAGTGGTGTGCCCTGATCTTCCTTCTCTTCATATCCTATGAGTGCAGTGTTAGTCTATGGATCCCCTTCCTTGCCTCTTCAAGAAAGCTTTGTAGAGAGCTGTCAGAGATGCAGGCATTTGCACAGGGACACATACAAATATAATACTGAAGGCATAAAGAAGAGGGAACATTTCCTCCTGGGTGCCTAGTACATAGAAGCCATTCAGCAGAGATGTATTAAATATTGAAGAAATGACTGGTCACTTAGATGCTCCCTTTTACTAGTTAATTCAGAGAGTCGAAAGAGTTCTCCCTGTAGTGCAATAGAAGCCCTGGGATGCGAATTTGATCCCTGGCCACATAGAGTGGGTTAAGGATCAGGCATTGCCAGGGCTGCAGTGCAGCTGGCTACTGCAGCTCGGATCTGATCCCTGGCCTGGGAACTCCATATGCTGCAGGGTGGCCAAAAAAAGAAAAAAAAAAAGAGTTGAAAGGAAATACCACTTTGTTCTCTTGAGTTTCTTAACATGAGATATTGGGGACTTTTTGTGCACAGGATGAAAGTGTGGTAGCCTGTGGCAGTAGAAAGAGATGGCCAAGAATTACAGATTCAAATCCTAGCTTTACCATTGACTAGACATTCATAAATTTACACGTTCATTTATTAACAAAAGTTTATTGAGCATCTACCCTGTGTCAGACACCGTTTTGTTGAAGATGACAGTCGTGAACAAAAACAGGTAAAATTCCTAATATCATGCAGTTCACATTTCACGGAGGAGAACAGACAAGGAACAAGATACATAAGCAAAATATGTGGTATATTATAGTGGTAATTACTAAACAATAAAAGGGGACAAGACATGTGAGGGTGTGGTGTCCAAAATCTCAGGCACAATACCTAGGGAGGTATTTCCTGGAAAAAGTGACATTTGATTTAAATACCTTAAAGATATGAGGGGCTTAATGCAATATTTTTAATCTCTCTGAACTTTTTTCCTCATCTGTAATTTTGAGAGGATTAAATTGAATGGTCTGTGTCAAAGTAACTAGCTAAGATACCGCAACTGACTGGTGGTTTTTACATACGTGTCCTTTTGACACCCAGGTTCAAAGTCAGTACCACAGAGGATTGTGTCAGTAGTTCTCCAGCAGAGCTTAAATGCTTTAAAAGAAAAAAAGACATACAACAGAGCCAGTTAATCTTGGTGAAGGTTATTTTGGCCTCTATTGAGATATTTCATCATGAATATCACCTGTGGAGGTAGACCCCCTGCGGACACATTAGAGCAAGTTTTGATTCATGATTAGAAGACAACATCAGATTCCAAGGGTGCAGCATAAATTTACTATGATATATCTGACTTTATCAACCACTGTGAATGTTGATGGCTCAGGCTACTTGTCATTAATGAAAAATGAAGAACATGTTTTATTCATTCATCGCTAATTTGCATATATCTTGATTCAAAAGTAAAGCAATGCAGTCCAATAGATGGTGCCAGAGAGTTGCTTCTCACTGCAAGGCCAAAATTAGTTTGTTGAACAAAATCACTTGTGCAGGGATTCTGACTTATTTTCTCTGACCGTGTTGAAAATTCCTCACACTTGATGAATAGTTACGTCTATCAAAATAAACATAAGAAAAATCTAAAACTTTATGCTAGATTCACATTACTATACATGGAGTAGATACTTAGAAATCTCTTCAAAAACTTTAAATGTAGGAGTTTCTATCGTAACTCAGTGGTAATGAATCCTACAGGTATCCATGAGGACGTGGGTTCAATTCCTGACCTTGCTCAGTGGGTTAAGGATCAGGTGTTGACATGAGCTGTGGTGTAGGCTGCAGGCCACCACTGGATCTTGTATTGCTATGGCTGTGGTGTAGGCCAGCAGCTGCAGCTCTGATTCAACCCCTGGCATGGGGGAAACAAAAACTTTAAATGTAGAATTTTCAAATGAATTAGAAAGGAAAAAAATAATTCTAATGTTTTTACATTGTAATTAATCTTTGACAATTTAATAAAAATATTATGTGATTTTTGAATATATATCCAATGTATTAAATTGAATTATAAATATTTACATATTTGTGTTTATGCATGTATAGTGTATATATATGTACCCAAAATATATATATATATATAATATTTATAAGTATATATATTATACATATATACAAACATATATGTTAAAAATATTGAAACTGCTAAACACAAATTATGCAGAGAATACATGGTGGTTCAATCTACCTGTCTGAGGGGATTTTGTCACCAAATCATTCCTCATTAGAGTATGTGCTTCAAAATAGAAGGCACCATATCTTATTCATCAACCAGCCCTTTAATCATAATCACATTACATTCTTCATTCATTCAGCAAATATTCTTTGAATTAAAATCTCATACTGTGATATTTTGTTCTCAAGATCTCCTACCCTTTGTATTACTTTTATAACAGTTTAGTGATTAATAGTAGTCAGTCTTTTCTTAGATATACATGCTGATTACATATGTTTTATACAAAACTTTGTTACAATCATGGAACATATGAATTTTAAAACCATTAAATTCACATAGAAAAGTGCCAGGCAACATGGAGAACATGATATAAATGTTGTTATTACTATAATTAATATATTCAATATCATCAATAATGTTTATAGTTATAACATGATATAATAATGTGTGGTTTTATAATAATGTATAGAACCACAATATTGGATTGCTTATACACAGGCACAAGCAATGATAAAAATATGTATTACATTAAGAAAAATAAGAAAATTTAATGAAACAGAAATGTACTCTAAACACTAGGTTTTGGCAGAAGTTTAGAGATAGAAGCGAATTCTGTGTAATAAATATAGTGTTTGAAGTTATTTCATTTGGAAAATAAACAACAGTATATAAATTTGTTGTCTGAGGTACATTACAGACGATGAAAATTGACAAAAGTTAAGACTATTGCAAATTATCACAGTATCATAAAACTATGTATTATATGAAAAATGGTTTAAAATAGAAATAGATATTTTAGTAGAAATCAGGAAATAAAGATTATCTTGAAGTAGATTTGGGGAGCAAAGTGTATATTAAGCCAACTGTAGCTGATAAGGAGCAGATGGTCAAATTGTGTGAATAAAGTCTGAGAAAAAAAATACAGGTTGATTGGCTTAAGATATTTTAAAAGAGTAGAGAAAGATCTGAATATATTGAATCTCAGAAAGTGAGAATATTTCAACGTCTTTGTTTAGAAAGCATCTTTGAATTTTTTCCAGCACACAGATTTGTATTTGACATGAAAATTAGCATATTATTAAACCTCAAGAGCCTAGAGGATCCCATATGGTTTCCAGTCTCCTGTGATTACCCATAGGAGTCTGAAGTGTGACGCAATTTGGTGTAGATACGGCATTGGATGACAATTTTAAGAGGAGGGGAAATTTTTTAATCTCTCTTCCCAAGGAAATTTTATAATCAGATCTTACCATTTTACATCAAATATCTGATACCTAAAACTTAAAAATTATTTCTATATTATGGGATCATTGTTCTGATATTAAGATGGATACTATGTTTCATGATTCCATCACTTCCATTATTATGATTTTAGTTAAAGAAATAAGGGGTACACTATTATTTTAAATTTTATGTTATTTTATTTTATTTTATTTTATTTTGTCTTTTTGCCATTTCTTGGGCCGCTCCTGTGGCATATGGAGGTTCCAGGGCTAGGGGTCGAATCGGAGCTGTAGCTGCCAGCCTACGCCAGAGCCACAGCAACGCAGGATCCGAGCCACGTCTGCGACCTACACCACAGCTCACGGCAACGCCGGAACCTTGACCCACTGAGCAAGGGCAGGGATCGAACCCGCAACCTTATGGTTCCTCGTCGGATTCGTTAACCACTGCGCCATGACGGGAACTCCTATTTTAAATTTTAAAAATTTTTTTCTTTAGGGCCGCACCTGTGGCCTATGGAAGTTCCCAGGCTAGGGGTCTAATCAGAGCTGTAGCTGCCGGCCTACACTACAGCCACAGCAGTGCCCGATCTGAGCCGCGTCTAGGACCTACACCACAGTTCATGGCAATGCTGTATCCTTAACCCACTGAGTGAGGCTGGGCATCGAACCTGCAACCTCCTGGTTTCTAGTTGGATTCGTTTCCACTGTGCCACGACGGAAACTCCAAGGATTGCACTATTATTTATGCCAGAGTATACTCATAACCCCTGCTGATAACTTTGATACCTACTCTGTAACTGTAGTTCTGTGCTACTATAGCCCAGGAAAGTTTTATAATAATTTCTTTTCAATAACTTCTACAATAATTAAACATAGCTCTTCCAAACTGCCCATTTTTGCTTAAATCTCCCTCTGTAAAATGGCTCAGTAGTGGACATGCATGTGTTTTCATCTGAATAAATCCTCCTAAGCAACCAAGTTAGGTCTCATAACTCCATATTATGGGTCTCAAACAGCCTGGGTAAACTTCCTTAAGAGGTAAGGCTGTTTTTCATTTCTAGGTCTGCTTAACTCCAAAATGCTTGTTCAATCTATCTCCAGGACTCATATATTCTGGTTGTCTGGGACAGTTCTGATTTATGTCCTTCCAGGTTAGCATTTGTCCTTCATCAAAGTGTCCTACTTTAGATGATAAATTATATGGTCACTCTAGATTACAGTAAGAAACCAGATCATTTCTTCAGGATTCAGACGCTGCATCAGTTCACTAGAAAACTAGAAATGTGGTTTCTATTTTAAAAGCTTTAAAACAATTAAAGAGAATCTGAATATCTATTCAAGTTAGTGTCTATAAGACATTTGCATAAATACATACATGTATACCAGTTAATCTAATGCTATAAACAATCATTATAGGAAAGATCGGGGCTGGTACCAGAGGTTAATATATAGAATTATTTTGGAATTCCCATCGTGGCTCAGCAGTAAGGAACCTGACCAGTATCCATGAGGATGCTGGTCCAATTCCTGACCTTGCTCAGTGGATTAAAAATCCAGCTTTTCCCTGAGCTGTGGTATAGGTCACAATGTGGCTTGGATCTGAAATTGCTGTGGCTGTGGCTACAGTTCTGATTTGACCCCTAGCCTGGGAACCTCCATATGCTGTGGGTGCGACCCTAAAAAGACCAAAAAATAAAAATAAAATAAAATTGTTTTGCATGCTACAAACATGATTCCTTTGGAAAGAATTTGTTCCTGAGTAAAATTTATAATGAAGGATACTCTTCTTCAGGCTTTTTAATTCCCTACCCATATTTTTTTAACTGATAAAAACAAAAAATGATTTTTTCCAGGTAATAGAGTTTTAGGATATTATCATGAAGATAATTATCTATACATAGATATAGGGCCAGCTGAGCACCAGGCCAAAGTCCTTAAAGTCCTACAGAGCACCCCTCTCTACAACACATACCCACCCCAAACTTTCTCACCTTCTGCCTCACTTTTGCTCATTCTCCTCCAGCCACAGTCAGTTTCCTGGAATGTATTGCTTTCCTCCTTTCTCCCACAGAGCCTTTGAAATTGCTGTTCTCTGTACTTAGAATGCTTTTCTTTTGCATCCCCATGGCTTGCTTCCTCTCTTTCAGGTCTTTGCTCAAATATCATCTTCAAATGGAGACCTTTTTAATTGAATTAAAACAATATTCCCCCATTCTTGCTACACCTATTTTTTGCCTACTTTATTCTTCTTGACAGTACTTATACTTTCTTACCTACTGTATAATTTACTTATTTCTTACACGTATTCTCTGCATGCCCCTCTAAAATGTAAGCCCATCGAGAGTGGGGTTTTTATTTTGTTTGTTTTGTTTTGAGGGTCTGTTTCTTTTAATACTATTCTTGAATTATGTAACATAATATTTGTCATACTGTAGGTCCTCAGTCAATATTTGTTGACCAAAAGAATGAAGAAATAGATTCCAGATATGCTGAATATCAGCTTAAAGATGATGCTTTACATTCTTGTTGGAAGTATGTTTCAGAGATTAGCAGTGCCATCCACTGGAATAGAATCTCTTTAGACTACCCTTAGATATTAGCCATCACTGAGAACCAGAAAGAGTTAGCACCTTATGTGTGTATATAGTACCAAAGCTCATGATAATACTATGAGGGACATGAAATTAAGTAATTTGCTTCTTCCTCACAAAGAGTAGTGGATTCAGTTGATAAGCAGTCAACTTTTTTCTTGTTGTTTGTTTTGTTCTGTTTTTTCTATTGCGATGAGACCGATTTGCGATGTGACTGAACATAAAGTGTAAGACTGATTTTCACTCCTGGATTGTGGATTCAGCCTCATTTCTTTCTGGCAACAACGTGTGTGTACTTAATGAGCTAATTTCTAGGGGCCCAGGATGGCTGTCCTTCTGATACTATTGAAGTTCTTATTTGATAGGCACATATTAATCAGCAACTCTATTGGCAGTCTTGAAAAATAGCTGTTCCCTTGAAATGACTTTTTTTTTTTTCATTCATGGTAATATGACCAGTCTCATTTAGATTAACCAATGAATATAGGAAAATAAAAGGAAATAATATCACTGACTGATTGCTGAGTCCTTACAAGATGAAATATTAATATTCAGATAGTATAGTAAAAGAGCCAGATTTTGGAAAACTAGCTTCACTCTGTTTGGTAACAAGTAAGCATTTAAAAAGTGTTAGTACTTTAATTTCTCCACTACCCATTAGAGCTCCCTTGCACTTGAAAAATGAATGTAAACATATAAACATCCAAAATTGAGTATAGATTTCCTATAAATTAGAGACATTTTTAAAATTAAAGAAAGCATTGTATATGTATTTTTAAATATACTTTAAATGCATACAAAATGAGTAAAACTCATTACATCTTAAGATGCATTAGGTTTAAGGAACCATATGATATAAATCAATTGACTGTTCTTCCATTAAGTATCTACAGTAGCCTGGAAGATTTTCTCTTTCATTTTGCTTGACTCTGATTATAATTTTATAGCTGAAATCATTCTAAAACACATGGGACAATGGAAAATCTTCTATGTGGCAAAAATGAGCTAACTTTAAGCTGCTGATTCAGGTTTTACATAATGCAAAAAAATATTTCAGAGACCACATTATGAGAGTGCAAGAAATTTCAGCTGCTGACACTGTAAAGAGTGCTTTCACTGTGCTTTTATAAGGCATACTGAAAATCTATAGGCTTCAACAGATCTAGCATATAGTGAAAAATCCAGAAATTGCTGTGCTTCAGTGGTAATTTTTTTTTCTTTCTTTTTTTATTTTTTTATTTTCCCACTGTACAGCAAGGGGGTCAGGTTATCCTTACATGTATACATTACAATTACATTTTTCCCCCACCCTTTCTTCTGTTGCAACATAGTATCTAGACAAAGTTCTCAATGCTATTCAGCAAGATCTCCTTGTAAATCTATTCTAAATTGTGTCTGATAAGCCCAAGCTCCCGATCCCTCCCACTCCCTCCCCCTCCCATCAGGCAGCCACAAGTCTCTTCTCCAAGTCCATGATTTTCTTTTCTAAGGAGAGGTTCATTTATGCTGGATATTAGATTCCAGTTATAGGTGATATCATATGGTATTTGTCTTTGTCTTTCTGGCTCATTTCACTCAGTATGAGATTCTCTAGCTCCATCCATGTTGCTGCAAATGGCATTAGGTCATTCTTTTTTATGGCTGAGTTTTTTTTTCAAATTGTATAACTGGTATGGGATTTTCCTCAATCTCTTATGCTCTCAAAAACTTAGAGAAGTTCCTGGTACATACTAGTTGCTTAAGAAATGTTTGTCCCTTTGTCAGATTAGCTTTCTTTTATTGAAAAACACAAGAATATGCTTTCACAGTAAAAATTTCCAACAGCTCAAAAGAATTGCAGTCAAAAGGAAATATCCTTCCCTTCCTAGAACCCCAGTGCTCCTGCCAGATGAACCTTATCCAAGTTTCCTGAAAGACTTCAACTTGGCAAAGAGCATTCATGCAGATATGTTTTCCCTCATGATACTACATTAAGAAAAGGATTTAAAAGGGTGTACATTAGCCAGTTTTAAAAGAACAGCAGGATGTTTATCTACAAGCAGATACCTTCGGCAATTTTAAGAAGATACATTTGGACGGAAGAGAGTTGAATGAGGAAACGGAACAGTCTCATAGTGAAAAAACACCATAATGGAAGGGCAAGGGGTCATTCGAGAATATTTTTCCTAAAAGTGGGGGAGAGGGTGGATAAACCAAGGAAGAAGAAAGGAAACCCATGAAGTTGTGGATCCATTTCTAAACAAGTCTGTGGAACAGGGCTGGAGAGTGGTCAGTCCTGTTTGAAGTTGATCCCACCAAGTAAAGGAGAAGCTGGAGGAGGGAGATTATAGGAGAATATCTCAGAAAGGGTATCCTTCATTTAACATAGTGTCATGTCTTTATTAAGTTATATCTGTTTTAAAAATATGGATAGTATTTCTCTGTAAAAGCATGCATTTCTCTTTCACTCTTTCTCCTTCTCACACTTGGTTATTGAAAATGTGTATACACAGGAAATTATGGATAGGCCACATGGTTTAAGAAACAGCAGGAGGTGTGCCAAAGATAGTCAGCAATTCTAGTGATTACATAGGAAGAGGTTTGGTCATTTTGTTACAAGATGATGGATTGGGCAATAGCCCAAGAGAACTGAACACCCAGAGCTGATGTCCTGTCTGCTGGGAGATAAAGCCTTACTGTGTAACCTTAAGAGTTATAAAAAGATGCAAATAAGGAAAAATGAAGTAAGTAGTGTTACAGGCTGACTATTGTGTCTCCTCAAAATTTATATGGTGAATCCTAACCCTAATATTATGGTATTAGGAGGTAGGGCTTTGGGGAGATAATTAGATCATGAGGGCTCCACCCTCATGAATGAGATTCACACTCTCACAAAAAGACCCCTGGGAGCTCCTTCATCCTCTTTCCTCCATGTGAGGACACCATGAGAAGTCAGAAATCTACAGCTCAGAGGAGGGTTCTCACCAAAACACAACTATGTTGGCAACCTGGTCTCAGACTTCCAGACTCCAGAGCTGTAGGGAATACATTCCTGTTGTTTAGAAGGCCTCCAGTCTATGGTATTTTGTTATAGGAGCTCACTGACTAAGACATATGGAAAATGGAAGATGATGGACAGTCTCTATCAAGGATCCTTTAGTTATAGTAGTGAAAGGGGGAGACACTGGGAGAGGAGTTGGAGCAGAGAGAGAGGAGACTGCATCATGGCCCCATATTAAGCCAGATTCTTTTTCTGGTCTTTTGTCTCAGTTAGCAGCTAGATATGGGTTCTCTCAAGAAAAAGTGTGCTCCAGGAAAAAAAAAAAAAAAAGTGAAGAGAAGTCTTACCAGATGGACGTGGACTTGCTCCCAGGGAGAACGGTTTACTACAAGTGGGTTGAGTGAGAAATAATAATTTTGCCTCAGTATTAGTAGTTTTAGGCTGAATCAGCATTCTGTTTATCGACTGATCTCCAGGTTACTGGCCAAGATGCTCTTCAGACTAAAACAGCTTTGTTGCAAGTTGGGTTCTCCAGGAAGCAGACTCTGAGATGGAAGTTAGTATGTGGGATGTTTACCAGTGGCTATCATAGGGAACAAAACATCTAAGAAAGGGTGGAAGGAAGCAGGATTGGGCAGAGGAAGAAGTGGAGTCATGATGCATAATTAACAGCCTCTGCTCATTCCAAGGAATCTCAGAAGTGGATATTCTCTTACATTGGGCCCCAAAAGGGAAAGCCTTTATCCCTCTACCTGGATCAGTCATCTGAGGAGGGTGCTACCCCTGAGTGTGGTCCTGGGTCAGTGCATTTCTCTGTGTGTGAGGCAGTCTAATGAGGCTGTAAGCTGAGGAAAAGGCAGCTTGCTGACAGCATTTCAGCTGCTGAAGCAGGTTCATAATATTCCTGAGACATCAGAATAGCCTGAAAATGACAAAGGCAGCAAATGAAAGGAAAAAAACAAGAAAGAAAGAAGAGCTATAAAACCCATGATGGTAAGGCTAGGATGAGGTGGATGGTCAAAGCAAACTTTGTTGGAAAGGATATTTAATAACCATTCATCTTTATGTAGTCACAATAATATCAACATTATTTATTTATTTTGCCTTTTATATTCAACCTGCTGAAATTCAGAAGATTGATGGTTATAAAACAAAATGCATTTGTTCTTCACATTAACAATCAAAACAAAATTATTGATAATAGGGAGTTCCCATCGTGGCGCAGTGCTTAATGAATCCGACTAGGAACCATGAGGTTGCGGGTTTGGTCCCTGCCCTTGCTCAGTGGGTTAACGATCCGGCATTGCTGTGAGCTGTGGTGTAGGTTGCAGACGCGGCTCGAATCCCGCGTTGCTGTGGCTCTGGCGTAGGTCGGTGGCTACAGCTCTGATTAGACCCCTAGCCTGGGAAACTCCATATGCCGCGGGAGCGGCCCAAGAAATAGCAAAAAGACAAAAAAAAAATTGATAATAGGTTTGGGAGTAGAAAGTGGAGATAGAGTATGGTTACAAGATAAAGTGGGAAAACAAATACCATCTATATTAATGGGACAAGAAATAGAGGTAGAAGTAAATTATTCAAATTTACATGGATACCAATAGAGAAATAAAAATGGTGACATTACTGTATTGAAAGGAAAGACAAATGAAAAATGATTGTGTAAATGACCTATCTTATGAGAGCAGCAAGTCAAATGATAGAGTGGAAAACAGCTAAATCAAGAGAAGCCGTTGAGTTGTGTTTTTTAGATAAATGTAAGGAACTACTTGCGATGATTTTTTTTTTTTTGTCTTTTGTCTTTTGTCTTTTTGGGGCCACACCTGCAGCACAGGGAGGTTCCCAGACTAGGGCTCTAATTAGAGATGTTGCTGTTGGCCTATGCCAGGGCCACAGCAAGCCAGATCTGATCTGTGTCTGCAACGCAAACCACAGCTCACGGCAACGCCGGATCCTTAACCCAGTGAACGAGGCTGTGGATGGAGCCCGAAACCTCATGGTTCCCAGTTGGAATTGTTTTTACTGCTCCACGACAGGAACTCCTTGGATGATTTTTTTAAAGTAGTTTTCTTAGAGTTCCCACGGTGGTGCAGTCATAACGAATCTGACTAGTATCCATGAGGATGCAAGTTCGATCCCTGGCCTCATTCAGTGGGTTACGGGTCCAGCATTGCCGTGAGTTGTGTACGTCACAGTTGCGGCTCAGATCCCCTGTTGCTGTGGCTGTGGCATAGGCTGGCAGCTGCAGTTCTGATTCAGCCCCCGGCCTGGGAACTTCCAGCTAGTGGGGCCCCAAAAAGACAAAAATAAAAATATAAAAATAAAAGTAGTTTTCTTAAGAATCAATACCCAAAGTAGAGAGGAGTGAGACAGAGGATGACTACTTTTACTTATTACAAGCATTCATACTATTTATGTGAAAGTTTTTCCTGTGATGTGCATGTTCATATTCCTTGATATATACTTGAGTTATTAGCTATTTTCTTATTTACTTGTAAAATATCTTTCCAATGATAAAAGTTACCACATTATCATAATTTAAATTTTTTATTTACATTGTGACCATTCGTTATTACTTTCAAAATTGTATGTAGAAAAAAAACATAGTCTATATGGTATTAGTATGTAGTCAAACGAATCAAACTTTAAGGTTTTTTGGGGGAGTTCCCTTTGTGGCTCATCCTCATAGTCTCCATGAGGTTGTAGGTTTGATCCTTGACCTCGCTCAGTGTGTTAACTATCCAGTGTTGGCTATAAGCTGTAGCATAGGAGATATGAACATAATATTAGATGGGTTATCTTAAAGCAATCTCTGGACGATCTCTAGCATTTCATACAATTTCCAAATAAACACCAGCATCAGCTATTTTTTTTTTTAATCATAGCTTTACAATGTGTTTGTTTTAACATCTGATGGGGCTTTTCCCATTCAACATACTTTTTCTCTCTACCCTCCTCCCCTGTTCACCCCAAATCCATTCTTACATGTTTATTCTTTCTCTAGATCATCTTTCAAGCCTCCCAAAACAATGTTTGGAGTTTTATTGTTTGTTTGTTTTGAGGGGAAGAGAGTATTATATTGGATTTATAAATGAATAAGGGAGAATCACCATCTTTGCAATATCGAGTTTGCCTATCCATGAATAAAGCACATGGGCCGTTTATTTTTTTAGGGTTATAGTATAGAACTGTTGCATTAATAGTCATAAATGTAATTGGCCCAAAGTTTTTGTTTGTTTTGTAGCTATCCCTTTATCAGGTTAAATTTCATTGATATGTTTAATTTTTTAAGAGGTTTAGCGCTTTAAAGTTTTTTTCTAATCTTCATGAAATCTAGATCAGTCAAAATAATAGTAAAAACATTTATTTCATGGAAATTTAGTTGGTAGTAGCTTTACATATAAACACAACATCTTACAACTTGCTCAGCTCCCTTTATTAAAGTTGACCTGTTTGTGTTTAATATTCCTTCTAAAAAAATAATTGTTCTAATTATAACATAGAGTTGAAAATTGAGGGTTATTTTAATTTTCACTTCAATTATTTCTCCCATTAATATTTCTAGCTTTGTGATTTCTCCTTTTGTTTCTTAATTAGTTTTTATATTTTAGCATTTATTTCAAAGAACCACATGGTGGATTTATATATTAGTTGTAATGTATTTGTAACTTCTAAATGTCACTATTTTCTGTAATTATTAGTTTTTTCCAATCTGTTTCATTAGATTTATTTCACTTATTTTATTTTTAGTTTGCTTTTAGTTTACCAGTTAATACATTTATTTTATGTTATTATTTTGATGTGTATTTAAGACTATAAATTTTCCTGTAGTGACAACTTTAACCTATATCATAGATTCTGATCTTTAGTTTTTTTAATCATTATATTTTAAACATTCTATAATTTTGTTTCTGCTTTTCCTTAGACTCTAGGTTTTTATTTGAAGATATTTTTGAGGGGGAATCTTATTTTTTATTTGACATTGTCATCAGAGAACAAAGTACATAGTGTTTGTAAATTGTGGAATTCACTAAATTATACTTAAGGTTTACTGTATAGCACATTTTGAATATATATCCGAAAGAATTTGAAAAGAAAGTATATATTCTATTTTAATAGAGTTTAATATACTCATATACACCTAAAATACCTTACTATATGACTAACATTTTATACACACAACCTGTAAATTCTTATCATTTTTGCCTACTTGATAAGCCATAGATTATAAAATAAAAATTAAATTCACCCACTTTTCTGATAGGCCCATTGCATTCTGCAAGTGTTTCTCTTTGACTTTTGCTTATAAATTTTGGATGACAAATCTTTATTGTGATTATACAATATGTGTAGTCTTGTTTAGTGATTTGGCCTTTAAATCAAACATATTTTTTACTATAATAACCTTCTCTCCATTCTTTTAATATCTGTATTTGTGTATCTATGTTTAATTTCTAGACTCTCCAAGTTATTCTGTTACAGGCATTGCTGCCATTTATGGCAATAGTGTGTGTGGGGCAAGGGGGTTGACACATTTGTCTTTTATTACGTACCTTTTTTGAGAGATAAAAGGGAACTTCACCTAATTGCATGCTCATCTACACACACACAGATATATAGTTAGCACTATAAACCATGCTCTGGATTATGATCTGAGGCTATAACAATGAACCCTGTACTTACAGGAGGTTGGGGTTTGGGAGACAGGGTGGGATGGGAAGATATTAAAGAAAAAGAAAAGTGCAGATTTCTTCATCCTGGCCCCACATTTGTATCTCCTTAAGAGTTTTTTTGAAAATCGTATACTTGGGTCCCATCCAAAGTTAAATGAATTGAAATCTCTGGAGATGGGACCAACTATAAGTATTCTAAATATTTCCCCAGATGAGACTAACAAGTGGCATGTATTCTGAACACTGATAAACAGCCAGTTTTGCAAGTCTTTTTCTTGAAGTCAGATGAAAAGCTTTTCTTTGCTACCTTGCTTTCCATTGCTTCCTCTATTCCCAGATCTGGTGAGATGAAAAAAAGACATTGCAAAGCTAAGATAAATGGCAGTTTGATTGTGCTTGGAGTTTATTCATTTGCTTATTCTGCAAACATTTATTCAGCATCTGTTAGTTGCTAGTGACAAAAAATTAACATGACATTGTCTGTCTATAGAGAGATACAGATAATCTAATTATAAACCCTAATGTTAACTGCTAAGTTATAAAGATAAATTTTAGTTAGACAGGTAAAATGAGGAATGGGAGTGGCTTTATTCAGAGAGAAGGAAAAATGGAAATGTTTTTCTACTTAATTTATTTGTGGAAGAAAAATGGGTGATTTTTCCTATGGTACTTTTTAATTTTAGTCTTCTAATTTTTTTTTTAGTATTTATTTCCATTGCCCCTGTATTTCCTATAAACTGCGAGTTAAATTTAAAGACTTAATCTCATTCTGGTTCAAGTTTTCCCCAGAATACCTCATAGATAGTTTTGAGTACTTCCATCAAGAGACCAGTGCTATGTGTTTGTCTCTCTTTTTTTGGATTTTAGTGACCATTTATGATTGTTGCCTAAATCTAGCATTTTATCCAGGACTCCAAAGTGAATATATTCTATTATTCCATCTTAATTTTTTTCTATAATATTTCTGTGAAAATAAACTTCTTCTGTTCAACTCTAGTTATGCTGCAGTACACTGTGTGTGGGAAAATAAAAATAAATGCTTGATTGTTTATTAGTTTTCAAAATAATGAATTGATTAATATCATGACTGATGAAAAATTTTTCTTACTATTTTTATGAACTCATGTTTTAAATATTTAATGTTTTCGATCTATCACAGCTATTTTTTTTCTCAAATCTTTTCAACCGTAATCAGTGAGGACAACTTCAAATTGGCGCGAAAGAAATTTAGACATAAACAGAGCTGTTTCTGATAGGGTCTTTGTTTCCTGTATGATAGAATGTAACTAAATTACCTTGTACTCAACCTGATCCACACCTAGAATCAGGCAATCTTTTCAAGTACGAGTAGGAAATGGTGTATTGCAACCTTTTCTCCATATTCCTGTAAACTGGGGAAGATGGTGGTGCTTTTCTGAATATGAATGAGAGGATTAGGTAGTTCCACATAGGGTGTGAGTTCTGTCAGGAAATCGTGCCTTGGAGACAAGAATTTTTTTCGTAAGTTTTCTCATGACTATTACTAAACCTTTTGGGCAAATATTGGTAGACCGTGGCTTACCTCCTTGGATGATGAAGAAAATCCATGTGATACTTGCAGGCAATTATTTTATAAATTATTTTATAAATTATTACCACTGCCTTTCATGAAACTATGTAACTGTCAAGGTATAATGATGACCAGAAAATGTTTATTGAATAGTTGCTATGCTAGGTATAAGGGATTCAAACATGATGAAGACTTGTCCTTCAGTTCATTTAAAAAGTGGCAGATATTACCATGGGAGCTCAGAGAAAGAAGTGATAAATTCTGCCTGAGTGAAAGAGAGAAGCATTCAAGGAGCAAGAAGTTTTTGAATAAAGGCTTGGAAAGGAGTAAAATTTTGGTGTATGAGAGGCACAGAAGGGTTGAAGAAGAAGATATTGGATATTATTTCAAACAACTAGAAACAGAAGTCATAAAGACCCTGGAATTTCAAAACGTGTGACTGATCTGTGTAGTTGCAGTGCCTGAGTGGAATTTCGAATATTATCCTGAGAAGACATTTAGGTCAGTTTGTTAAGGCAGGGGGGCCATGCGCAGTCATTATCTAAATTTAGGTATTTACAGTGAGAAGTAAATAGAGAAGCAGATTGGTAAGACACCATAACTATAGAGCAATCATTTTGGTGAATGAATGTGAGAGAGGATTTCAGGATGACAAAGTAATTCTGCTTATGATGACTGGTGCTACTTGGTTGATAATGGAGTGAAACAATACCAGGATAGTTAGAACTCAAGAATGACCCAATAAGATATTAA
Organism: Phacochoerus africanus; assembly: GCF_016906955.1. Taxonomy (NCBI): domain Eukaryota; kingdom Metazoa; phylum Chordata; class Mammalia; order Artiodactyla; family Suidae; genus Phacochoerus; species Phacochoerus africanus. The sequence continues at coordinate 52,330,134 of NC_062549.1, read as the reverse complement.
AGAACTTATAAAATCAAGTACCATAAAGAAATTGAGTAGATAACCAAGAATCAGAGTGATTCACTAATAAATGTGTTATCTGGCAAAATTGAAGTTTATTGACTTGCTCAACACCTCATTCATTCATTCACTCATTTATTCATTCATTTACATGAATTAATTATCACATCTATTCATTCACATTCTTTCTGCCCAGGATCATCTTCTCAGCATACAGTATTCAAACTTCCAATCAGTCACTTTATATGATAAACACGTGGATCAACCACTCTTTCAACTTTGGAATCAGTGCAGTGTTCATGTTACCTTGCTATGTGCAAAAAACACAAAGAAAAATAAAACTTGATCTTGCTCTTGGATCTGGTTCAATGTGGTGGCTTAATTACAGCCAGCAGGTAAAAGGAAATTGAGATTAAAGTCCAGAACTCCCAATCTAGTGTTGTTTTGGTCATACCACCTCTTCTTTGTCCTGTCTCACCTGGGGCTGCTCCTCACTCTTTGACTCCGTATTTTAAACCAAACGTAAGATGGTATTTGCCCACTCTTGCTAAATATTGACATTATAATTAATTGTGAGTTGTCTCTGTGCTTTGGCAGGGGCATTTGGGAGTTTCCGCCTCAGAAGGTCATGTGCTTCTGAGTGTGTTGATGATCCACTCTGTCCAAAGACAATGGTAAAAAATCAAAATTCTTCAGTACAATATGACAGTTCACCTTTTAGAGTTCAGGCTTCAAGTAGAGGGCTGGCTTCTAACACAGGTGGTGTAGGTGTGTCTAATTTTGCCCTGCTGTATATATTAGATTAGTAAATGATAAATTATTTTTTAAAATTATGTACTTATTAAATAAGCATGAATTAATTCATTTCTATCCAACAGTAATTTAAATATTTAACTTCTTAATGCATTTTGGTAAAGAGAGCAGTTCACAAACTAAGTGTGCTTTAAACTGATTCTTAGTTTACTCTTTTTCTTTATATTCATCTTCCTTAATTTATGCTCAAAACATCCCCAGGCAGTTGATGCTGACTCTGGCTTATTTGACTTCAAAATTCTTGAGAGCTTATTCCTTTGTAGCGGGGTTTAATTTTTTTCACTTTAAGATATTTTTCTCTAAATATTTCCCACTGCCAAAAAAATAAAAACCCATCTCCTTCCGTCTTTTGCACTGATTTCCCGCTGCCATTGGGATCCTGGTTATGGAATTTCTGCTGGAGATCTTTCTTTTTTCCCCCGAGAAGCACCTAAGGAACTTCAAAGAGCTTTTGTTTTGCTTTTATACATTCCCATTTAAGGAATTATTCATAACTCTTTCTGCCAGGCATTCAACTCTTTTTGAACATAATGTTTATAAACCAAATAACAATTTCTCACTGTATTGTCCCTTTGGAAGGGGCTTCAGGAAGGAAACATCAGGGATCTCAGCTGTCTTAAAGAGATGATTGCAAAAAAAGTGAGAATTGAATAATGTATTTTCACCAAGAAGTTCAGGTTTCTAGTAATGTATTCATCTAATTGTGTTAGACAAATCTGCAAAGGCTTTGCTTTACCAACTTGATTATTGTTTAAAAAATGAGCTATTGAATTTTTAGAATTGGAAGAGATCTTAAAGGTTTGACAGGTCCTTGGAGTTCCAGGAGTGGCTCAGCAGGTTAAGAACCCAACTAGTATCCATAGGATGTAGGTTCAATCCTTGACCCAGCGTTGCCACAAGATGCAGCATAAATCACAGATGTAGCTCAGACCCAGCATTGCTGTGGCTGTGGCGTAGGCAGGCAGGTACAGCTTCAATTCAACCCCTAGCCTGGGAACTTCCATATGCCCCCGGTGAGACACTAAAAAGAAGGGAAAAAAAAAAAAAAAGATTTGACAGGTTCATTTCTCACTTGTAGGGGATAGCAGTGTGGCCCCCAGAAAGATGGGCAGTTCAACTTTCCAGATTTCAGGAGGACCAGGTCAAGCCTAGAATGCCTGTTTCCTCTGCTCTCCTTGTTCATTACATTCTTTGACATCAGTGCAAATGTCACTTCTTCCTGAGGCTCTCTCTGGTCTCTTCCTGTCTCTTCCAAAGGCCCAGATGTATAATCAGGATGACTTCACAGAACTTTATAAGTACGAAAAAGGTAGTTCTTATTATCTCATTAAGACTGAATAATGCTGGTGCACAGGAAGATTATATATATATATATATATATATATATATAACATTTTCATTTTTGGGGACCTCACCCACTGCATGTGGAAGTTTAGGGATTGAACCCATGCCACGGCAGTAACAATATTGTGTCCTTAACCTACTGAGCCACCAGGAAACTCCTCTAGCATTTTCTTTAGCATATACTAGATACTCAATAAAAATTCATTATACAAAATAACTCTTGTTTGCCTGTTAGTGTGGTCCTCTTTTTCTTACTAGGTAAGGCAAGATATACAAGATACAGAATATTTTAGAGTACTTTCTTTGAAGGTAATGCAGTTTGACTTAAATTTGGTCCTTTAGATTCAATCTTACTTGTTTTTACTTAAATTTTTGTTGTAAGAGGGTATATGCCAATGTTTTAAGTGGAGTATAAAAGTAAGACATAAAATTCAGTGCTATTTTATTTTATTTTATTTTATTTTATTTTATTTATCTTCTTAGGGCCATACCCATGGCGTATGGAAATTCCCAAGCTAGGGATCAAAATGGAGCTGTAGCTGTCAGCCTACACCACAACCACAACAATGCCAGATCTGAGCCACATCTGTGACCTACACCACAGCTCACAGCAATGCTGGATCCTTAACCCACTGAGCAAGGCCAGGGATTGAACCGACATCCTCATGGATACTAGTTGGATTTGTTACTACTGAGCCACAGTGGGAACTCTGGTGCTATCTATTTTTAAGTAGCTTAAATTTCTTAAAACATAAATACGCTTAGTTAAATAATTAAAATGAAGGATATTTAAAACATAAAACCCATAGCCAACAAGACGTTGTAGTGCCAGTTCCAAACTGTTTGACAAATATGTTGTTCTGAAAGTCTAGCAAATAAATAATTTCAAGTGAAATTTAACTTTCATTTTTCTGTGAACTTTCTTAGATATGTTTATCAAAAATTGTTTATTTTTAATTATAACTTTGGATAATTCAAGTGGCTTCAGAGATTAGTTTGAGAAATTTCTTTTTTTCAAAAACAAATGTAAATATAAGCAATTTCCAGCTCAGTTGTTTTTCCATTAATGTTTTCAACTATTTATCTTAAATGAAGGTTTACAAAATATCCCTTAAATACAGGATATTAGCAAAATGAGTGTAATTGCCTGATTCTCCAAATACTAGTTTAAAATTCACTTTAAAACTGCAAATATTACCCCCTGAACTTGGGAAATATTTCAAAACAAATTACTAAATGAAATTTTACCAGATGATATCAAATTTAGGGAACAAATATTTGATGATTTTCATGCCTCAAAAACAAGAGTTATCAAATTCAAACATATGTTTTCTGCTGAAATGGCAACTTTGTCTTTTCTGTCAAATCTCTTATTTCATGATTATGGATGCATAAAATCCTATCTTTTCTGTCCCTCATTTTCTATGGATACTATATATGCCTTTTCATCGTAATTTATAGACATTGGATAATCTTTTAAGAAATGATGATAGGATATTTTTTTAATGTCCTTACTTGAAAGAATATTTTCTCTTTTGGAAATTTTTTTGACCCGTGAAATCTCAAAGTCAAGGGACCATTGATCTAGAAATACAGATATTAAATTTGATCTTTAAATTTGGTCTTTTATACTATGATTATATTAAGTGCAGTGTATTCCTTTCTTCAAATAGTCTGTGAGACTTTGCAGATGTCCTTATGGCAGAAACAAGTTCTAGTTTGTGGCTTGCATGTAAACGTACAATCTTGGTTGCAGACATCACACTTTCACTTATGAATTTTTCAGAAAGATGCTGCAATCAAAGCCATGTCCTCACACTCCCAGTGTGATTCCAAATTGTCCCAAATAGCATTTAGTCAGGTGAGCAAACTGATTTTACAGTGAGCTCATGAGATGTCTAAATCCGTCTCTGTGGATTCAGTGCATATGCTTAAGAGCTGATGACAATTTAAGGTCCCCACCCAATCCAAAAACAGTGTTATGGTTTCCACTCAGCTAAATAATGGCTAATTATGCTATAGTTGTGCCCAATCAAATGATTATTGACTTTTGTGTTCAGAGTTTATGGATGAAACACAAGAATGAATACAGAAGTTATAATCCTCTCAAAATATTTTCAGTTGCTTAGGCTTGATTATATATACATGGATCCATGTAATGTACTCGGAGGAATAAATAAGGAATTCAAGGAAAGAAGAAGCAGACAAATGTACATCAACAAGGGACCACTTGAGTTAAGCCTTTAGGCTTTTTTCTTAGCTGTCAATGTCCTCGATAAAATAAAATTTTGATGCTGGTCTGTTCTTATTAAATAAGATGATAAATAGATAAAATTGTTATATTAGTAAATTGCATTATGAATAACGTGTTTCATCTATTTTCAGACAGTGCTAAATGCAGATTGGAGATAATATAAACAGTTAAAATTTGGCCAAAGTTCTACTTGTAACTTTAAAAAGAAATAAAATAAAGGATAGTAAATGGGAATAAGAAGAGATTGCCTATAAGAAATGGTATATTATAATATCAAGAATAAATAATTTGCCTATTTTTTAATGATCACAACAATATGTGTTTTGCAGAGACTTTTCAAATAGGAAATGTGTACCTACAACATATTCTATCTAACAATTTAAACTGGTAATAAACCTGGAAATAGAAAAGAATAAAGATTGCTTCCGAATGGAAAATGCTTAAAACCAGCAGTATTTATTGATATTTTGTGCAATAAAGGAAAGTAAAAGATGCAATTACTTCAGCTACTTTCTCAGTTAAAGCAGTTTTTAAGGAAAACTTCTTAGAGCAATGGCCAACCTGGCTTCCACCTAAGATGACTTTTTTATGACATTTTCAATGTACTCCTAGTCTAAATTATTAGTCTGAACTACTTTCCCTTTACCCACTTCAGATAGCATTTTTAAAGAAATAAACACGTTTGGCCCAAGTGGAAAATAAAACCACTATCTATTTCGCTATTTATAGGAGGTTGAACTTCTTTGGATTCCTGGAACTATAGATTTTTCAGAATGTGTGCTTCAGAGTGAAGTCAAGTGATATTACTTTTCTCTCAAATTTCAAGCCAACTGAAAAAAAAATCATTACTTTAAAATTTCAAATTCCACCTATATTGTAAGATATACAAGACCACCTTGCTTTTCTCACTTTTTAAAAAGCATTGTCTATATGAGAATGGACAACAATTGATTACTATGGCTGAATTGCTGGCTTTAGGGATTAACTCCCATAATGTGCAGCATTTTTTTTAATATAGCCAACCACAGGTGTGTGATAAAGAATTTAAAAGGAGGTCACGAAAGATCAGAAAAATTATTTGAATATACTTCAATATGAAGTTCTTTTTTCGATCATTTTTTAAAATTCTTTTTGAGCATTTTTATTAAAGTATAGTCAATGTTGTGCCAATTTCTGTGGTACAGCAAAGTGACCCAGTGATAATATATACACATTATTTTTCTCATATTATTGTCCATTATGTTCTATCCCAAAAGATTAGGTATAGTTCCCTGTGCTATAAAATAGGACCTCGGAGTTCCCATCATGGCTAAGTGGTTAAGGAATCCGACTAAGAACCACGAGGTTGTGGGTTCCATCCCTGGCCTCGCTCAGTAGGTTGGGGATCCAGCATTGCCGTGGGCTATGGTGTGGGTCGAAGACATGGCTCGGATCTTGCGTTGCTGTGGCTCTGGCATGGGCCAGCAGCTACAGCTCCGATTAGACCCCTAGCCTGGGAACCTCCATATGCCGCGGGAAGCAGCCCTAGAAAAATACAAAAAAAAAAAAAAAGGACCTCATTGTTTATCCATTCTAAATGTAATAGTTTGCATCTACTAACCCCAAACTCCAAGTCTATCCCACTCCCTTCCCCCTCCCTCAGGGAACCACAAATTTATTCTCTGTCTGCGAGTCTGTTTCTGTTTTGTGGATAGGTTCCTTTGTGCCATATTTAAGGTTCCACGTATAAGTGATATCATATGGTGTATGTCCTTCTTTTCCTGACCTATTCCACTTAATATGAGAATCTCTAGTAGCCTCCATGATGCTGCAAATGGCATTATTTCATTATTTTTTATGGCTGAGCAGTGTTCTATTTTATTTATGTACCACATCTTCTTAATCTATTCCTCTAGCCAGTGGGGATTTAGGTTGTTTCTCTGTCTTGGCTATTGAATAGTGTTGCAATAAAATAGGGGGTCCATATAGCTTTCTGAATTATAGTTTTGTCAGGATATATGCCCAGGAATGGGATTGCTAAATCATATGATAGTTCTATATTTAGTTTTCTAAGGAACCTCCATACTGTTTTCCATAGTGGTTGTGCCAATCTACACTCCCACCAACAGTGTAGGAGAGTTCCCTTTCCTCCAACATTTGTTGTTTGCAAATTGTTAATGATGGCCTTTCTGACCAGTGTGAGGTGGTACCTTGCAGTTTTGATTTGCATTTCTCTAATAATTAATGATGCAGAGTGTCTTTTCATGTGCCTCTTGGCCTTTCATATGTCTTCTCTGCAGAAATGTTTATTTAGTTCCTCTACCCATTTTTCACTTGGGTTGTTTTGTTTTGTTGTTGTTAAGTTGTGTGAGTTGGTATATCTTGGAGAGTAAGCCCTTGTCATTTGTATTGTTTTCAAAGATTTTCTCCCATTCTGTGAGTTGTCTTGTTTTTGTTTGTGTGTGTGTGTGTGTGTGTGTGTGTGAGAGAGAGAGAGATTTACTTTGCTGTTCAAAAACGTTTGAGTTTAATTAGGCCCCATTGGTTTATTTTTGTTTTTATTGTCATTATTCCAGGAGGTGGTTGGATCTTTTTCTTATTTTCACATTTCCTAAAGAAAGCTAGTGCTGATTTAGCATTAGCACATAAAATAAATAATGGTAACAGCTGCCACTTGTTGAATACATGATACTCTGCCAACTGTTTCTGCTGGGCATGTTTATTTGTTTATTCAATAAATATTTATTGAGTACTCACCTTATATCTGGTAGTACAGAACAAATTAGGAAAAGGTAGGTGATCACTGCCCTCAAAGAACTTTTAATCAAATATTCTGTGTATATCTTACACATGTGTCAAGGTATAGCTTATATTCATGGAGGTGTATTAGCTAGGGTTTCACAAACAAATGACCATAGACTGGGTGGGTTAAATAGTCAAAATTTATTTTCACATTTCTGGAAGATGGTAAGTCTAAGATCAAGGTGCTAGTGAGGTAGGTTTCATTTTGGGCCTTTTCCCTTAGTTTTAACTGGCCAGTATGTTGCTGTGTGGTCATATGATCTTTTCTTTGTGCTTGAACATGGGGAGAGAGAGAAAACAAGCTTATGGTATCTCATCTTACAAAGACACTAGTCCCACCATGAGGACTCTAATTTTCACCTAAATGCCTCATCTCCAAATAATATCACATTGGGGGTCAGGACATCAACATGGGACCTTGGGAAGAATTTAAACATTCAGTTTATGAGTTCCCATCATGACTCAGTGGTTAACGAACCCGACTAGTATGCATGGGGACTCGGGTTCTATTTTTGGCCTTGCTCAGTGGGTTAAGGATCCGGCATTGCCACGAGCTGTAGTATAGGTCACAGACACAGTTCGGATCCATTGTTGCTGTGACTGTGCCGTAGGCCGGCAGCTACAGCTCTGATTCAACACCTAGCTTGGGAACCTCCATATGCCATAGATGTGGCCCTAAGAAAACAAAAGACAAAAAAAAAATCAGTTTATAATAGGAGGGAAAAGGACTGTTGTAGTAATAAAGGGGAAGGATAATGAGACCTTAGGGTAGAAGTGGTAAGATGGAAGGAAAGATAAAAAAGCTGTTAAATGAAGTGCAATCAATGGGTTTTGGTGATCGATTGAAGTTGTAGGAAAAAAGCAGTTCATTTTTTTCCCATCTACATTGTCACTCAACAACAGCAAGCCACCAGGTGAGGCTATCACACTGGTCTACATACTGTTTCTTCCCTGTGCATTGTCCAGCTCCCAACCATTTTCTACACTGCAGCCCCTCACTCTTCCAGGTCTCAAGTTAAGGGAATGTCATTTATATAACTGAAATGACTAAAATGAGAACTTTATGAATTCTAATCCATGGATGATAATGTTTTCATTTTATCTGAAATCTGAAATGTTAAGAACTTAAAGGGTAAAGTTCATGTTAGAATTATTAATTTAGTTGAAGAAATACTGCTCCTAGGGGTTTAATTCAACTTAGTCTATTATAAGCTAATAAAATATAACGTGTGTTTTTATATCACATGGATTCATTAACTAACAATCACTTTTAAGTGCCTTCCATATGCATAATATGGTCTTTGGGTCTATGAGATTCTATTTAATTTCAGTTCATACATCATAACTTCCTGTTCTCCCTCCTGTGCTGAGTATTCTGGATATGTTTTCACAACACTTCTAAAGGAAGCCCACTGAATGGGAAAAAATACTTTGGTGAAAAACAGCAATATTATTTAATTCAAATGACTGTGTTACTAATTGATTTCCTAGTAGACGTGAGCCTTATTTTTCCACATGAATGATCACATTTATTTTAGAGTTTAATCCTTTGAGGATACTGCAGTCTAAGTTTTTCCATAACTTACTGCTTCATATTGGTAAACATCTTTATTAGACAGAGCAATCACTTGAGAAACAGTATTGTAATAATGAAAAGATGTTGCATAATCAGCAAAATCATTGAACCTATTCCAACTGTTTAGTATATTGTCTCCTTCAGGGTTTTATGAATTGTTCTACAGGAATGTTCTAAATAGTTCTTTTATTTTCCACAAAAATTCTATAGTATTTTAGTGTTCTGAGTATCATTAACTCTCCCATTTCATTTTGAGGACACATGTTTCACTGAAATTACTAAGTTACTCTAGGGACGCTTATTACCCAAAGAATGTTATGTAGATCCTTTGATTCTTTTTTTTCTAAATTTTATTGAAGTACAGTTGATTTGCAATGTTTGCAAATCCTTTGATTCTTTTGTTTCCCATTATCCCTCATGCTTTTTTTCTCATTTCACTTTACTCACTTTGCTTATCTTGATCCTTTACAGATTGGAACAGTATGAGAAAGATGATAAACTTGTATCAGTTAATTCTACTACTCTTTATTGGGATAACTTAAAAAAAGGTATTAAATGGATTAATTAGAACTCTTTAATTTATTCAGCTCTTCCCCCCAGATAGCATTAATTAACCCAGCTACTTCTCTACTCTTCATAATATTTTTCTCTTACTTTTAAACTTCAGAGTAAATATTTGTAATATAAAACAATTCTAGGTAAAACTTGCCTTTGTGTTTTAAATAATATATTATGTTTATCTGTGCAGAATTTTTTGGAATCTTTTTATCTAAGAATGTTATGTGACAAAATGACAAAGTACAAATAAATTTAAAATAAAAAATGACAATAGTACAAATACATTGGATGGGTCCAATAGTAAGATGCAAAAAAAGTAAATTAGAAACTGCTAATGTAAAGGAAAAGTATAGCTTTAAAATTATCTTTCATTATCACATACAAATAATATAACAGAGAAATATTAAAGTCCTACAGCCAAAAATTAAAGGATTAAAATAAATCCAGGAGGATTTCCCATTGTGGCTCAGTGGAAATGAATTTGACTAGTATCAGTGAGGATGCAGGTTCAATCCCTTGGCCTTGCTCAGTGGGTTAAGGATCTGGAGTTGCCATGAGCTGCAGTGTAGGTCACAGACAAGGATCAGATCCGGCGTTGCTGTGGTTATAGCTCTTATTTGACCCCTAGCCTGGGAACCTCCACATGGCATGGGTGTGGGCCTAAAAGGACAAAAATAAATAAATAAATAAAATAAATTCAGGAAAATGAAGTGAGGTGGATGATGGAGTCAAGAACATGGATTGTGATCACCTGATTTTTGGAGATAGCATCTCTTATTTCATATATTTTTATAAATTTATAAGTGAAACTAAGTCAGAGAAATATGAATCTACAGGGAAAAACATGACATAACCACTTTAGAATAGTGTGATTGCCAAAATTCTTATCCTTGCAAAAGTAATTTTTGAGGTTAAAAGGAAGAGAAATCTAGCATCTGTAAGCAATTTACAGTTATAACATTTTTACAGACAAGTGAAAGCACTGTTTGGAGAATTTCCACATGGCTGGTATTTATTAAACCTGAAAGTTAAAATTACTTTCTTCAGTTTTATTGCAGTACAAACATTTTGTATTGTTTGTCAGGATAACTTTATAAAAGATCTAGAAATGATAAATGTGCTTGTGATGAACTGCCACTGAAGAAGAGCCAAAGGGACTTTAGTTTCTGTCATATATAAAGTATGGGATTCTGGATTACAAGGAGGGTTATCTTCTACACATCTCTCTTGAGATAGAATCTGGGGCATTCTAGGCATTTCTGGCATTTCTGACTATGTTTTAGCTTCCTGAATCTCTTTCCTGAAGGAAAATTAAATTGTGCATTTTAATAAGAACAGTTTCTTTTTATCATTGAGTAGTTGAAGTAAGAGTGAATTGAGAAGAGGTAAAATAAGATTAAGACCTCCAAATTATTATCTTATTGTAGCCTTAAGGAATTAATCACTATCCCATTTAATTTAATAAAGATTAATAGTGCAACTCCCAACCTACAAATGCTGGCATTCTTTTTCCCATCATAGTCTAGTGTGATGATCCTGAGGTCTATAAAGGAGGAATGTGCCAGGTGTATGAAAACCACAGAAGAGAGTAGCTCTAACACTCTTGGAAGAAAAGCCAAAGAAGGGTTATCCCCATAGAGAACAAGCACATGCAAAAGAAGAGATGCTAAAATCAGTGAAGTGGGAAAATATAGTCTAAATTTTCTCTCAGTTCTTACAGATGCAAAAATATGAATGAGAGCAAAATATTAGTAAATCAAATGTGGTGATCCATAGAAAGTGTGTTCATCTAGAAATGCAAGTCTGATGTAACATTTAAAACTCAGTCAAAATATTTCAGACTAAATGAGAAAAAACCATATGCATCAATAGATGTAGAAAAAGACTTGACCAAATTCAACCTCTAATCATGACTAAAAAAAGAAAGAGAAAAATAAAACTCTTGGAAATAGAAGGGAGTGTCTTTAATGGAATAAGGAGTTTCTAAAATAAAAATATATGCAAACAAGAACAAAATTATACTTGGTGGTAAATCATTAAAACTTTTGTCCTGAAAAAGAGTAACAAGACAATACCCACTCTCTCCATTCATATTCAGAATTACACTGGAGGTCATAGCCATGACAGAAAGGAATGAAAACGATCCTTATTTACAAATAAATTGATTGATACATAGAAAATCTGTAATGATACTGTTTTAATCAATTAGAACTAGTTTAGCAGTTCCAAAAGGTCATTATAAAAAGTCAAGAATTTTTCTCTATACCATCAAATGCAAACATATAGAAAATGAAAATTTAAAGGCACATCTCTCAAAATTGTTTTTAAAAATTCCAATATTTTAGAATAAATCTAACAGAAGATGTGGAGATCTGCTATTAAGATATCATTTCTCACCAGAGTTGCCATCGTGGCACAGTGAAAACAAATCTGACTAGGAACCATGAGGTTGTGGGTTTGATCCCTGGCCTCACTCAGTGGGTTAAGGATCTGGCATTGCCTTGAGCTGTGGTGTAGGTCCCAGAGGTGGCTTGGATCCTGTGTTGCTGTGGCTGTGGAGTTGGCCAGAAGCTGTAGCTCTGATTGGACCCCTAGCCTGGGAACCTACATGTGCCGTGGGTACAGCCCTAAAAAAAAAAAAAAAGATATAATTTCTCACCAAATTAATCTATAGATTCAATAGATTAATTTGAATCTTAATCAAATCCTAATGAAAATTTCAATAATTTAAAAATAAAAACTGACAAATCTTATCTTAAAATTCAATGTGGAAATACAAAGGACTAAGGATAAAAAGCACTTGAAACATAAAAAAAGGTAGATGTACACCACTGGCTATCAAGACTCATTATGAAATTACAAATAATGAAGATGATGTGTATGGTGCAAGGATAAATCAACAGATTAATGGAACTAAATACAGAATCCAGAAATAGATTCATGTATATATGGTGAATTAGCTCATAATAAATATTACACTACTGTTCAGTGGGAAAAGAAGAGAATAGTCAAACAGTCTGTTTAAACTGTGTGGGATAAATTGGATCTCCATTTAAAAAAAAAGTCTAATCTTAGCCCCCTACCTCACATTCCATATTGGAGATCAAAAAGTGAAAGTAATAAAACTTCAAGAAGTAATTATAAAAGCATATTTTATTATCTTCTTGAGCACAGATCTTCCTTAAAGATAACAGAAAATAATAACCAATAACAACAACAGGAAAACTTAAAAAAATTTGGTTATTAAAAATAAGAACTTGTGTTTATCAACTGCACCCTGTGGAGTATGAGAAGCAAACCACAATGTGGAAGAATATATTTAATATGTATATTTTTTCTACTGATGCATATGATTTTTTTCTTACTTATTCTGATTTTTTCAATAGCCACACCCACAGCATATGGAAGTTCACACGCCAGGGATCAAATCCAAACCATGGCTGCAACCTATGTCGCAGTTGCAGAGTTGGATCCTTAGCCAACTTCTCCAGGCCAGGGAGCAAACCTGCGCTACCACAGAGACAATGCCAGATCCTTAACCTGCTGCGCCATAGTGGGAACTCCAATTTTGAAATATTTTGATTGATTTTGTAAATGTTATACCAGACCTGCATTTCTAGAACATGTTTGTGATATGTTATCCACTCTGTGGACCACTGCATATGATTTTATGTTTTGTTTTTGTTTAGATTTTTGCATCTATGCACATGAGAAAGCTTAGACTATATTTTCCCATCCACTGATTGTAAGCATCACTTCTTTTGCATGTGCTCCCTCTCTCTCTGTCTCTAAATATACATGTAGGAGTCCTTTTTTTATTATATAAATATAATGAAAAGAAAATTTAAAAGAAAAAAAATCCCTGAAAACTCAGAGAAATGGAGAAAACGCGAAATAGTACTTTTAAAAGAGGACGTATAGCAAATGAACAAAACACAATGGTTTTCTACCTTATTAATCTCTAGGGAAATGCAAATTAAAACTAGTGATGTCTTGGTACAAAACCACCAAAATGATGAAAATAAATGTACTGACAAATATTGACATTGTTGGTGGGAATGTAAATTGATAAAAGCACTTTGGAAAACATTATATAGCCATAAAAATCAAAATGAGGTCTTGGGCATATCTATGAGGGCTGATCAGATATTGCTTCATGAACTGGTAATTCTATGATCATACATTACCTTATGAATTAGTAATTATTCTCCTAGATATAAATATATACCACCTAAAATCAAATGTTTATGTTTTCCAAAGGACTTGTACAAATACATTCATAAGAGTGTTGTTTCTAATAGCATTAAGCTAGAAACCACTACAAAGTCCATCAGCAGAAGAATGGATCCAAAAAAAAAAGAAAAAAGAAAAAAATTGTAGTGTACTGAGGTAATTAAATACTACATAGTGGTGAAAATGAACAGACTATATTGCGCCCACCAACATGTTTAAATAGCTCAAACATAATTTTGGGCACAAGAAGCCAAATCATACAGGGTATGATTCTATTTATATAAAGCTAAAAAATATATCATCTAATTTCTAGTGTTATTAGTTAATATGGTGGTTAACTTTGGAAAGCTCACTGGGAGAAGTCAGGAGGGGAAAGATTTCTTGATTGGGTGCTAATTACATAGTGTGTTCACTTTGTAAAATGTGCTAAACTCCACATTTATCTTCTGTACACTCTGCTGCTATTTTTCAATATAAATTTTACTCACATGAACATTACATACAGAAGTATTAGTCTGGATCCCAGCTGAAGTTGTAAACATTTTTATGAACAGAGACTAACTAATGCCTCATAGGCAGTCATTGATACTGTTCTCATGGATTTAATTAATTTAATGGAAATCATTAGATACTTTAAAGCTATTTGAAGAGATAAACATATTAGGATTTTTGTTGGAAAAAATGTCATCATTGTTAATCAGAGAAGTTTCATGATTTTCTCTGTTTTATACTCCTTAAGTCAAAATAATGCATTAAATAGACTTATTATGATATTTCTTATATCCCAACTCTCCACAGATGATGAATATTATGGACAGGTATGTACCATACATCCCAATATATTGCTACTATTCTTTGCTCAGTTTCAGAAATAGGAAAGTTAAAATTCAAACACAAACCATTTATTTTGCTTCTGTAAAACCAAGTACAGCATGGTTCATGAGCTTATTATGATTTCCTAATCTTCAAGATTATTATTTGTAGCAATGACTGCGATGGCATGATTTTAAAATAGGTATAGAGCCTACTTTATACTCAAAAATTGGCTTCCTGAATATAGAAATGGCAGCAGTTTATCTAGCTGGTCAGTTCTGCAGTGTGGCTTTGAGAACCATTAATGATAATAAATTTAAAATCTATTTCTTTATTTCTCTCAACTATCCTGCAAGCTATTGAAAGACTTGTAGTAAATTCCTTTCTGTACAAGGTACCCAGACATCAGTTTGTTCTCCACAACTGATTCCTAGTTGATTAAAAAGAACATTGTCAGCATTTTTTACAGGTATCAAGAGTTTGAACTAAATGGATAAACAAGTTTTATCCTCCTATTATATAATTAGAGGTTAATCCTTGCCCTCTCATCTATGATCACATGGAATATTAACTAAAAATAAATTTTGTCAGTTCAATTCCATCATCACTCTTGAAAATTTTTAAATAACAATATCTTTATTAAGCAGAGTAGCATCCTCCATGTAATTACAAATATCTGGGTCTGCATGAGGAAAGCATCCATCAAGTATAATTGTAATACTAAATAGTGAGTTTTTGTAGTTGTAATTTACCTTATTCCATTTGTTCATTTTGTTAGGCCATTGTATTTTCCCTTGCTAATGGATCAGTAAGTTCAAGGCATTTCTGTCTTATTAGATTTTGTTAAGAGTTGATTTACTCCCATAAAGGAGTAGAGGAGAAATGTAAAAGGCATAATGGCTCACACACCCACACACACATAAAAACACAGTGAATTTGGTCTATTAAAAACATGAAGTGTTGGATATCATGGCCATCCTTAAATTGAAAGGGTAGAGAGTCATTTCTCTAAAAGTCACAAAAGACAGTATTAAGATTTACTTAATTTTCCATCATGAGACTCTGTGTCTTATAGCATAATGGTATTAAGCAAGTCTGTGTATACATGTCCCTTGATAGATTGTTTCTTAATTCAAAACTTCAAGATTCATGTAACATTTTATTGAACACCTACTAAGTCCCAAGAGGATATATAAAGCTACCTGAAAAACCAACTCCCCAAAGAGCCTATAACTGTGGGAGAGGCAGACAATAGTTACATTTAATTATAAAATAAATCAGACTATAGCTTGTTATAGTAGATTATGGTCAATATTGTAAATAAATAATTATGTTGATATAGAAGAAGGAGAAACAATTACCCAAAGGAGGGTATTTGAAGGAAGCTTCAGGACAGATGTTCTCTTTGAATTAAATAAGATAGAAATACAAAATAAATATAAAAAAATAAACCTCATAAAAATATTACTAATGGAGAGTTAATGTTTTTGGAACAACTTAGATCTATGTACCTTGCCCATATTATGGAAAGTGGAGGAAACAAAAAACATGAAAGAAGAAAAGTTGAGGCCTGATTATGGAAGATCATGAATGTCATGCTAATAATTTTAGATGTCATTCTCTAGTCATTTGGAAGCCACTTAGACAAAGTAGCAAAATGTGCAGGGATCAGAAAAAAACATTCTGGCAGCAGTATGAAAATTGGGTTATCCAGTTGAAAGATTGGAGCAGACAATACCTCTACCGTTCCTAGTAGAGAGGTTTGAGTGGAAAAATGTGGTGAGAGTAGAAATGGGGAGGAGCCATCTACATAAGAGGCATATGCTGGTAAACTACTCCTGCAGTAATAGCAGGAGTAGTTATTAGAGAGGGAGCCCTAGAATATGGCCAGTCAAAAAAAAAAACAAAAAAAAAACTTGAGTATGGCGCATCATTCACTCAATGTGGTAGACAGAAACATGGTCTTCTTAAGCTATCTGTATCCTGATCCTCAGAACCTGTGAATATGTTAATGTATATGGCAAACAAAACTTGAGAGATGTGGTTAAATTAAATTGAATTGAGAGAGGACTAGATTACCCTGGATTATCTGGATGGAACCATGTCTTCACAAATGCCCTTATAAAACCCACAGGAGGGTGAAAGTGAGAAGAATGAGATATGACATTGGAACGAGCTGTTAAAGGAATGTACCTTGAAGATAGAGGAAGAGACAATAAATCAAGAAATGCCAGCAGGAGTTCCCATTGTGGCTCAATGGAAACAAATCCAACTAGTATCCATGAGGATGCAGGTTTGATCCCTGGCCTCGTTCAGTGGATCAGGGACCCAGCATTACCATGAGCTATAGTGTAGGTCGCAGATGCAGCTCGGATCCCGCATTGCTGTGGCTGAGGCTGTGGCTGGCAGCTTTAGCTCTGATTCAACCCCTGGCCTGGGAACTTCCACATGCCACAGGTGAAGCCCTAAAAAGCAAGAAAAAGAAAAAAAAAGGAAAAAGAAAGAAATGCCAGCAGTCTCTAGAAGCTGGGAATGACAAGGAATGGGTTCTCCAAATTCTACTCTGAAGCATCAGGATGGAATGCAACACTGCCTACAATTTAATTTTAGATTTTTGACCTTCTGAACTTTAAGAAAATAAGTTTATCATTTTAAGCCACTATTGTTATGATAATATGCTACAGCAGCAATGTGAAAATAATAGTGATTTCAGTACCTAGAAGTGGAATGTAGCTGTAATGAATATCTAAAAACCTAGAAGTGACTTTCAAATTGGGTAATATAGTGGCTAGCAACTAGAGAGATTTTGAGCATGATAAAAATCTTAGATTGCTCTTAACAAATTATTGGTGTATATATATAAATGTTAAAGTTGTTGCTAAGTAAGATTCAAAAGGAAATGAATGGTGTGGTCGAAAAAAATCTATATTTTCTTAGAGAACACTCAACTAATAAGCAGAGTCTTGGTAGAAATAAGGACATTGAATCCGAGTTGAGAGATTCTGGTAAGGGTTCAAAAATAAATGAGGAACATGTTATTGAAAACTGGAGGATGGGGACCCTTGTTATATAATGATATAAAGCTTATTGAATTACTTTCTATAGTTTAGTGGAAAGCAGATATACTAAGTGTACATGTTATATAGTTATGTGGTAAGTGATGAACTTAGATATTTAGCTGAGGAAATTTCCAAGGAATAGTTTGAAGCTGTGGCCTGATTTCTTCTTGCTATTTATAGTAAAAAAAATGCAAAAGGAAAGAAATAAGCTCAGAAAAGAACTATTAAGCAAAAAGGAAATAAGATTTTATGATGTGGGAAACTCCAGACTATTCAGACTGAAAAAGATGCTAAAATAAGGAGATTCACTATCAGGAAATCATGCTATGAAGATATCACAAAGGGTGGGGCTGGACAGTCCTTTACCTGTGCTTTGAAAGGGTAAGGTCAGCTATTCATTCATACAGAGAGCTCTTTGAAGAGATAAGGATGTACACGGATCCTCTGTTATCTGAACAAAAGCCAGAAAGATGTGGAATTATTGATAAGAGAATTGTGGATGATCTCCTTGTCTTATGCAGTCATGCCCCATGACATACATGGGAGACTCACAAGGTTCTTGTGGAAGTTATTTAAGTATATATATATATATATATATATATATATATATATATATATATATATATATCCCACTTGAACTGAAATAAGAGAGGACAAAATAAACAAAGGCTGCTGGACTCCCAAAATTCTACAGACAGGAAATAGTGTGATAAAACTTCTCTACTGCAAACATGTGCTATCCTCAAGAAGAAATAAGGATAATTCTGAGGGTGGAGATTCAGGTCCAGAGGATAGAACCATGTGCCCAGAGGGCAGAGCTATGGTCCTGGAGGAAGGAATCAAGTGTCACAGAGGATTTTTTTCCCAGGCCTTGAAACATAACAGAGTTTCCCAGTTGGATTGTTGACTTTTGAGGTGATGAGATAAAATGAAATTTTGAGTGGATGCTTAATGAACTGAGACTTTAGAGGATGTATTCTGTATATGAAATAGAAATAACTCTTTAGGAGCTAGAGCACAGACCGTAGTACAAAGTACACATCCCAAACTCCAGAAATTGTGTTTATATTATCTTATATGGCAAAAGGGATTTGGTAGGTGGATTAAATTAAAGATCTTAATTATCTGGGTGGGTCAACCTAATCACAAGGTATGAGAGAGAGACAGGAGGGAGATATGATGATGGAACCAGTGTTTGGAGAGATGTGCTTTTATGATGGAAGAAGGGACCATGAGCCAAGGAAGACAAGGAATATCTAGAAGTTAGAAAAAACAGATATTCTTCTGAATTCTTCAGAAAGTGTATAGCCCAGCTAACACCCTGTTTTCAACTTCTGACTTCCCAAATTATGAGAATAAATGTGTGGTTATTTAAGCCACTGGATTTGTGGTCATTTGTTACAACAAAAATAGAAAATGAATACATTAATTTATTTTAAAAATAAATATTTGTGGACCAAATAATATATTTCAGACACTGGATAGGCTGCTAAGGATATAGTAGTAAAGGGGATAGACATAGTGGATCATGGTTTTATAGTTTTGTGGTGTATTGTTATCTGACCAGAAACAGTGGAAAAGAAGCATTTTTTTGTACATGTTGGATTTGATATGAATTTTGAAGATTTACATGGATATACTTAGTAATAACGTATAACATGCTGGTCACTGTGATAAATACTTTTTACATATGAACTCATTTAATTCTCATAGTAATTATATTAATTAAAAATAACAATAATCCTGTGAGTTTATTATTGATGAGGAAACCTTTACAGATTAGGAAACTGTGGTGTGTATATATAAAGTAACTTACCCAAGGTCATAACAAAGCTGGTGGATGGCAGAACTGTTATTCAGGTAAATCAAGCTAGTTTTGCTCAGAATCTTGGGCTTTAAAACACTTAAAAAAAAATTTTTTTTTTGGTGTTCCCGTCGTGGTGCAGTGGTTAACGAATATGACTAGGAACCATAAGGTTGCGGGTTCGATCCCTGGCCTTGCTCAGTGGGTTGACAATCCGGCGTTGCCGTGAGCTGTGGTGTAGGTTGCAGACGCGGCTCGGATCCCGTGTTGCTGTGGCTCTGGCGTGGGCCAGTGGCTACAGCTCCGATTAGACCCCTAGCCTGGGAATCTCCATATGCCTCGGGAGCGGCCCTAGAAAAGACAAAAAAAAAAATTTTTTTTTTGGCTTTTTAGGGCCACATGTGTGGCACATGGAAGTTCCCAGGCTAGGGGCTGAATCACAGCTGCAGCTGCTGGCTTATGCTCCAGCCACAGCAACTTGGGATCTCAGCCGATGCTAGTAAAGAAAACAAGAAACAACAATGGCATATAAGCCAAGGAATGTAATTTTCAAGAGGAAAGGTAATAATTAAACATCAGATATTAGTAATAAATATAATGAGGATTAACTAGAAATGTCTTAATTTGGCATTCTTTTTATAAACGTTTTTCTTACCATTTTCTGAAGTCATAGTTATTAACAACTATTTCTCAGAATGTGTCAGACTTTTGCACATATGTTTCAGCAGTGTATTTATCTGACCTGTTTCAGTGTATTTGGGCAGCTATCACTAACCCGTTCTTGTCATGGGCACCAACCCACATATATGTATCTTGGTTTACATTTGTATGATGCCTTCTAGGACAGATATTATATCTCTGTATATATAATACTCTGCTTCCATTGAAATTTCCGAAGATGTCTGCATGGAGTGATCTCTTGTCAGATACTTATTGACACATTATATGACTTTCTGTCACCACTCACTGCCACTTATGCAAAACTGGAAGGAGCTTTTTGAGTGTCAGTATTCTGGATATATTTATACTCTTTGATATGGACAGATATTTAAACTGGCATTCTCTTTAAAACATTATTTTTAAAAGCCTTTAGACTCACATAATATCTATTAGTGAGTAAATTTTCAAGATTAAGTTCATGGACATTTTATCTTCCTCTGTCCCTTATCTTCTACAAGGATATACTTAAGTTTTGCGAAGTAATGAGGCATATAATTCTATTAACTACTATTGCCTTAATTTGAGTAAGGAACAACTGTTTGGAATATAATTATAAATTGGTGACCAACTTCCAATAACTTTTACCAGTGTTATGTGTTGAATACCAAATGAATACCATCATTTCACTTTGTGTATCAACATGTTATTTCCCTAAGCTTTCTGCTGATCTCGATAATGCTCTCACTAATACTTTATGATCACCTGTGACTCTGTTTTTTCATCACTCTTTCTATGCCACTCATCCAAATAGCCTCAGAGAAGAGTGGATCAACTTACTGTCCAAGGCTATTTTTGTTTTTGTTTTTTAATGACCACAATTGAGACATATGAAAGTTCCCAAGCCAGGTATTGAATCCAAGCCACAGCTGAGACCTACGCCAGGGCCGTGGCAATGCCAGATCCTTTAATTCACTGTGCTGGGCTGGGGATTGAACCCACACTTCAGATTTTGAATCTAGTGTGCCATGGCAAGAATTCCTGAGGGCTATTTTTAAATGCATTCTAAAATGACCAACCACACATCTACTTTCAGAGCACCTATTTTTGAACTTACAAAATATCATTTCATATTATTACTCTATTAATGTCTTTATTCCACTGTAAAATAAAAGTTGCATGAACAATGATGACTGCTTTTGCTCACCATTACTGTATACAAGTGGCACAGTTCAAGTGCAGGAAGTATATGTGTTAGAAAGTATATGTGTTAGATATATGAAAGAAAAAAAGTTTAATTTCAGTGACAGGGCATATGTGGAATCCTAAACTGATCCAGGTGGGAAAATTAAGTTATGCTATTGAAACTATATACCATCGACTCCCCCAGAAAACAGTAAAAGCAAAACAAATCATTTTCTTACTAAATCATGATCAAGTAGTTAAAAGCTGAAGTCTCAGTTCGTTCTCTGTTATACTGTTTCTTACAGTCATCTCTCGAGGTAGTCTTAGAAGTTGGGAACCAAAGGTTTTTAAAATTTAATAATTACCTATTCACATGATGTATTTGTGTTCATATTTTGCAATCCCCTTAATGACTCGTTTAACTGTAGCAGAGCCCAAATGGGCTTTTTAAAGCTTTCTGGTTATGATTTGAAGGTAACACGGGATTTAGTGTTCCCGGAACTAAAGAAGACAGTTTGGAAAACAAAAGTTGAGACTACCTTTTTTTTCATCTATGGCTCCTGTTTCTGTATCTAAAGCCATTTAAGTAAACATCTAAAAATGGTTTTTATGATAGTAAGAGAGTCGTGAATTTCATTTACATATTTACCGTTCACATACTGCTGTGCTGGTAATGGCAAATGCGGAGTTTATTCAAACAGTTGTCTTTGAACACATATACGAGGTCAAAGACTATCCAGGTGGTTCTGAGCCCTTTAGCAAACACAAATACACACAAAATGAAGATTGGAGCTGGATTCCTGAAATACCCCGGGGCTATGTAATGCTAAATTATACCTGAAAATTCAATCTATTCAACTCAGCAGGCTGAAGTAGCTCATCAATGTGATAATTATAACTAAATATGAACAGGAAAGAAATTAGGAGAAGAGGACTGCTGTGTATACGCCTTTGTAGACAGGCTGAAATGAATTCTATTAATATATGCTTAAGATGTTTTATGCACATTTTGCATTGGAAATGATTAGAAATTTTGGAGTAACAATTTTGATATTGTCATCAGTAACCAAAATATGCTGAGTGTGATCCACGAATAGAAATTTATATTTAGCTAGTATGTTTTAAAAGTCCACAGAGAATCACACATCTTAGTATTTGTCTTTACCTATTTAAATATGATGTATATACTCTACGGCTGAACCCAGGCCGGGGATTGAATCAAAGCTGCAGCTGTGACCTATGCCGCAGCTGCAGCAAGACCAAACCCTTTTAATCCACTACACTGGGCAGGGGATCAAGTCCACACCACCACATCCACTGAGTTGCTGCAATAGGATCGATTCTTAGCCCACTGTACCAAAGCTTGAACTCCTAAATATTAGGTTTTAAGTCATGAAAAGACCATTTTAATGTCTAGCCCAATATTTTCAATATTTTGCGGATGAGTGTGTGCATACGTGTACTTAAAATTTTGATTTCATTTTATCTGTTTTTAATTGAAAGCTTTCTCTGGGCCGTTCTAAATCACTTGATTTATTTCCCTGAAGAACGTTTTCTAAGTCCATATTGGACCTTCGGTAATACAAATATGTCATATGCATTAATTAGGCGCCCATTCTACCATTACAAACATATCTTTAGTATCTTTGTGTATGCGTCTCTAGACGCCTTTATTTAGAGTACTAAGATGGGTGATTATCAGAATGTGTACTATATCGAAATCCTGTATGTCAAATTTATTCTCCCATTGTCTCACACATTAAAATCAAGTATATTTTCCAAAATAATATCAGAAAGCCCAGAAATTTAAACTGAAGTAAAATCCTAGACAGTGTTCTCTACTGTTTTCTGAATTTGGTTTTGTTACCTGACATTTATTGTTCAGTAAGATAGTGGTATCATGGATTGGGCTTGTCTTTTGCAGTTCACAAACCTGGATTTAAATTCCAGCTCTACTTCTTGCCAGCTTTGTGAACTTGACACTTGAACTTAAGTTCCCTTATCTGCAAAATGAGATAACAACTTCTCCCTCACCTGGCTGTTTTAAGATTATCTAAAATAACGTAAGTATATTTTCTAAAATAATAGCAATTAGTCCAGCAATTCAAACTGAAGTAAAAACCTAAATAGTGTTCTGGCACAAAGTAAGCACTTAATTATTGTTTCTATGTTTCTATTCAATTTTTGTGATTAGTGAATTATTTTTAATTGAAGTATCTCATATGCATTTACATTGTTTACATTAAACTAATATTGGTGGACTCTGTAGGGGTGATGATATGAAATTATAATATTTGGTCCTAACCATAAGATATACTCTTTAAAGCAGAAAATGCAAGGCATCATACAGTAATGTGATAAATCCCGTGGTTCAGCTTTTTCTTGCTCCCTGTCTCATACCAATAAGAATTTTGAGGTGACTAATCCCCTACTTATACTTCTCTACACATGTGTACAATAAAGTATAACTTCATGTAGACAAAATATAGCAAGAGGAAAAAGCAGTAGCCTAGAAAGACAAGCCCAGATGCATTTCTTCAGAGACTAAAGAGAAGTGACTTGGGGCAAGTTTGATGGAAGAAACTGACTGAGATAGAATCAGCCAGGAAAAGAGAAAGGCAATACCTTGAGAAATCCACAGTTGGCGCAAGAGGACTTTAGCACTTTATTTCTCCCCAGAGCCTTTGTTACGTTTTTCCTTCTTCTGCTTCAGGTACTACCTGCTGGTCATCACCATTGTCTGCATCTTCTCCGCTTGTTTAAGCATTTTCTCCAGCTACATTCTGGCCACTGGAAGATGACTTATCCTCTAAACACCCCTGAACACTGTTTTGTTAGGTAACTCTACAACTCATGACTCTCTGTTTTTGTTTTTGCCACACCCATGGCACATGGAAGTACAATCTTAATATGGATTGAATCCTAGCCACAGCTATGCCCTATACCACAGCTGCAGCATTGCTGGATCCTTAAACCACTGCACCAGGTTGGGGATGGAACGTCACCTCTACAGCAACCTGAGCTGCTGTAATCAGATTCTTAACTCACCATGCCACAGTGGGAACTCCCTCTAATTTTTTTTTAAGTTTTATTAAAGTGTAGTTGATTTACAATGTTGTGATAAAGAAAGCAGAGTTCGTATCTGAGAGGAGAGGAGGCAGTGTTACCACAGGGACAGCTGGCATGCTCACCAGAGAAGGCTAGGAAAGGTCCAGAGCTATACGTTGTGCTGTTGAATGATACGAATGACATAAGAGAAAGATTAGCTTCTGTGAAAATCTGAGAAAAATACACCAAAGAAGAGTCGAGATACCACCTACTCACTTAAGGAAAAAAGTCCTATCCTCAGGATAGGACTATCCTCAGGTTCTTTCAAGGAAATAATTTCAGAACTAGCATGTTCAGAGGAAAATGCTGTGAACTAACTCCTAGGGAGTCTGGATTGAAGCTTCTGCTGGAAGTACAGGGTTCAAGTTCTTTGCAGTCTTGCCTCTCAGTTCTCTTCAGCTTTTGATCCAGAAAACTTATTAGAACTATCTGTTGTAGGCAGACATCTGTAAATGAGAAATCTTCTCCACCAACTTTGTTACACATTTTTGGTTTTAACATTTTATTCTTCTACCAATTCTCTGAAATATAGGTATCATGCAGTTCAAGTTAAATACTTCTATATGGTCTACATACTATGTTTAAAAAAAAACTTAGAATTTTTATCAACATCAACATAAATTGTAATTTTTTTTTTTTTTTTTTGCTTTTTAGGGTAGCACCTGTGGCATATGAAAGTCCCCAGGCTAGGGGTAGAATCGGAGCCACAGCCACAGCAATGCCAGATCCTCAACCCACTAAGCGAGGCCAGGGATCAAACCCACATCCTCATGCATACAAGTTGGATTTGTTTCTGCTGCGCCACGATGGGAACTCGACAAATTGTAATTTTTAAACCAGGTAAGGATGTCAGAAATCTGAATGGGCTGATAATTTGATACTCTTGGTATACTTTAAATGTTCTTTGGGTGTTTTATTTGGAGGAAAGGATGAGGGCTGAGCATTGGGAGGAGAGGCAGGGGGAAATGACCTGTCTGACAAAGGGAAGTCACTGCTGTTGCAGAGGTGAGCAGACCTCTCCTGTCCAAGTGGTACGCTGTGCTTCTGAATTTGACTGTCCTTGTCAGCAGCCCAAACTCTGCAGTTAACTGCATTCGCCTCACTTAGAAGTTAAACACCACTCATTGTTATGGAAACATATCCCTTGAGGTTCTTCATCCCCCATTGCCTACATTACTGTATTCCTACAACCTTACATGGCATATTAGAGGGCACAGGCTCTGGAGGAAGACCAACCAGCTCAAACCAAATTGTGTTCTTTGTGAGACTTAAGTCAGAACAGTTTACTCTCAGCCTCATTTTACTGAAACTTAGATAAGGATGGTAATAATAATAATAATAATATGAGGATGAGGATGATAATGATAATACTAAATCCATAGAATTGTTTTCAGTAGTCAATGAGTAATACATACAAAAGAGTCAATGAGTAATACATAGAAAAGAGCCTCGCACCACATGTGAACTCCCTAAATGAATGTTAGCTCTTATGAAACTACACAGTGTCTTCTCCCTGTGATGAGCTCCAGCAAATGTCATTTCATTGATGTCAGTATATTGGTAGTGATACTATATTGACCCTTTTACATAAGTCTTCTCCAACAGCTGCCCAGTGCATTGCTCCCTAATTTAGTGCTAAAAGCATTTTGGTCTAGGTCCCAATAAAATGCTCTCAACACAAATGTGTAAGTCATGCAATGTTCCCGAGTATTACCCGTACTTGTCCTCATTTGGCTAAAGTTAACTAATTTCTAAAATGGAAGTAGGGATAGCTAAGTGATAGAATTGTTGTGAAGATTACTGACACAATCTGTATTTAGCCCAGTGCTTGACACATAGCACATAGTAGTTCTGTCTCTCATTCACGCATGCTGACGGGCACACACACACAGGCTCACTCCTTCTTTCCTCCTTCCCTCTTCCCTCTCTCTTTATTTCTCCCTCCCTCTGTCTTCCTTCCTTTCTTTCTTTTATTTTTATTTTTATTTTATTTTATTTTATTTTTTACTTTTTAGGGCCGAACCCATGACATATGGAAGTTCCCAGACTAGGGGTTGAATTGGCTGCTGGCCTACACCATAGCCACAGCAATGCAGGATCCAAGCCACATCTGTGACCTACACTACAGCTTATGGCAACACCAGATCCAGATCCATAATCCACTGAGCAAGGCCAGGGATCAAACCCACATCCTCATGGATACTAGTTAGATTTGTTTCCACTGTGCCACGACGGCAAGCCTTTCTTTCTTTCTTTCTTTCTTTCTTTCTTTCTTTCTTTCTTTCTTTCTTTCTTTCTTTCTTTCTTTCTTTCTTTCTTTCTTTCTTTCTTCTTTCTTTCTTTCTTTCTTTCTTTCTTTTGTTATTCTTTTACTGTTAAGAGGAATCTCCTCATCTTACCTTACCTGGTACTTTTATTTCAAACTCTTCCAACAACAAAAGAAAAATGTCAATGTAACCATTGATTTTAGGTGATAACTAATCCTTTCTAATTTATCAGCATTCATTAAATTTGTATTTAAGTGCAAGGTATAAAGATTGAGCCCATTAAAGAAAATCACATTGTGGGAGAGTAGATAGGGAACTATTTTATAAAGCAAGTGATGCTTCTTTTGACCTTTGATATTAGAAGCGTAAGACTGATTTAAGGACAAAACAATTCTATTCAGTCTGGATTTTTGAAGAAGGGAGAAAAAGAAGAATGATATGCTGGCTCCTGTCCTCTCTTCAACTGACTTTTGTCCTTTATTTTTCTGCATTCTTCCTCCCCATTCTTTTGGCTGAGAATTTCCCAGGTTCCACTTTTTTTTTTTTTTAATAAGGCTGCACCTGAGGTATATGGAGGTTCCCAGGCTAGGGGTCGAATGGGAGTTACAGCTGCCAGCTTATGCCACAGCCATAGCAACGCAGGATCCAAGCCTTGTCTGTGACTTGACCACAACTCAAGGCAACGCCAGATCCTTAAACCCACTGAGTGAGGCCTGGGATAGAAACCCACAACCTCATGGTTCCCAGTTGGATTAGTTTCCACTGCGCCATGATGGGAACTCCTCCCAGGTTCTACTTTTACTAAAGCTTTTCTTCTCCTTCAGCCGCTGCCCCTGCCTCTGTCTCATCTTCCTACCTGTACTGCAACATGGTGCTTATGAATCTGGCCTAATTCATCAGGTATATCTGAGGTCCCCATTTTTGATGGCAAGGGCAGTGGCTGAAGAAGAAAACTTAGATTTTTTAAGCCACTAGCCCCAGATGTAAGATTCAAGAGTGGATGTTCTATATACCCCTTGGTGAGAAACACAACTAAGGAAGGTCCTGATGAGATGAAGACCCCAAACAGAACCTAAGAAAATCAGTTTTGGGACCAGATGTACCAAACATTGATGAGTATGAGTCAGGATATTTGTTTTAATGTGTATGAGTATATAGGTGACGAATGAGGCAGGTTGTTGTATATATGAATGAAGTTCATTAAATTGTTACATGTTTTTTGAAAAAAACATAAGATTGATGTTAATTATAGATAATGAAGAACTAATAATGTGAGAAGAGAAACATTGTAAGTTTAATTGTATCACGTACTGCTGTTAAAACTAATATCACCTGTGTCATTATATAATTGGGTTATTTATGCTATTTCTGCCTAATAATCATTAATGACATGTTTATTCATAAATATTTATATATACCAAATACATCAGACAAACTTTCTTTTTATTTTGTTTGATTGTAACAGGTTTTATATTTGTCTTATGGAATGAGTTATGTTTATAAAGGAGAACTTGCTTTTTGATTGTGACTTCATTTCAGTACATTTAAAATATATCTTTCTACCTCTGACTATAAACAAGTTCCTCAAAATCAGTGAACTTATTCAGACCAATTTGGGGGCCAAAAGACATGAAATGACAAGGATTTGCATTAATTTATAGTTAATAGAAAGTAAATTTAGTCAGTAAGCATGAATTTGGCTGTTGTACTAATTCATTGAAAAAAAATCTGTTATCACCAGATTTATAATTTAAGTTTTTTTATGAGAAGTCATTTATTCAGCACATATTTACTGAGAGCCCACTTTGTGCCAGGCACTGACCTGCCCTCGAGACATATATCTCTGAGAAAAGAAAACTGTGTCCTCTGGAAGCTTATGTTCTAATAGGCAAAGTCAGACGAGAAGAAAATGAATGAATGAATACAGATTATGTTAGATGATCGCAAAGTGTTATAGAGAAAAGTAAGCAAGTAAGAGGTAATGGAACATAGGGTGTATTATATGTCATTCAGAAAAGTCCCACTCATTTTTCTTTTTGAAATAGTTTAATCTCACTCTTGTAGAAAATAAAAGGAAACTCTTCCTAGTGTTTAATAGTGTATGTACATAAGCATAGACACTAACTGTGCCTTGTAGTAAGATGCAACCATAGTAGTCTTTGACAGAGAGTCTTACTAAACAGTGTGGTTTATTAGTCCAAAGTCAAGGAGACTGGAGAGGAATACTGCTAAAACCTTGTTAAAATACTATTCTTGGTATCTGTCATTATGGAATGTAGTTACTTAAGGATAAAACTATTCATGACACTGAAATAATCCTTTTATGAACAAGAATTGTGGAGATGGTATCTCCTCCCATCAATAAATAGCCTGAGTTTGTTAACACTAAAAAAGAATTTGGGCAGTGGAAAATATTTCTGCTTTTGGCTGGAAGATGAAAGTTTATGCATAATTAAGTCTTAAATACATAGAAAATCTTCACCAGTATATAAATCCTTCTGTATTTTTTCTTATTTTATTATTATTTTTTTGTCTTTTTTTTTTAAGGGCCACCTCCGTGGCATGTGGAAGTTCCCAGGCTAGGGGTGGAATCAGAGCTGTAGCTGCTGGCCTATGCCACAGCCACAGCAACGCCAAATCTGAGCCGCATCTGCGACCTACATCACAGCTCACAGAACCGCCAGACCCTTAACCTACTGAGCAAGGCCAGGGATCGAATCTGCATCCTCATGGGTGTAGTCAGATTTGTTCCGCTGAGCCATGATGGGGACTCCTTTATTATTATTTTATGGCTGCACCTGCATGATATGGAAGTTCCTGGGCCACGAATCGAATCAGAGCCACAGCTGCAACTTACACCACAGCTGCAGCAACTCTGGATCCTTAACCCACTGTGCCAAAGCGGGAACGCAGTCCTTCTATATTTTAAATAAAAACTGCATTTCAGAATTCTGTTGTGGCTCAGGGGATTAGGAACCCAACTAGTATACATGAGAATGTGGGTTAACTCAGTGGGTTAAGTATCGAGCGCGGCCACAAAGTGAGGCATAGGATGAAGATGCAGTTCAGATCTGATGTTGCTGTGGCTGTGGTGTAGGCCAGCAACTGCAGCTTTGATGTGACCCATAGCCTGGGACCTTCCATATGCAGTAGGTGCAGCCCTAAAAAGAAAAAAAAACAAAATCTGCATTTCAGAAACCCTCATGAGCACACAAAGGCAATTTGAAGTCACACAGTCTTGTGAAAGGTTTGAGCAAAGTAATACTCCTGAGCTTCTGCTGGGTGCCAGGCATTTCTCTGAGAGCAGAGAGTACAAGATATACACAGACAAACCTTGTATGGTGTCCAGTTGAGGTGACAATGTTTAGATAAAAATGTGCCCAAAATACTGTGAAAATAGAGGTCTGAGGACTAAAACCAGGTGGCAAGGTGAAGGCAGGAGAAAGCTTCATGAAAAGTTTCTTTCAGGAGGGTTTAGGGTGCATAGCACGGAGTAGGCACACACTAGGCCTCACACCCTATTGTATGTCTTTCTGTGCTAGGCCTGGGTATATAATGCAAAAGCATGCAATTCCTGCTTTGCCTGAGAGACAGTCTGTTTGGAGAATTAGACAAAGCTAAAAGTGATCATTGTTTTAATAATTGAACATGCAAAGTGCGTTGGGAGCTCAGAGAAGGAAAGAACTTAGTAGTTTCAAAATATAGATATTCTAGAGTGGCTAAAAGCCATTTGAACCCAAAGGATGATTTTTAATTTCTGGAATTATCAAACAGAGGTTCTTATATCTCATATTTAGATTTTTCAGTTTTATTATTCTTGTTCAATATACGAATCCATTCTTAATTCAACATTGCTCCAAGCACAGCACTTTAATAGTGGATATTTTATTAGAGAACTTAACTGCTATCTGTTGGGGGGAGGTGAGGAAAATACAATTTGCTCTAGAAGATTTGCATTAGATAGAGTAGTTACAGGCTGTAGCATCTCCCCTGTAATTTTATGAGAATGGTATTACCCTGGCTTTCACTGTGTGATTGCTGGTTACCTTCTGTCAGTGAGCAACAGTCTTACTGCAAAGCAGGAGCACAACCCGTCTCTTTGTCTCCGTGGTCAAAGCAATTACTTCTTAGAAAGTCGGATTTTTGCAGAATGACCATGTACAGGAGCAAACGCAGACATCAGAGATGTAAGTAAATTGTGACCCAACTTTTTCATATGACTATGATGGGAGAAACATACTTGATTTCTTAAAAGACTAAACATGACTTCAGATATATCCTGGTAGTAGAAAAGATATTGTAGCTTTTTCACTCTCACCTTTATCTTTATCCCTGCTACATGCTTAAAAGATGTTCAAGGGGGAAAGGGGCTAATTCACCTGTTACTATGGAAACCTTTGGAAAGGTTTACAAAATCAACAGAGAAACAGATCAAATGCAATTTCAGTCTAGCTCAGCATCCTTCATACGGGCATGATAACTCGATAGTTTCCCTCTCTCTCTTTCTGTCTCTCTCTCTCCCTCTCTTGCTTTTCTAGGAGTGATAGATTTTCTTTTCTGGAAGTCTATTGGTAGGTTTGGGAAGCTAGCCTAAAAACTTCTATTTATCCATCCTATTTCAATTATAACTCTCAGGGGAAATAAAACAGGTCTGAATGGAGGGGAGAGAGTTAATTGTGAATGACAAGCTGAATATTTAACAGGATATCCATTGCCAAACTTCTTGATCCGGAGCATATTTGCAACATAATTCAGTACAGGCACTATTTCAAAGGGTTAAAAGGAGTCATCTGAAATCTCCCCTCAAGGGACTGATTCTGACTGAAAAGGAGCAGCATAGTCACCCTTGCCTAAGGTCCAGAACAAAGATGATTATGGAACTGAGAGCCATTAGGATTTAGCTAAAAATCAGAGTCTTATAATAAAACTGTATTTTATGGTAAAGCAATATGCCTGTAATGGAAAGCTTTCCAATCACATCTCTCTCCAGTAAGCCTAACTCTTTATCACTTTATCTTTTCTACTGCCTAAAGTAATTATTACCATATTTAGCCCAGTGTGTCCTGTCACTGACTCAATATGCCATCTTAGGTAACTGCAACTTGTTCTACAAAGTCTGCACTTTTTCATTATCCCTGTGGTGTCTTTAGATGTTTTCAAATGTTTTAAAACATAGAAAGACTCTTAGCAACAGTTACGCCATCAAAAGGTCAAGATCTGATAGAAATGTGATTTTTTTTGAGAGTGATCTTTCTTCAGTCCATTTTTCACTTAAGACCTGAACACTAACATTTCTCGTGTTCAGAGAAGTTTTATGCATCACAGAAAGCTCTGAGGGACAGGACTGCTGGTTGATTTCATCTACCCATTTGCCTTTGCCTGCTATTTCTTTCTTGTGATTGAGAAACAATATGTAACGATTGCAACTTTTTTCTTATAAAAATGATTGGTGGCAAAAATCTACAAACATGTTGCTGATTAATTCCCTTGTGATTTCCTCCCACAAGAATGAATCTAAATTATGCCTGTACTTGAAAACCATCTTGCACCTTTACTCCTGTATCCTTTGTACACCCCCTCATTTTTTTCCATGTGAGTAATCATTGCCTTAATGCACATGACAAATACAAGATTCATGGAAAAAAATATACCAAGTCTCTCCCCCTAAAATGTGCTTGCCAAAGTCTGCGATTAAGCAGCAGGAAGAAATTGTGAATTACATGAGACAAGTCAGAAGATGTATAATTATACAGGAGAAACACAGTGGGGTGTACTGAATGATTTAGTTAAAAAAATTACTTATGTTTAATTGTATCAGGTACCTGTATTACATTGCATTAACTGTTTCTATATTCTAACCATATAAAACATTGGATAACAAGAATATAATAAAGTATATAGAAAGATTATCAATACAAGCAAATTAAATCCTTAAATGAATTTCTTTCTCACACTAATAATATTTGCAAAAGTGTAATGTAAACAATCATTTGCTATCTAATGGGTACATAAAAGTATCTGAAGTATCCCATCACCAAAATACAGTGTATCTCCATTTTCAATTGTATCTTGTAAAAAGCATAAGCTAACTTAGAAGCAACTGTAATGCAATTAAAGCAATAATTGCACACTTCACAAATCTCAATGTGGGAAAGAAGGAGAGTGTTCTTATGATTTAAAAAAATTAAGTACATAAACTTTCTAATATTCTTGTTCCCTAGCAATTTAACACAATATCCTTCAGTAAAAATAATGCAATTTTCTGTTGAAGGATCCAATAAGAGAACTAGGAAAGGTGCATATGGTTATGCGAGGGGTTTGAAAAGAAGCAGAGGAAGAGAAAAATACCTGTATAAGACATTTTCAAGTATAAATTGCACTAAGTCTTTGAAAATTCACAGGGGACTTTAAAATCCATTCCTCACTCATTTCCAGATTGGTTATTTATAATTCCCTACTGAGGAGGAGGAGAGGGATGGAAGAGTCCCCTTTTCCCTGCTTCTGATGGAGCAATTGTTATGGTAAATGAAACCACTTTAGCGTTCATTCAAATAGCAGATCTTACCTGTGCATAGTTGTGTAAGGATTTTCACTAAATACAGAATTTGTTGAGTGGTCATAAAAAATGTTTCCATGTGTCAGACACTGATTTTTGTCAGAGCCAAACAGGTAGAAACCACTTTAAGGAACTCTAATATATTTTGACAAATTAGGTTGAGGTAATAATCATCACTAGTATAAATAACTTTTCCTTTTAGCGCTTAAATACTGAATTTTTCTTACATATCACATCAATCTATTGAAGTGTGCAGCTTATGTTTAATTTTCAGAAATCCATATTACGTATAAAACGAGGTATATGTGTAATCTCTTTTGCTGAAATTCCAAATGACCTTGAGAAAATAATTTTTGGTTTTTAAAGGAGACATAGAGATAAATTCTTAAAGATGAGTATGTTTTTGACATACAGACTTGAGAAAAACTAGAGTATGATCCACATGTTATTAGCTATAGAATTTGAAAATACTATACTCCTCATACTACAGCAGAGAAAACTGTGCACGTCTAATTTTAGGTGTGTTAATATTTTTATCTTATTTTGCTAACTAGGAACGGATATTCATTTTTGATTGCTAATGATATGTTTGGGTGGTCTGATCCATCTTATTATGGAAATACTTGATTAAATCATTTTAGGAACTGGAATGCTACTCATAGTTTTCTGCTTCCCATCTTAGCTGATGTCTGTACCTCTAAGGGTTGCAGTTTCTTCTTCTGAAACTCTAGAAAGTGTTTTCTAAGATGTCGCCCATCTCTCACCCTCAGTGCTTTCACAACATAGGCTTTATCTTGTAATTCTCCCATTCAGAGCCATGTGATAAGATTTCATTGCCTGGACTATGGATGGCTCTGGGCTCACGTGATTCACATCCATGTGACCATGGATTTACTGCAAGAGGCCCTAGAATCCATGTGAATATTAATCATTACCTGTAAAATGATGAAAAAATATGCATATACCTCCATATGGTATTTTTGGTTTCAATGAAAACTATTGTATTTAAAAGGTGGTAATAAATTTTCTCACTTTTTCATGCTCCATCATGTTTTCAATCACTTTTAATGACATATATTTTATTTTTAAGAAAAAACATTGTATCACACAGGGATCTCATTGTTTTTCGATGTGTAAGAAAATGTTCTCATATTCTCAAATATTGGGAATCACTGAACTAGAAAATTAAATACAAACATGACCTTATAACACAGACATTTACATCGTTGTCACTCATTGCATACGTCCTCCTGATACTATGCTCTAGCCTTTATCAGACCACTGGATTACACCCCCCAATCCATTTTATAATCTATCTTTGTGTCTTTGCCCATACATCTTCCTGTTGATGGGTGGCCTTCACTTGTCTCTTTATGTGTAGAAATCATCTATGGTCAAGGTTTCACTTTCTCAAAGCACCAGCAGTTTCCAAGTCAAACTCATCATTTTGTTTTCTCTTTACAGATGATATATTGAAACTTTATTCACACTTCTATATTCTATCATATGCATTGGAAATTTGTTTATGTCAGTACAGTTTTTTATTTTTTTAATGTAAGGTAGCTTTTATTCTTAGATCTCATTGCCTGGACTATGGATGGCTCTGGGCTGAAGCTGAAGCATTCTCAGAGCATATGGAAATACTTTGCCAATATCAATCCATCACTGTCTAATAATCTTTACTCATTTAAAGAAATATTTATTGGAGTTCCCATCGTGGCCGAGTGGAAACAAATCGACTAGGAACCATGAGGTTGGGGGTTTGATCCCTAGCCTTGTTCAGTGGGTTAAGGATCTGGTGTTGTTGTGAGCTGTGGTGTAGGTCACAGACATGGTTCAGATCTGGCGTTGCTGTGGCTCTGGCGCAGGCCAATGGCTCCAGCTCCAATTAGATCCCTAACCTGGGAACCTTCATATCCTGTGGGTGCAGTGCTAAAAAGGACAAAAAAGACAAAAAAAGAGAAATATTTATTGATCACCTATTATGTTACCTCCCAGGCACTGCTCTAGTGCTGTGGCTTTAGCAATGAACAAAAAATACTATTGGAGAAGAGAATAAATATGTAGTATGCTGTGCGATGCTAAGTACTATGGAGAAAAAATAGAGCAAGCAAGGGGGAATAGGAGTTTTGTGAAATGAGGTGAAGAATTTCTGTTTTCTTAGAGTAGTCAGGAAAAGCCAATATGATTAAGGTCATAATTTGATCAGATACCCAAAGAAAATGAGAGAAAACTCTGCTTTCTAGAGAGGTCAGGCAAAAAGAACATGTGCAAAGTCCCTGTGGTACTTGGGATGCTGGAGGACCACAAAGGAGGTAAGAAGTAGAGTTAATGGAAAGATGTGAGATTGGGATGAACAGATATACACTACTATATATAAGAAGATAAACAACAAAAACCTACTTTGTAGCACAGGGAACAGTACTCAATATCTTGTAATAACTTTTAATGGAAGTATGTAACTGAATCACTTTGCCATATACCTGAAACTGACACAACATTGTAAATCAACTATTCTTCAATCAAAAAAAAAATAATTGGAAAGAAAAAGTATCAGGAGCATTGGATGAGTAGAGGAAGACATAGAATTAAATGGAATGGTGCATTTTATGTATGAATAAATTGGTATATAAAATGTATTTATTAACTTTTAAGAAATACTTTCCACACTTCTAAGTGACTTGTGCAGTATTTTTATTAAAATGACAATTATGGAGTTCCGATTCTGGCTCAGCAGAATAAAAACTCAACATAGCGTCTATAAGGATGTGGGTTCAATCCCTGGCCTCACTCACTGGGTTGAGGAGCCAGCATTCCCACAAGCTACAGCGTAGGTTGCAGATATGGTCTGTAACTGGCATTGCTCTGGCTGTGATGTAGGCCAGCAGGTGCAGCTCCAATTCAACCCCTAGCCTGGGAACTTCCACATGCCACAGGTGAAGCCCTGAAAAAAATTAAATTTAATTTAAAAATAAAATAAAATGACAACTATAAGAACATTTGAAATCTTTACCCTTCATACTAGTCAAGGCATCCAATCATTAATTGAAAGAGAATCAAACTGTGGTCATCCAGAGATCAGAAAAGTATTATTTAAACAAGAAATTTTTCTGGTTTATCCTCTTATAAATATCCTTGTATTCTTGAAATGTTAACATTCTCTTTCTCTAAAAATCTGTCTATGAGAAAAAAATTTAACCTCTAGTTTGATATAACTGTTGTAAGGCTTCCTAAGGGACAGAGAGGAGGATACAGAATGCTGTCCTCTCTGGAGGACACTATTAAAGTCAATCCTTGATTTCTCTATTACGGATGCTTACTGGGAATTCTGCTCTGGCAGCCAAAACTTCTCCAGTCTTTTTTTTTTTCCCTCAAGTTCCTAATATGAATTCTATAGCTGATGTGGATTGAGAATTTGTGACTTTATACATCCCTCCATGGAATCGTATCTGCATGGGTAGAATCAGGATGATCTGATTGAGCATGTTCAACAGAACCATAGTTGCCAGTTTGGGAGCAGAGATGTACAAAGGCTGACTGATAACACTCTTGAAACAGATTGACCTTATATGGAAATACATATTGGTCTGCCCCACATCCTTAATCATTTGCTTTGCTTTTATAGGCTCCAGCCTGCAACTGATTCTGCCTACAGGAATACTATTTATTCCCTGCCTCATCCCACCCATCTTTCTCTCTCTGGAACTACTCCTATGTAACAATGCTCCACAAAGTCAAAAGTCGCTTTTTTTTTCTTTTAGGCACCGCATCACCCAAGGCACATGGAGGTTCCCAGCCTAGGGGTCGAATCAGACCTGCAGCTGCTAGCCTATGCCATAGCCACAGGAACGCAGGATCCAAGCTACATCTGCGACCTGCACCACAGCTCATGGCAATGCTTAATCCCTAACCCACTGAGCGAGACCAGGGATCAAACCCGTGTCTTCATGGATACTAGTCAGGTTCATTAATCGCTGAGCCTCAAAGGGAACTCCCAAAGGTCATTTTCTTTTAACTTACCTACACTCAGAAAACAACGTGACTATCATTCATCACCTGCTTTTTTAGTTTCTCTCTTCTAAGAATTTGTGCTGCATTTATAGCTAGACCTAAACAAAAAACATGGCATTGACTATGCCTCCAGGTATTCAGGTCAATATTTTCTAACAGAAAGGCATTTAACCCTCAAAGAACCTTACAGTTAGAAATAACAATGTGGTTATTTATGTATTGGCACTAATGATACATGTATGGTAGCTAGGATCTTAGCAAAATAAGATTGGCGTTAATGCAGATATCAATGTATCTTTTTAAGACACTGTCATAAATGCAGGGATTAAATTACATGATTAAAGAAAAAATAACCCTTGGAAAATATTGATGGATAGGGAAATAAAAGGAAGTATTTTTTGTCCTACTTAGAAAGCAACTTTCTTAAAAGCTGTAATCTGGTGTGATTATGTTTTGTGGACAGCCTATGTGGTTGAGCCATATTAAATCATCATTTTTGTTAAGTCAGAAATGGCAGTTTCTCATTGTTAAATCCAAATACCAGCTATCGCAGAAGTCGGCAATAAAGGGTGGGGGACAGGTAGATAAAATATCATCACACCAACACAAGTTGACAGTGCATTAGCAATGAGATCCAGCTGTGTAGCACTGGGAACTATGTCTAGTCACTTATGATGGAGCATGATAATGTGAGAAAATAGAATGTATACATGTATGTGTAACTGGGTCACCATGCTATACAGTAGGAAAAAAATTGTACTGGGGAAATAACAATTAAAAAATAATAAAATAAATAAAAATTAAAAAGCAAATAAATAAATAAAATAAAAGTCAAGGGCATTTATAGTTAAGCTAAGAATGAGTACTTGATATATTGAAAGAATAGAATTAGGTAAGAGAATATATTGATTGTTGTTCTTTATATGTAAGGTTAAACTTTCCACAGAGAAAGTGTATTCAGTCCTGTCAACATAGATTAATTAAAATGACACTTTCATTTTGCAAGTGACACATCCAACTGGGCTTCGAAGATCATAGAAACTTTAGAAATTGCCTAACTTCTACCAAACTTAAAATGCTTATTAAATATTTTGAAGTCTAACTACATGATTTTACCATTAGAATTTCTTTCATCCAAATGGAAAATAGGGCAGCTATAAATGAATTAATAACAATACCAAAAAATGATAAAAATAACTTTTGACATTTATATGTCAAGTACTGTTTTAAGCATTTTGTTACCTCTGACTAAAGTAATTTATATAACAGAGCAATAACTGAACATGTAAAAGCAGTAATATAGTAATCTATGGCCCTTTTGATTTTCACTGCACTTTCAAAATGTTATTTATAATTTTGGTATCTATTCTCTAAGAAATTGAACACCTAAAATTAAATTTAAATACATATTGATTAGAGTGAAAGTATAAGCTTATCTGCCCCCTGAAGAAACTAAGAAATTAACTTTAAAAGGCAAATATATTGTTTGATCAATATCCCTATTCCTTGAATCATATAAAAACAGAAAAAATATCCTAAGGAAAAGTTTTACGTATCTATATGCAGTGAAGTATTCACATATGAATGCCTTTACTTTGTGTGCCATCTTTTCTGCAAAAGAATAAAAGGTTTCCAAAACTTAGAAAAGCAAAGTGCTGTGCAGTGATTTAGTGATTCATTGTGATACACTCTTCTTGGTCTAGAACACCTAAATTGTTTGGCATAACCTTTTGATTCATTTTGTTCTCTGTATTATTGATTTTTCTTGGCATTACTTACTAAATTGCACTCTTATTCTGACTATGAAATTTCCAACACCTTTAGATAACTAAAGTAACTATAGGGCTACATTTTATATGTGTTAATGTTGACTCAAGGGCTTAATGGTCTCTAATCATTGACATTATATTACCTCTGAACTTCATTTGGATTTTTAAAATAAAAATAAAATCCACATACATTTCCTTAAGTTACTTATAGATAGAAAGTGTGGCATATATTTTTGTAATGTTTCTTGCCTTAGGCTACTTATCATTGGAAATAATTTTAAGTATATTTCATATGATTCTTTTGACCCTCAATGAACTTGAAAATGCCTTAGAGGAACAGCTGGATGTATTTCCTTAAATAAACACACATTGTTCTTCAAATTGCTTCTATCCATCTTTGTAATAGACTCCACAGTCAATGGGAATCTTGACTTTGAAGTCACCTCCACTGCGTTCATGTAGATGTCTGACTACTTAATACCTTTTTTTCTCCCATAATTGAACAGTGTCTTTCAACTCAAGTTTGCTTTTAGATATATAGCACGTAGTCATAACTTAATCTTTACCTGTACATTCAGATTAGAATATTTTTGGTATTTTATGTAAGAGTTAAATGTAGCATAAACTATGATATCAAAAATATGCTACACCTGGAATATTTCATTCTATCTAATTTATACTGTCAGTAATTAATGAAAGGCTAGTTTAGAATTAAATAAAAATACACGTATGCAAAATCCGAAAATATTTATTTTTAATTGGAGTGGGAGGAAAAGTTCATTTACCTTTTCACTTCAATTTTGCTAAGGTAGCAAGGGAAAATGGTCATTTGAATTTTAAAAGTGGTCATAAAATTTTTCTCAGTACTGAATTTGTCCTCCCAGAAATGATCATTTCTAACAAAGATGATACACTCAATTTTTTTTTTTCACTTTCCAAAATTTATTTTGGTTATGTATATATATATACATTTTTATATTATAGTTGATTTACAGTGTTCTGTCAATTTCTGCTATACCACAAAGTGACCCAGTCATACATATATATATAAATTCTTTTTCTCACATCATCCTCCATCATGTTCCTTCACAAGTGATTAGCTATAGTTCCTTGTTCTGTACTGCAGGATCTCATTGCTTATCCACTCCAAATGCAATAGTTTTCATCTACTAACCCCAAATTTCCAATCCATCCCACACCCTCTCCCTCCCCCTTGGCAACCAAGAGTCCATTCTCCATGTCCATGAATTTGCTTCTTTTCTGTCGATAGTTTCTTTTGTGCAATATATTAGATTCCAGATACAAGTGATATCATTTGGTATTTGTCTTTCTCTTTCTGACTTAATTCACTTAGTATGAGAGCTCTAGTTCCATCTATGTTACTGCAAGTGGTGTTTTCTTTTTCATGGCTAAGTAGTATTCCACTCTGTATATGTATCACATCTTCTTAATCCATTCATCTGTTGATGGACATTTAGGTTGTTTCCATGTCTTGGCTATTGTGAATACTGCTGCAATGAATACACTCAAATTGGATTAATGGGTACAGAGTTTCCCAAAGAGGCTGTAGCATTGATATTCCATGAAGGTTTCTAGAATTTTTTTTGTTTCTTCACAATCTAGACAGAAAAAAAATTTCAGATCATTCACCATGCCAGTTTTCCAGAACTCCAGCTAGATTTTGAAAAGGGATGCTCTTTGAATGGACATGGAAAGTTATTTGAAATTGAAAGAAAAATAAATAATTTAAAATAATTTTTAAAATATTGGTCTTTACTTGAAAAGAAGTTGATCAGAAAGCACAGGGAAAAGATTGAAGAAATTGTTTCATGAAGCTTATAGATATGTTTGTGGCTGAGATTCTCTTTTGAGTCTAGGGAAATGGGGCTCTGGAAATTAGAACAATTCTAAGTTAACCAGCTCTCTTATAATAAAACAGTAATCCATCAGGTTAAAGAGGCTTATAAGCACTTTTTGCCCAGTAGAAACAATCATCTAACTTTCTTAGTTGGGGAAGCTACTAATCGTTAGTAATACTATTTCTCCTAGATTACTACTGACAGTAATTAAATCAACAGTTGTAGTAATTTGCCATATATTTCAAGCTCAATTAAGTAGATCTTGCCTCGTTTATCTGGATGCTAATGAATCAAATGGTTTGGGGACCAAAATTCCCAGTAAGTTGCTCACGTTTTTAAATTTTATCAATATTAACTTAGGAATAGGTTGTAGGGTATAAGAAATGTCTGTCATAATACCTTTTCCCAACAAAACATGTTCTAAATATTGTAATTCAATGAAATCATATCAGTTAGGAAAATATAACCTTATATTTTTTAACTAAGATCATTAAATGGAAATGGATAAAACATGCTGCAATGCAGCCTATATTCTACTAAGTTTTGAATAAGACTCCAATCACTGGTATAGACTGACACTTAGCATATGACTGTCAATTCTTTTCCTTGGAGATTTTCTGGTATAATGGACACATTTTACACTTTGCACTACCTTTTTGTGTATTTAATAAAAGTATAGCTTCATAGCACATTTACCCTTGTCATATATATATGTAGTAATAAAGTTAGGTTTGGGTACTCCTTATGAAATAATTTGTGACTATTGGTCATTATTGAGTTTCTATGATTGTTATAAAGTAACATGACCTAAAAAATTATGAACTTCTCACCTATGTTTATTAGTCACGACTAACATTTATAGAATTCTTTTTTTTATAGACAGTCATGCTTTGGGTATTTTAGTGTCTTCTATCCATAAAAGTAAAATAGTAACAATCTTTAATTAGGTTATTATGTAACTAAGATTTTTTTATAATTGTTGGGTGGCAATACACACACACACACACACACACACATTTCCATTACTTGTCCTAATTCGTTTATTTTATTTATTTATTTATTTTGGCTGCACTCATAGTATGTGGAAGTTCCTGAGCCAGAGACTGAACTTGGGCCACAGCAGCAACCTGAGCTGTTACAGTGACATCACCAGATCCTTAACCTGCTGCACCACAAGAGAACATCTACCTGTCCTAATTTAAATAAACTTTAAATGTCAAATTTCTTGAAAAACCAAGTAAGTATAGAGGTAATTTCAGTTGACAAGTAAACATCGTCAGTCTGTTATCAACTAAAAGTTTTACAGGTTATTTCTTCAGTTATTCTGGGTCAGTTTTTACACCAGTATTCAGTGAAAGCGTTCACAATATTTATCCATCTAAACTTTGTTACTTAATTGTTGTAGTGAACATATTTTCCCATCATTGCATTAAAGTATATGTTAAGAAAGTGTCTCATTTTATGACTTTAATAAGAATTACAAGGCTTTTCTTGACCGGTTCTTATCTTACTTTGTGAATTCATTTTTTGCCATCCCATGTCGCATATTCCAGTTTAGTGTGTGATACTGAATTTTCTTTATTTTCTCTGAGGAATTCTGTCCAACATTAGGTCCTTATGTTGCTTCTTCTGTTTAGAACACCCTACCCTCCCATCTTAGCTAATTCCTACTCCTCCTTCAGGAGTCAGTCTGGACAGTCATCTCCGACTGATTAATTTCTCTAAGTTCATTATGGCTAGTAGAGCTGATCTTTAGATGTATTCCTTTGTACCTTATGTGTGCCTTGTATGTAAATTAAAATGTATATGCAGTCATTTGGCGTCACCCCTGAGGACAGAGACTAGTTTCCTTTCTTCACAGCTATATTCCCAGCATGGCCTGGCATTAGGAAATCTTCAATCAATAATTATTGAAGGATTAGAGGAACAGATTGCCTTACTTATGCACTTGTTTCAGCAGTTGAAACTGCAGTTATTTTCCCGAAATAAATCACTAAAATGCAGTCTATTAATGAAATATCTTTTCCTTTTTTTCCTTTTTGGCCATGCCTACATGCAGAAGTTCCTGGGCCAGGGCTCAAACTGGCGCCACAGCAACAACCTGAGCCACAGCAGTGACAGTGCTGGATCATTAACCTGCTGCACCACAACAGAACTCCAATATCTTTTCCTTTTTCCTTTTTATATTCACAAATGTTTGGGAATGATGTTAATCCACTAAGGCCTTTTTGATCTCAGCTTTTAGAGTTATTTTCCTCTGCTAAGAACTCTAATATACTTATTTCATAAGATGTATAAAAAGGAATTTAGGAGTTCCCACTGTGGCATAATAGGATTAGTGGTGTGTCTGCAGCACCAAGATGCAAGTTCAATCCCCAGTCTGGCATAGTGGGTTAAAGGATTCACTGTTGCCATGGTTGCTGCATAGGTTGCAACTGCAGCTCAGATCTGACCCCTGGCGGAGCTGCCATAAAAGGAAAAAGGAAAAAAAAAAAAGGAGGAGTCCCCATCGTGGCTCAGTGGTTAACGAATCCCACTAGGAACCATGAGGCTGTGGGTTCAATCCCTGGCCTTTCTCAGTGGGTTAAGGATCCGGCATGGCTGTGAGCTATGGTGTAGGTTACATATGCAGCTCATCATGATCCCGCGTTGCTGCGGCTCTGGTGTAGGCCAGTGGCTATAACTCTGATTAAACCCCTAGCCTGGGAATCTCCATATGCCACTGGAGTGGCCCTAGAAATGGCAAAAAAAAAAAAAAAGACAATTATGTCTTTTGTAATTTAATAATGTCAACCCCAAATTTAATGCACACTTTGGAATTTGCATGAAATGTATATGGGGATTTTTTTCCCAGGAACTTCTGCTGCACTAATCATTGAGCTAGTTTCTGAAGTTTCCAGATTTTTGTATCATTATGTTTTGATAACTGAAGTCTTAAGGGTGATAACACATTCAGAATTAAAACTTGCTTCTCTATGCCCCAGTTTTCCCCTCTATCCAGAGTTGACTCTGTTTCTAGATTTAATTATTTGTTACATCAATTTTGCATCAGTTAGAGGAACAAATTGTTTGTTTCTCCACAGATTTGTAGCTATTAATCTCAGCAGTAACTCAGTGATTGATTTTTTTCAGACCTCAACATCACAGAGACATAGACTAGAAGGAGTAATTGAACCAAGTGCAGGACCTGCTGACTGAATCTAGGAAAGTTGAGTCTTCATGTCATATATGATATATCTGTGTTCCTAATTTGTGATGCCACTTTTAAACTTTGGGATATAATTAGAATGGTCCTATAAAGAATTTCACTGACCACTTTCTTTTTTTAATTTTATTTATTTTATATAATGAAAGGCTATACTTTCAGAGATCATTTCTATAGTTTGTCACTGACTACTTTCTTATTCTCTTCTT
This sequence comes from Phacochoerus africanus, assembly GCF_016906955.1. Classification (NCBI taxonomy): domain Eukaryota; kingdom Metazoa; phylum Chordata; class Mammalia; order Artiodactyla; family Suidae; genus Phacochoerus; species Phacochoerus africanus. The sequence continues at coordinate 52,286,073 of NC_062549.1, read as the reverse complement.
TCAGTGTCCCTTCCATTATTCTCATTACTCAGTAATGATATCAACTAAGAATTCTTGACTTGTGACTAAATGTGACCTCATTTTCAAAGCATTTAAAGTTATGGCAGGTGAAAGCTCTCTCAAGGGCTTTAAATATTTCAAATATATGGATGTACAATCTGTGTCAATAATGAATACTGCACATTAAATTGACCTGAATGGTTAGAGCACAAACTTTTTTCTCAGCATTGGCAAATTTCTGACATAAAAGCTTAGAATGGAACAGTTAAAAAGAAGCTATTAGAATAATGTAGAGACTCTGAAAGGATCTCCATGCTACACTTTTTTTCTTTGCTAAGTATAATTGAGATTTCCAAGGATTTTTACTGACAAGTCATTTTACTTTCTGGACTTGGTAATTGAAAAAAAAGATAAAATTGTTAGAGGAGCAATAAGGAATTCAATAAAGAACTGAAAGAAAAATGTTATGTGCTTGATAAATTTATTTCAAGCTTCTTACCTGAGTTAGAGTACCATTCTAAAGGGCCCAAATCCACGTTTTTTAAATTCACTATTCCCCACAAAAGTCTTTCCTATGTGCTTTTCCATCATCTTTTATTATCTCTATTAAAGTACTTGGCACATTACAAATTACATTTATTTTTTTGCATATCTCTTTCTAGTATATTATGATCAATGAGACAGATTTATTTTTAATCTTTATATCTTGTACCTTTCCTGGCCTGTACCCTGCTCATGGTAGGAGCTCAATGGGAGTTTCATAGATGAATGAATGAATGAATTCACTAATATGGTTGAGTTTTTGGCTTTAGTTTATATCACTTATTTTTATTATATTTTAACTTATATTGATTACATTCAGTAACATTGATAAAATAACTTTCTAATGAAATAGTCCTTGAATGAGCGTGATATTCTTGGAAGTTTTTAACACTGCGCATGTTTACAAAGGTTTAAACCTAAAGTCCACTTCATGTTTGGCAGTCTAATAATGATTCCAAATTCATGGTTTTAAATTATTTTCTATTTTTCAGTAACAATATAAAAGGTAGGTTTCATTTCCTCCTTAGAGATATTTCATCATTGTTTATTCACCCCTTTAGAGTGCTAGGCATGCTTGTTAAAGATACTCAGATAGCCATCCATTTATTTATGGTATAGGAACAGTAGTCAAAGCTTTAGACCTATTGTTGCAAATTCTGCCAAATTTAAAAAGTACCATTTTTAACATTCATTTAGAACCCATATCTTCTATCTCTTTTGTCTCAGAGCCACAGGCTTTCATTGAGGACTTCTGAATCAACTTGTTTGGGCCTCTACTCTCTTACTTGCCAAATCATTATAAAACTAAGTGGGAAAAAAATTTCCCTCCATATTTCATCAATTTAATTACCAAAATTCTCAATTATTCTTTGGATCTTATTTCATTATTTTATCCCAAACTATACTCATTACATTGTTTAAGATTTTATAGTCAAGTCCTTCATTTCCCTGAAATTTGTGCTTGGAAGTTCACCAGATAACTATCAAATCAATAGTCCATAATTAAACTCTAAGCAGAAGTACTCTGTATATTTCACAAAGCTTAATTAATCTTCCCCAATGGAGCACTTCAATGCTATTTTCATAATGGGAATAGTATTATGAGCTCTAAGAATATTTTATTTTTCAATCACTTATTAATTATAAAGCATAGCTTCATTCATTCTTTCCTTGTTATGCAATCAACTTACTGTTTATCACAGTCTGAATTTAATGGCAGGTAAGACTGTTGTATATATTTCAATTATATATATATATATATAATGAATATTGCCAAGTTCATTAAATACTATATGAAGATACATTGTCATGACAAAAACCAACCAAGAATAGATATAGGCCACTCTGGTTTCTTTCCTGATTACTGTAGAAGTTTGATTTGTGATAATGATAGTTAATCATTTTGAACAAAGAATCCAATCAATCTAGTCAGTTTACCAAGGAAAAAGGATAGCACTAAACAAGAACTTTGATAAGATTGGAATGGACTACCAAAATAGATTAATTAGTTTGATGCATGCTTTAATCAAAAGTGTTGTCATGTCCCTTAGTAGAAAATACATCTGTTCATGCATAAAAGAATAATGTTTCTTTAAAAAACTTAATTTTCAGTCTTTTAATAACAATAATTTTTACATTCACCATGTTCTACTTGAGTGTGAACATTATGTAGTATATGTCTCTGAGTCCTTCAATTTAGAAATATGAGTTACTATGAGCGATAATAAAACTGCCAGAACCCAGATACGTGAATCTCATAACAAATGGTACAAACGGATTCCTATATACTCTACTCATAAACATTAGAAATGATGAAAAGCTTAATCTAGTTGTAAACAACCTGCATAAATATATCTTATGCTTTTTTTTCCCGGGTGCATATAGGAGTAGCAAAAACATTTAATAACATTGAGCAATTGAATTTTAAATAAGCAGTTTCCTTTACATTTAAAATGAGATTATGAAAATAGTTATTCTTTACAAGCAAGTAGGTTTGTATTTTCATTGATATAAAACAATAAAATATTACCACTTCACAAAATTTTAAGACAACAGAAGTGCTTCTTTATTATGAAAGTAAATTCAGATATTTAAAATATCCTTAGAGCAATCTGAATGTATAAAATCAAGAATTTTTGAAATATCCACCATTTTGAATAACTGCACAATAGACAAACCTGTTCACTGGTAGCATGATTGATCCAGATTACATTTATGTAACTTTCTTTTTGAAGATACAGTTCTACGCAATGTCTTCTTATAGATATTGGTTGAAAAATTAGGAAAAACCCAAAAGAGATGTTTTAGTTGCCACTTAGCAGTATACTTAATATTTTTGGATTGTAACTAAAGGATAATCATTAACCTATTGTGACTTAAACTCTATTTAGACTTTCAAAAGAGAGTAAACAGCACTATGCTATTCTTAACAACAGTGTTTATAAAACAGAAATTAGCTTAAATCCACGTTGAAAACAAAATATGCAATCTTTTAAGATATCCCTATATATGATTCATATATATACCTATTTCATATTTGTATATATGAAAGAACCTACCTTATTAATCGTGAGCCAAATTTAAGAATTTGCTTTTTTTTTTTCCAGCTCCTTTCAGATTTTACCAAGTCTTTGTGACTTTCTTATGGCTCCAGCCCTAGTTACTTTCAGCCTTTATTTAATTGATTTATTTTTTAATTAGTTTGGGGTTTTTTTTGCCACACCCGTGGCCAAAGTACACGATGGTCATCATGTCCATGCTGTAATCCCATGAACAAAGAAGGAATGGGAAAAATAATTTTTTTTCTCATGAGACCATTTTTTCAGCAGCAACCCAAGCCTCTGCAGTGACCATGCCAGGTCCTAAACCAGCTGAGCCACTACTTTATCACCTTTTAAGTAAGAAAAATATTAAATTCCTTCATAGATAGCAAACACTTATGTAATGATATATATACTATGCCTGGGGCTATAAATATACATGAGGTAGTCTACTTCCTCAAGAAATTTACACAAATACTACACAAGTTGTGCACAAAATTCCCTTGTCATCTTGAGAAAATAAGATTATTTCTGCCATGGTATTTCAAACTTGAAGGACCAGTAGATTATTGGTAGTCAGAAGTAGAGAGGAGGGTATATAGTGAAAGAGAGACTCTGAAGACACCTGGTGGTTTAGAGAATAAAGAAGAGCCAAATTGATCCCCAGGTTAGAACTCTTCTTGAATAGCTCTGCTGAAAAGGGGGCTATGAGATGTAAATATGAATAGACATCATATTGGAAGATCTTCAGTGGTTTACTTAGAAGTGTGACATTCATTCTATGATGATGAGAACCTCGACTACTGAGTGTCTCCTGAGCTGTGTGTGACATGATTCTAAGCATTTGAAAACACTGTCTGTTTTCACAACAAACCTATAAGGAGTTATTGTCTCCATTTTATAGAAGAGGACATCAAGCCTTAGAGATATACAATGGTATCTCTAAATAATCATATGATATCACTTATATGGAATCTGATTAAAAATGATACAAAAGAACTTATTTAAAAAACAGAAACAAACTCACAAAGATTTCAAAACCAATCTTATGGTTACCATATGTGAAACCATTATGGGAAGGGAAGAATTGGGATGGTGGGAATAACCTATACACACTGCTGTCTAAATTAAATGATTAACAAGAACCTACTGTATAGCACAGGAAAATCTACTCAATAGTTTGTAATAACCTATATGGGAAAAAAGCATGGATATATTTATATGTATGGTTGATTCACTTCGCTGTGCACCTGAAACTAGTGCAACATTGTAAATCAACTTTACTCCAATAAAATTAAATTAAAAAGGAACTATCTGAACCAGAAACCAAACCAAAACAATGCTTTCTAATTCCAAAGTCCTACATAAATCCTCACCATATTTATATTCCATACACAGTCAATGAAGAGCTATAAAGGTTTCTGAGCAGGACAATGGGATGATATTTAAATAGTAGTTTGGGAACACTAATCTGACAAGGGTTTGTCACGTGATTTGGAAGTGGTAAGACCAGAAGCAATGACGCAGTTCATGTTAGTAGAGGAATAAAGTAATAATCTCCAATGGTTGGTAGTGGGAATAGAAATTAAAGGGCTAATGCAAAAGAGGAAATTTAAAAAATCATTGGGAGATAAATGAATGAGTATATTAGTGAAGAAGAGGTAGGAGGAGGAAAAAGAGAAGGATGCTAATAATGATGGGTGTGGAAGAGGAAGAGGAGAAAATGGAGAAAATAGGGGCATAGAAGAGAAAGTGACAGGGAAGAACAGAATTCATTTGCTGAAAAAAAAAATTGTCCATTTGACAAAACGTAAAATAAGCAAACAGGCTACGTGGTATATTTATTTACTTATAGAGTTGTTTGATGTTAACAATCTATATGTTAGATGTCATTATCTCTAATTTGTACAAAGGGAAATGAAGGCTTGGAAAACCTTGTTTGCCTGGGGCTACAGAACCTGTAAGATAAGAAGCTGAGATCTGTACCCACAGAGTTGGATGGCAGAGCTCGAGATCACTTAGTCTTCCAGTAACAGTGTGGTGAGCAGTGTGGGAATGTTAACACTTTTTCAAGGATAAAGCTCAGAGAAGTATCTTACCTGAGTACATAGAATAGGATTTTCTGCTTAAAAAAAATCTCCCTCTATTTTGAAGTGCAGACAAGCAGTATCTATAATGATTATGCAGGCAATAGATCTGGTAATCATTTTTAAATTCTTTCTCCATTTTTAATCCATCACCAAACCTCACTGATTGTATCTCTTAAACTGTTCTGTAATCCATCCACTTCTCTCCACCTGCACACCTACCTAACTATTGCAAGCAGTAAATATCTGGTATCTGGGCTACAGCAATAACTTCCTAAATGGTGCCTCCCAGCTCTGTTATTTCCATGCTGTAGGATTCCTTCTCATTCTGACATTCCATAGCTTTATCCCTGATCTGCCTATCTCTGTGAATTTATTAGCACAATGCTTTATGTGAGAGGACATATAGTGAAAAAGCATATACTGTATAGCATAAGGAACTACACTCAATATTTTGTAATAACCTATTAGGGAAAGCAATCTGAAAAGGACTATATGTATAGTCATATATACAATATGTATGAATATATGTTGTGTGTATGTGTGTGTGTATAATGAATATATGTGTATATAAAATGCCAATGAAAAGGACTATAAAAATATGTATACTGAATGATACCAGAATTTACAGCATATTGTTGTTTTGGTAAATAGGAAAATATCTGCAAAACTCTTAGCCCTGTGCATAGGTCACAAAAAGCACTTGATGAAAGGTAGTCAGCCCTGAAACACCTGGTCTGTCACAATCAGCCAAGTCCAGGATGGGAAAGATTTGCTGCACATAATGTGTCTCCTACCTCTGGATTAAATGTTCAAAGGAGACTAACAAAAATATTAAAAAGGCAGAACAAATGCTTGCTGTTGCTGCAAAATAAATGTGAGTGTTGACCTACATACAAAGGATTCTTTTTGTTTGAAAATACACACATTTTATTTGGGGATACTGCCACAAATAAATCTTGCTCTTTGTGTATAAAGTGCATGATTTATGCACACAAATTGTAACATACAAATTCTGCACAGTCTATTTGAATCAGCAAGTGGGCACTCATATTTATCTCTGCTTCTCCTTGGATATCTTTTGCTGTTAATTCCATTTTTTTACTCCTGTTGAGAATAGCCCCATTTAATTTAAATTTCTTACAAACTAATTTACTAAATTAAGTAGTTTTTAGAATGAAAAAATAAAAATCTTTGCCCAACTGTTTAAAATTACTATAATTAGCTAAAACGATGAATTTTGTTATTCTATTTTTATTAGTTTTACCTTAAGAGAATATACCAAAGGTAAATTTTTCTTTCATTTTTAAGGTATAGCCTTATAAAAATTTTTCATTTACTATTTCTTTATTATTAAAATTGCATAATATAACAGTTATATTTTGGGTATCATGGACGGAATGATGAAGCCGCAAGAGCAAAAAGATTTACATTAGTTTAATTTCTTAATTTGGTAAAAGGAGTAAATATATATGTATATAATGCCAATATATATGTATATGTGTACATATATGTATATAGGTATGTGTGTATGTGTGTGTGCATATAAATGTATATAACATACATATGTGTATATAAAATGCCAAAATCTATCCCGTTGTTTCTGGTATTCTGTTTTTATCAGTCACTAAAGACATATAGATTATTCTTCTTATATTAGAATTATCTGATCTAAGACCCAATATCTTGGCAGTCCTAACTGAAAATAGCACTATCTAAGAAATAGTAGAAAAATTATGCCTGAGGTATTCATTAAAGTGATGGCTGAAAGTACAGATAAATACAAAACCAGGCGGAATATGGGAAATATCATAATGAAATAAATATGATAAGTTACACTAAGGTACCCAGAGTGAAAAAATGGAAATAAACAACATTAAATAAGTTTATTTAAAATTAAACACATGGGTTTGTGGAAGACAGATGTGAATATGCTGTTGCAAATTATGACCTACAACACAATATGATATAAAAATATTATATACATATATACACACACTTATGTATATAATATGTCATCAGGAAGTTCGGTGAATATTTTTCTGGTCATAAATGGGGCAGAAGCAAAGTTGGGCTTGCCTTTTTAGTGGGTTGTCCATTACCACCTTAGATACCACAGTACTAAGGGGAAAAATACCCCAAGAGTTATCCTGGATATCAGCAGCCTGGATAATGAATTTTTGGCACCTGTCCCTGCAGTGTTGTCCCCAGTTATTCATGATGTATCCCCAGGACCTAGAGCAATACCTGCCACATAAGAATCATGCAGTAGGAGTTCCCACAGTGACAGTGTGTTAAGAATCTGACTGCAGGAGCTCAGGTGTCTGTGGAGATGCAGGTTCTATGCTCAGTCCATCTCAGAGCATTAAAGGATCCCATTGCACCACAGTGGGAACTCCAACACTTCCATTTTCGTTCTTTTTTTAAATTTTTTAAATTTTTAAAAAAAATTTTATTTCCCCAATACAATTTTTTTTTCTACTGTATAGCATGGTGACCCAATTACACATACATGTATACATTCTATTTTCTCATATTATCATGCTCAATCATAAGGGACTAGACATAGTTCCCAGTGCTACACAGCAGGATCTCATTGCTAATTCATTCCAAAGGCAATAGTTTGTATCTATTAACCCCAAGCTCTCCAACCACCACCCCCCCATTGGCAATGACAAGTCTGTTCTCCAAGTCCATGATTTTCTTTTCTGTGGAAAGGTTCATTTGTGCCATATATTAGGTTCCAGATACAACACTTCTATTTTCAAACAGCATGCTTAGCGGTTCATTCTCAGGGGATACACAGTTTAATTTTATTTTTAATTCAGAATTTTGTGTTCTCTAAGAAAAAAATTCAACCATTTCTTACTGTGTTTGAATATCCAGAGTTGCTTGTTATGGCCTAGTTAAATCTCTTTTACCTGATGTTTAGTACAATTATTGTTGTTATTTTCTACTTCATGAAAGAGATCATATTATTCCACTGCCTACCACTAAAATGAAAATATGTTTAAAAGAAATACTTTCATGTGTTTTCTTCTCCTTAAATTCTATTCAGCCCTGTACAAATGTTGAAAGACAAAAGAGATGTTAATATTACTACTGAAACAATACTACATTTATGGAGTTCTTTCTTGCCAAGTTCTATACCAAGCAATTCACATTTTACAGATGAGGAAACTGTGGTTTAAAGAGATAAAGTAGCTCCAAGAAGTAATAGTGAGAAAGCCAAGACATGAAATTTCTGACCGATTCCAAATACAATGGTCCAAATCAGGAATTACTGAAAAACTATTAGTTGTCACTATCAGCAGTACATTTAACTTTTTTCTGCAGTAAACTTAAAGGTAAATACATACTTAAATTTGTCTTAACTCATAAGGTATGCTAACAGATAAAATTAGTTCAATAACATTATGTGGATCCTTATAAACTTTGCTCAATATTAGCCTATGTACCAATAATAATCAAACTTTTTTGGTATTTTTTTAAGTGTAGTTAATTTACTATGTTGTGCTAATTTCTACGGTCAGACTTTTTTTTTTTTTTTGTCTTTTTGCAATTTCTTGGGCCGCTCCCGTGGCATATGGAGGTTCCCAGGCTAGGGGTCCAATCGGAGCTGTAGACGCCGGCCTACGCCAGAGCCACAGCAACACGGGATCTCAGCCGCGTCTGCAACCTACACCACAGCTCACGGCAACGCCGGATCCTTAACCCACTGAGCAAGGGCAGGGATCGAACCTTCAACCTCATGGTTCCTAGTCAGATTCGTTAACCACTGAGCCATGACGGGACTCCTACAGTCAGACTTTTAAGGGAGATATTTTATGACCTTTTTTCTCCTTCCATTTAAATAATCTAACAGATTTCTCTATAGATCTAAAGGTTATTTTGGACTTTTATGTGACACATATACACTAGTCTCACTGGCAGGCACATGTATCAAGCAAAAAAGATGCCATGTGAAGTGTGTAAGTCTGATAATTAGATTAATTTTCACATCAAGTTTATACAAATAAACCACATGTTTTTACTTAAAAGCATATTGTCTATTTCCCTTCTGTCAAACATGGTGCTAAGTATTAACATGTGATCAAATTGGGTATATTCCTTCCTTTGATGAACTTCAGACAAATATTCAAATAAGTAAATCAATGACTGTACTAAGTGCCATGATGAAAGAAGCACAGATAGCCACTGGAGCCAGAGAGCACATTAAAATCAGATTGTGTCATCAGGGAAGGTTGAGGGAGGTGGTACTTGAGTTTTAAAGAGTAGGAATTCAAAAGAAGAGATAAACATTTCTGGTGGAGAAAACAGAGGGAGAGAATTAAGAAATACAAAGTCCTTAAGAGATATAGTTATGACAAGGCTAGAGCCAGACTATGATTCATTCATGTGCCAAACTAAAGATTTAAGTGGCAACCTGAAATCTTGGAAGAGTCATTGTAGGACTGTTAGCAGCAAGTGGGGTTAGATATCACAGATGCTCTGAAAACTTGGACCTGCATCATTGTTAGCAAAACTCTTACAGATATTTTTTATACCCTTTGTTATTTTGTATTTTCTAACTTTCTGCCTAAAATGACAAATCATTTGGGAAAATATAAACAAACATAAACTTTGCAACTACATCCTGAACACGGCCCGGATATATAGAGTTATTAATGTGAACATCATAGACAATGTCTAAATATCTTGACAAGTGTGTGTGTAAAGTTAGTGAACTGACTGTAAATCTATCATAATTGCAGTGAAGCTTAATGGTAACTGCCCTAACAGTAACTGCCCAAACACTATCCAAAGTGTTTAAACTTTGCAATTTTTGAGAGATTTAAGATTGACTATTTTCTTAACTGATGGAGCTTAATTGTAAATTTTTTATTTATTCCGAAATATATTTATTTCTAAACATTATGAAGCTGATTAAGAGATAAAAGGCTCATTAAATAGGAACTATTTTGATGGTATATGAATACATATCATTTTTTGAAGATGGTATTAGAATTGCCAGCAAAAACATAAAGTTAATAGAGATACTAAAATTAATTTTTGTGTCCATTGTTAAGATGTAATTTTTTTAATTATAAAAGTTTAGATTTATGTGTTGCTTTTTTTGTAGTTCCCATTGAGAATTAAGCTCATTGGAATGATTAAACTTGGCTAAAAATATTCAGGTCTGGTGCTATGATTTTCTTTGTAGGTTCATAAAAACTATAAAATGCTTCTGTTGATTCAAAGACAATATTAATTGCTTTGTATTGTATTGTCACTGGAAAGAGTGGTTTTCTTTTGTAGGTTCATAAACAATTACCAAATGCTTTTGTTGGCTCATAGATAATTATCAATTGCTTCACTTTGTATTATAACTGGAAAGAGAGCTTGTCTCAGACACTAGTTAACCAAAATTAACCAACGGAATTAGAGAGTTATAGTTTAGTTCAAAAGAAACTAGGAAAAATTAAGATGAGATAGAAATATGTTAAATTAAATAATGTAAGTAAACTGGTGATTCACAACCTCGGGACCCTTCTGGTGTAATCTGAAGCTGGTTCTCCACTTCCCTTCATAGAAGGAGGGCAAGGAGAGACCGAAGAGAGAGGCCCACCACTCCAGTTGGGCAAGTGGCAGTTTTAGTAAGCAAGGCAGGTGGCAGTTTTAGTAAGCAAGGGGATTTACTTAAGAGGCTTGTCTTGAGTGGCCACAAGATGAGTAGATTTCTGCACCTGCCAACCAGACTCTTAAAAGTTTATATAGAAGCCTTAACTGGGTTCAGTCACCTGTACTATCCAGGTTACCATCTCAAGGCTGTGTCCTCGGGGCAACTTCTGGAAATGAAGAAGGCAAGTGGAACTCACATTCCAATGAGAGGGGAAGGGGCTCACTGGTCAAACTGGAGGTCCCATCTCCTTTGTGATCTCCCCCGGCATAAACACTTAGATAAAAGCCAACAAAACGAAGAGTATAGACATAAAGATATAGAAGTGAGAGAGAATTTTTCAGGGAGAAGTATTATGCTCCATGACTTGAAGAAAATAATAGAAATTACTGAGCAGGAAAGAGTGATATTCCAGGTGGAAGAAATAATTTGAGCAAAATCATGAAGGAAAGAATAGCAATACCTTAGAGGATGGATTAAAGTGGTTCACTTGAAGGAAGCAGATGAATCATTTTTAATAATAGTGAAGATCACTTTGGAAAAATGCAGCTGAGAACTATTAGTTGAGTATGATTTAATGGGAATCTTTAAAGTTAAACTTCAATATAAAAAAGTAAAAACTGGGATGCCTTAATAAGAAGAGTGGAATGATACAAAAAATAATTGAAATAAACATAAGTGGGATGAACAGAACAGGAAATCCAAGTATTAGCCCAGGTGTGCGTGTTGTAATGGGTTTGTTTCAGAGGGATGGCTAGAGCAATAGCAAAGAATCATTGTCTCATAAGGGCTTAGTTCCAAAATAAATGTGGAGAATAAACAGAGCTAAAGAACAAGTGTGAGAATCATGGTCTTGTGGTATGAAAAAAAATGGGGGAAGTCAGTAGTATTGTGCTTATTAAAGAACAGTTGGAAGAGGTATTTTTAGGGAAGCAAGATAACCAGCCTGGGTTTCTATATTATATGTTAGGTATGTGTCATGTCCCTCTGGAAATAGATGCCTTCAAAAACAAAGTGAAAATTTTTTAAAGATATAGAGTCATCCATGAGAAGATAGTTTTGAGGAATTCCTGTTGTGGCTCAGTGGGTTAAGAAGCCCACTAGTATCCATGAGAATGTGGGCTCAATCCCTGGCCTTGCTCAGTGGGTTTAAGGATTCCGTGCTGCTGCAAGCTTGCGGGGAAGGTCTCAGATGCAGCTTGGATCCATCATTGCTGTGCTGTGGAATAGGCTTCAGCTGCAGCTCTGATTCAACCCCTAGTCTGAGAAATTCCATATGCTGCAGATGCCAGCTCTAAAAAGAATTAAAAAAAAAGTTTTGAAACTTAGAGAATTAATTTCTCTATGCAGGATGAAGGGCTGAGAAAATTAACAAAAGACAAAGTCCTGAGGGTTATTAAAGGTCGGGAGAAGAAAAGAGACATACAGCTTGTTTTCTTTCTCCCCCCCCCCCTCTTTCTCTCATTGATTACAGAGTGAGAGCAACTAGCATTATACAACGCAGTATAATTTGTTCTAAAAAGAAAGTCTGTAATTTAAAAGAAACATTTTATGGTTTCATTGTTATGCCTATAACACATTAATACATCTCTGGACTTGCATTATAAATCCAGAGATTTAAAAAATGAATCACAAAAATTGAATTGTATAGGGTGTAAGTTTGATGGCTCTGTACAAATGGCTTAGAAGTTTCTGTATTATTCTGATAAAAGCTTTCAGTAATTAAAAGTTATCCTAGCCTCACCTGGGGGTTCAGTGATGACAAAAGCTGGAAAGGCAAAGATAATGAAAGGATTATGTTCCTAATGTAATCAAAGTGCCAGATGACACCTACTTGTGTTACTATTATAATTGTACACTAATATGTTATGTCTTCTGAAGCCTGAAGAGTCTTGCAAGAAAAAGATAGAAGGAAGATAAGACAGAAAGAAGGAAGAGGGAGGGTGCTTTTTTTAATTAGGGGCCACCAGAAAAGGAGTTATGGTTTATTAAGCCATAGTCCCACAAATGGACTTGGGAGAATGGTTATTTTATTTTCTTTTGTCTTTAGGGCTGCACTGGTGGCATATGGAGGTTCCCAGGCTAGGGTTCGAATTGGAGCTGTAGCCACTGGCCTGTGCCTTAGCTACAGAAAGGCCAGATCTGAGCTGCATCTGCAAACTACACCACAGCTCATGGCACGCTGGGTCCTTAACCCACTAAGCGAGGCCAAGGATCAAACCTGTGTCTCCATGGATGCTAGTCAGATTCATTTCTGCTGAGCCACAGTGGGAACTCAGGAATGGTTATTTTAAAGGCATCTGAATCCGCTCCCTCCTAGGTACAGTTTCAGTACCATACCTTGGTTGAGACTCAGAAAAAGCCTAGAAAAGAAAGGACATTGTGTTTCATACAAAAGGTGGAAAAGAGGACTGTGACAGCACTAGCCCGTGGGACATTGTTTGCAGTAGTATCCTCCAGGCTCACTATCCATCACTCCATCCCCACTGTCTGTGCCTGGAGAGTGATGTTCCCCCTACTGCCTTTTCAATTTACTGAAAAAAAAGTCACTTTGAAAGGAAAGGATTTGCACCATACATACATACATATGTACATACACACACAGTACACACACTTATACAGCATACAGCCCCCAGCCCGTAAGTCTGTCCTTGTCAGAGGAAATATTTAATTTAAAGAGATTTAATTTTCACAATCCTTTGTATTGTATATTCTTTAAGTTTCTAATTTCTTGCCCAAAAAGGTGGGCCAGATATTATCTAATGTTTGGAAATTAGACTGGCTAATTATTTCCAAGGCCATTATCATTATTATTTTTTACTTAGGTGCTCCCCTGAGCCTGAGATGGGAAGGGGGATGGAGTGGAAGACTGAAGAGGAGAGCAAAGAAGAGGTGAAAAGACATACACGAGAAGTTTAAAGTCATATAAGGATTAATTTTTAAAGAGTTCAGCTGTCTTTGATAACCTTGTCTATTACAAGTTTAGGTAGAAAAACACTGGCTAGGGTCTTGACAGCTACTGAATTATAGCCTTATGAATTTAATGGATAAATATCCAATATAACATCAAATACCTTCCTGGAAAATTGGTTGGCATTTTTATGTATAATAGCAAAGGTTTCTGCCCACAAAAAGAGTCAGTGTTCAGATAATACAGTATTTGAAAATTTTTTAAGATATTTTAAACTATCGTGTGATTTTATTTATTCTGAAGAAACATCCTCAACCAATAGCATACAATTATAAATGTTGGATAAATGATGAATAAATGAAAACAAACTTATAGATATTAGTAAAATCTAGGAAGTTAATTAGAGCAAAAATATTTTTTTTTTTAAAAAAAAAGATTAATCCTGGAGTTCCCACTGTGGCACAGTGGGTTGGGAATCCAACTGCAGTGGTTCAGTTTACTGCAGAGGTGAGGGTTTGATCTCCTATCCATTCCAGTGGGTTATGGGATCTGGCATTGCCACAGCTGTGGTGTGGGTCACAGCTGTGGCTGGGATTCAATCCCTGGCCCTGGAACTTCCATATGCTATAGGTGCGGCCATTAAAAAAATAAAATAAAATTTTAAAATATTAATCCTAAGAAGTTAACCATATGCAAAAGAAGAAGGAAGAAAAATACATTCACATAATTTGTTACCTCCTGTTTGAAGTTTTAGCAGCTATCTGCTTTTAGTCACATGTCATAATTGTGACTCCAGGGAGTAGAAAAGATCTAGAGAAAACTGATAGAGGTATAATCAACTCCTAAAAGTCATTGCTTTTGATATGCACCAAGCATTTAAAGCAAGGAAATTCAGGAGTAATGGAACGTCTCCCAAGGGAAAATAATATATTCCCTAGGATAATACGTTACACGTTGGTCCTGGTGAAGTGTTACAGAGAATCAGACTGTCCTTCAGCAGTCAGATTAGGTTATCCATCAGGCTGACTTGCACCTATACAGTTTAAACCAGAAAAGAATAGACAGTTGCCCTAAATTCTGTGTGCTCCTAAGGGGAAAAAAATAATTGAAACCAGAAGTTAATGCTACTTATTGACCAAGTGAGATCATTGAATAACATTAAGCTTGGCATTATTCAATTTATCTTTCCTTTTCTGGTGCCTGATAGAGTTATTTCTCTTCTGCTATTTCCTGGCAATCCCAAGAAAATAAATTACAGTCACAGTACTAGTTTTTAAAATGTAGTCAATTATTTTTGTGGCACTTTTGATAGCTGTACCACTTGCTAACTTCAGACAAATTGACTGCAGGATTAATGTAATCATTTCTATGGAAAGCATTTCAAAGCTTTAAAATGACAGCATTCTAAAATAAGATAGTGATTCCCTGACATGGGATGAAGTGAAATGAAGTTTTCTTACTCTAGGTTCTTTCCTGTGTTCCAAAGGTCACTTTGCATTTGAGTCCTTCTCCTCACTTCTTCATTAGAAATAGTTTAGCCACAATGACTATCAGAAAATAAAAGATACTACCACAAGAAATGTCACCTTGCCTTCCCCTCACCAAGCTAAAAGTACCTCTTGTGGAAACACTGTCAATTTGTGCTTGGTATTTGAAGACAGATTGATCTAAGAAAATGGTTTCAACCTTTCAGTCACCAATTTTATTCTCTAGTCTGGAGAGTTACGGCATGATGTTTTAGAAGGTGGAATTATTTAGTCTGAAGAAGAAATTCCTGAGGAGTAATTGAATATCTTCAAGCTTATTATTTCAACTGTGTCATCTGACCACACTTTATCCTAAGCACTGCTGCAAAAAAAGGCAAAGACATAGACTGTCTAGAAATAAATACCTAGTACTTTTTTGGTCAACACGAAGAGAAAATTAGGTAGAGAAATGGTATTCAGTCTTAAAAGAAAATAAATTCTGATATATAAGACTACATGGATCAACCTTGAAGGCATTATGCTAAGTGAAACAAATCAGACAAATGTTGTATGATTCCATTTATATGAGGTAGCTAGAGAGGTCAAACTCATAGTAAAGGAAAATAAAATAGTGGTTTTCAGGGACTGAGGGTGGAGAGAGGGTGTAGAGAGTTATTGTTGAATGGGCATGAAGTTTCATTTGGTGAAGATGAAAAAATTCTAGAAATGGATGGTAGACATATGTACTCACTGCACCTGAACTGTGCACCTGTAAATCGTTAAAATGGTAAATTTTGTTATGTATATATATGTGTGTGTGTATATATATATAGATAGATAGATAGATACACATGAATGCATTGTATATACATACATGTTATCACAACTTTAAAAATAAAAGGAAAAACGGAGGAGATATTGAGAATTATGGGATAGAATGAATAAGAGCGGATTATTTCATTTGTTACTGCTCACTCTGCAACATCTGTAATTCTAAACTCACATCTTCCTCCAACTCCCCTGACCTCACAGATCCTGCCCCATTCTGGCTGGAGAAGTGCAGGGAAGAAAGCAGCTGGAGCCCCACTGTGTAAATAACAGACACAAAACAGATGTTGCTTGTTCTGCCTAAAAATGCTACTGGACTGAGCCAGATATTCTCTTGCTATTGCTTCTCTCCCCTTAAGTCCCAATGAAGCAAAGCAGGAAGCCATCCTTTAGGAGAGACAAGAATTTAAACCTATTCCAGACTGCTCAGAGAACCAACTGCTTGACCTTTGTGGGGAAGAAACTAGATTCCATTTAATTGCACAGTCTCATTTAAAACACACTTCGGCATGGGTATCTGTAAATTATTATTTGGGAACCACGCTTTGAAAACTGCCAGCTTGAATTACCCACAAAAAGTTCAAGGTCATTTAAGGTTTCTTAAAGGAGGGTCACTAATAGAAGGCCCAGAATTGCCTTCTATTTTGCTGGCACTGAGATTAGAAAAAATCATTTTTATTTAGAGAAACAGAGATCTTGGGATTTGTATCTGAATGGCGCTCCTGATTTAGACCTTTTTGTCTGTACTAGAGATGATGAACAATAAATGATGATATTAAACCTTGAAGTGCAAGCAGTACTTTTAAAACTGTGAATCGGTTCCAAGGTAGTTAATATACTAAAGAGTAATTTAAGCATAACAGGAATTGTGTTTGCATAAGTATAAGTTTCTCTAAGAAAAACAGTAGATGAACATAAAACATTCACCCACTTGAACCTATCCAAAGAGTAACACATAACCCCCACTCCAGACACACACACACACACACACAAACACACACACACTTCAAACATCTACCACTATGTTCACCAGTCAGTCACCTTAGTTCTTCCATACCTGGTGCTAAACATTCCCTATGATTTCAGATCATCCCCTTCCACTACTTCACATTAACTCACAAGCTGCAACCCTTCCACAGACAAGCATCACATCTTTATTCCAGTTAAAGTGCCGTATTTATTGTCCTGCTTGTGTGTTTCTTAATTGTTTAGCATATGTAAAGCTGTGCTACTATTTTAATTAGGATCTTTTTTTTAATATATCAGTGCTAAAGCATTTGAGTGCTGTGCAACAACCCACATTTTCCCACAAGCCCTGTGGTTTTTATTGTGCAATGTGGCATAGTACAGCAATTTTTAGGAACACACATGTGTTATAACAGAAGTGGCTCTCTTGGGTAAGTTGGGGTCACAAGATTTACTCTCCACTGTTTAGTAATGCAAGGAAAATGTGGCTTCTTAATTTTTCTACAACTACCCAATTTTCTTCATGAGGTTCCCATTTGCGAGGTACTGCATAGAATTTTACTTTCATGAGGTATCTCTTATTTATGCAAGTAATGCCCATCTGGAAACTCTACTTCCAGAATTCAATACAGAAACTGGCCAAAAACTCTGTAATTTTTTCTTTTCCTTCAACCTAGTCACTGATTTTTGATGTATATATCTCTTTGCTTACCTCCTACTTCTACCCCTATATTTTTCTTTCCACACCCCATGGGGTTAAAAGTGCATGTAATTTTGGGCCTGGAATTCTCTTACATATTATGCCTCTTCCAAAGGCAACTGGCCTCATGGTTCAAGCAGATTAGTTGTAGCAGTAGCTTCTCAAGGCTATGGAAGAAACTAAGATTGAGTCTACGGGGTATCTCTTGATATTGACTGACAAAGAGTGAAAGAATAGAGAAATTTCTTTTTAATCTCTCAACAAAGGCTGTCTTTCAAGAGTGTTTTCTAGCTTCAGACTCAAAAAAACCACACTCTGGATATCAAAACTTTGAAGTTGACCTTTTTTTCTCCTTGCATTCTGCAATAAGAATTTGAATCCAAGGCAATAGACACCTCCCACAGGATGGGGAAAGTCACTCAAAAGAAAATGTAAAATAATAATAATAATAATAATAATAATAATAAATTTTGTCAGCAAATACTAAGTCTGTCACAAGTATATGAACTTCTATTGAAAGAAAGAATGTACTTTAAAACATATACAGTATGAAACATTGGTAATGCTTAAGTACATTGAGAAAGAGCTTACCTTTTTTTCAAATTCTTTGATTCAAATAAGACAGTTTGGCTAAGAGTAATTTTCTACTCCAGAAAGAGGATACCAGTTTCCTCATCAGACCATAACCCAAGCACACTGTGTGATAAAAAGAAAATCAGAGCATCAGTCATGGACCATAAGGAGGAATCCTATGTACTTTTTATTTTATTGGACTATATCACCAAATACAACTCTTGGAAGGCATTCTTTCTCGTGGCTTGTATGTAGAAAAATAAATTCTATTTATTCCTGCATAAGAGATTGCATTAAAATGGTCTAGTGCTCCCGAAGATAGTGCGATAAGAAACCAGCTCCATACATTAAATTGAAGAAATATAGAGAAATTTGTCAATATACATGAATCTCATACAGTCAAAAATACTGCTCTTCAAAATAGTAAAATTTAATGTTCTTTCATTAATGTTCAAATTAATTCTATTTTAAGAAAATGAATTTCTCCGTATAGTTAATCCCTTTTACCAATACCTAATTATGTTACCTTGAACATTTATGACATTAAATATATAATTTTGGTACATCTGGTTCTCTCAATATTTTAAATGCCTAAAAGATAAGACATAAATCTAGCATGCATACTTCTTCTAAGTATATCTTATAAATATTATTAAGCTATAATTATTATTTCAAATACCTTAAGTAACATAGTTTAAAAAATTATACAATGCTATTCAGCAAAATATTTTTAAAGTTAACAAAAAGTAATAATGACGATTTAACTTATTTTTTTTTCCTCTTTTCAGGGCCTAAATATACTTAGGTGAGGAGAATGGAGTTTCTGTTGTAGTGAGACAGAATCCAAGATCATGATATAGTTATTTCTATCTTAATCACATATTTAAGCCCAAAGAAAAATGTTGGACCCCCCGTTCTCTCAGATTCTAACCAAGTTACAGTTACTCGAAAATTTTCTTGGAGTTAATTTCTATCTGCTTGGTCAAAAATAAAAGACAAATCCACATATTTCAGCTTAGAATTAGTTTTGAAAACTTAGTGAATCACTTTGTCACCTTTTCCATTGTATCTTGATCCCTTTAAACTGTTTTTAGCTCACTGAGTAGGGAAATATATTGCTGTAGTTACAGGTAACTTTCAACACTACTTGAATGAATTCGTCTAATCTCCTTACTGCCTGAGAGAATTTTGCTTTATTTTCAATTTTTTTCCCCTCTAACTCTTGGTCATAATCCAACAGAGTGTTTATTAACAGAAGCATATCTTTGCAAGTAGAAATGGTAAGTCTGGACTGGAATGTTAATCACAATTTACCCAATTGTCAAGTGGAATGTGCAGATTTAAGCCATTTTAGTATGAGCTTGAATAGTATTTGAATAGTATGGAAGAAGAGTAAGATAGGAAAGACTCAACCTAGATGAAAAATGAGAAGATCTAGTTCTAGCCTCACTGTCCTAATTAACCTTTAGAAAATATCTAAGACGATGATCTGAAGTTATCTGACTTACTTAAAAAACAGAGGAAGTGGTATCTTGTTTCAAATACCTGTTTTTAAATACAGGAGCTATGGCAGCAAAAAGTGATGTGCATTGTAAAGCATCTCTGTCTTAGATCAGCATTCTACATGAATGGACCACTTCAAATACAGTAACTTTGCATCCTGACTTCAAATTGTACTAAATCTAGTCCTTTGATCAGAATCTGGAATCTGCCATGTGGCTGAATGCAAATGTTTAATAATTAATAATATAGTAATATATAACCATAATCAAAAATTCCCAAATATTGTTCTTAATGTAAGACATTAGTATTTAATTTATAGATTATATTTTGATGTATTTGATCCAATGCATAATATTGAGCAGGCATTTTCTCCGGTTTTTCTCTTATCGCTTTTATGTCCTTTGCCTCCTTTCTATTTTCCTTGGCAATCTTCACTTGCCCTGACATCTGCTTCTCTGCAATTAACTTGCTCATTTTAGGTTTTGGTACTCTCTGAAAAGAGAATTCTATGTAATGGCAGCAGCATTGCTCTGAGAATTGAACTGCACAATACGTTAAACTCCCTATTGTCTTATAACTAGTTAAGTGAGGCAGTAAAGTTAAAAAAATTATATCCCAAATGTTCAAAGAAATGTAGATTGAAATCTAGATATGAGAATTCTTCTTTCCATAACAGATAATGGGAGTTAAAAGAAAATAAATATTATTACCTTTTTGCAATGCTTCTTACCTGAACCACTACCATTGTTTATAGCCCTTTCATTTTTCATCAACACATATTAATAGTCTTAACTTATCTCGCTCTCTGATATATTTGCTTCTAAAACTTTAGTACAGAATTATGCTTAAAACTTTGCCTTAAGCATAATTTCAAATTACCCTTCTTTCGAGTGCTGTATTCATTTATTTTACAAACCATTTTGAGCACCTACTATGTGCTGAGAAACTGTTAGGTACTGTCTCTTAGGGGAAGTCACCAGTAAATATCATGATTTACATAGTATGAGAAAGGTAAACCCAAACAGCATAAACAAAGGAACTTGACCAAGGAGTCAGGAAAAATTGGCCTCGAGAAGTGAATGCTAAACTGAATTTTAAACCAGTCAGGCAAAAATTCACAAGGCATAAATTGGCAAGAGAAAGGACATAGCATCTCTGAGCAGCTACATAGCATCTACAATATAATACATAAAAGCCTTTTTATCCAACATGTCAAGACTATTTGTTAGTTAAATAGTTAAAGAAAAGAATCATTTAAAGAATGTATACATGTATGTGAAACTGGGTCACCATGCTGTACAGTAGGAAAAAAAATTGTACTGGGGAAATAACAATAAAAATTTTAAAAAAACCCCACAAAAACAACAAAATAAATAAAACATGACACATCAATACTATATTAGTTGAATAACTATTAAGTAACTATAACAAAATGCAGGGCTTTTAATGAGGTAGAAATTACTTTCACACATTAAAGTCTGAACACAAGCTACCTGTGACTGATATGGTAGCTTGTGGTGAGACATGGGCACATTCTGTCTTGTTATGATTTTGCTCTTGCAATGTTGCCCTTCTGCTCTTACTTGAAGATGGTCAACCAGCCATTCCATCCAATAGGGAGCATCTGTGATCCATCTGCTCTATGCCCCTCTCTTTACCCTGCACTCATATGGCTCCTATGTGATGAGAGATGAGGGACTCTAGCCATCATCTTCTTACATACCTGACGTTTGAAATGTGTCAATGTGTTAGTCTTTTTGTGGCCATATCATTCTACTTTTAGCCTATTTTATGTGATCAGGATAAGTGTGAGTGACAACCTAAGCAGGCTCCATTGATAAGGAGTTTGGTCTCTGATGAGACCAGGTCTTTGACCTGATACCTAGTTGGTGGCATTATGCCAAAGTATTCTGATGTGTGCCTCTTTTTGTCCCCAGATTGAGGCAATTTCAGACAGGCCAATGGATGCAGATCCCAACTTCCCTCCATGGATAGCTCATCCTTTGTGCCAGTGGCACAAAATAAACTGGATTTGAATTATGAAAGCAAAGAGGTGATTATTCTTCTCCTCTAATTGACCATCCCACTTTACCTTCTCCCAAGTTCCCTTTCTCCTTTGCAGATAGCACCAGGAAGATAAGACAAGCTGAGTGATTCAGTAGACATTCAATGGCAAAGCCATCAGCAGTCCTTTCATGTTAAAATCATTACATTTTGTGAGTGATTTTCTTGAGATCTCTGCTCTTGGCTTCAGAGATGTGCTGAAATTGGGTAGCATTCTCTCCTTTCTCAATGTGAAGAGGGAAGGAGAGGTACTGCGCACTCCAAAAAGGCAACTGTCCTCATTCCAATATCTCTTCTTTTATTGAATGAGGGACAGAGGGATAAGGAAAAAAGAGGAGTGATAGGTAGCACCTCCCAATAGGCATGGGGAGATGGATGACAATAAAAATAAGAAAAAGCAATAAGCCAGCCACTGATATATTATATGCCAGTCACTTTAAGAATTTTATGAATTTTTACTCATTCACTTAATTACTTCCCAGATCACTGTAAGGTAGTACAATTTTTTTTTGATGGATCAGATTGGTAATTTTCCCAAGTTTCCAGTCCAGTGAGTATTGGAGCTAGAATTTCATCTCAGGCAGCCTTGTTCCTGAGCCTGGTGCCATGACCAGATAGGACTATATTGATGCTCAGGCACCATAGGACATTGAGGTTCAACTGTCAAGATAACCAGAGTGAGAATACACAATTTGAAGTTTCTGTTGGAACTTGGCAGAGAGGAAATGGATTGGGATAAAATGCTGATGTAGCCAAAGAAGTCCTATCTCCTGCAGTCAGGCACTGTGTCTCCCAAACCACGTAACTGTCTTTTTGTGGAGACATTAGAAACCATTGTTGACCCCCTGTCAATCTTTGCTGTCACACCTACACACGTGAATAACATGCTGTCAACAGAAGCATCTTCTCAGGCATCAAAGACACGGATTTATAGCAATTGCTTTAAATCTCAATGGTCCTCTCCTTTTATATTTACTGTATCACTGTGTCCACATGTCTTAACAAATGCTGTGATCATGAATAAACTGGACTCCTTTTCTGTATTGCTATGTCAAACTGAAATATTTGAATATTTTCTGGATAGAAGTGGCCAACTGTTGTTTTTATTGAAATAGATTTTCATAACGGTTGAATTAGTGAGTACATGTATGAGTTCTGTCTGTATAAAACTGAGTCTTTAAGAAAGAGAAAATAAGCTAACTTATATTGGCTTTTAATATTGAACTGCCCATATTTTACATATTAACACAAAGATAATAATGGAATTATGTGGCCACAGTCGAAAGCCAAAAAGATTCTAGTTCCCTAATATTTTGACTGTGTAATCTACTTAGTTTAATCATTCTTTGCTGGAAATGTTTTGTGACTTGACAGCTGTTATTTAAAAAAAAGTAAAATATGGCATATTATAAAAAAAAACAACCTCTTACTGAGTATTCTTGACACTTGACAATGCCATTAAGCTAAAAGTATTGAAGTTAGAGTTTTAAATCATGTGAGCTGTGGTTAAGCTGAGTGTTTCCAAAAAGGTTTATAGAAAAGTTGTAATTTATTACCATGAACACATAGAGGTAACCTACTTTTTCTGTTACGTTTTGAGATTGTAATATACACATAAAGTGCAAAGGACATACATAATCTGCACCAATGTTCTGTGGATTTTTATTACCCACATGGTATGCACAACCCCCCCCAAGGAACGCAATAGGGATATTGAAATATGAAATGATTAAAATGTTTCAGACAAGTTTTCAGATGCCTAATTTCTAAGAAACAAAAGAAGCAGAATAAAGCAAATAAGAGAGGTAAGAAAGAAATAGAGCAATACCAATTTATTTGTAGGCAACCTTCAAAATGAAGGGAAAAGACTATGGAAGCAGCACACAAAACTTACCTGAACAACATTCACAGAATCATGAAGGGCATGTAAAAGTCTCTTTGGTGGTTCCTTGTCCTTTCCCATAGACAGAAGCTTAAACATGCTAAAACATTTCTAATGACAATTACATCCTAGTCACAAACCACACCTACACCTGAAAAATGTTTGCTTTGTCAGCATTAAATCATCACCTTTCTGAGAATAAATATTGCTGTCTTAATGCTAATTTGTGTACATATTTTAGGAACTTTCTCTCTTCCCAACAACTATATTAACATAATAATTTATACAGCATCACCTGCTGATCCTGGAGCTCCACTCTGAGGAGGAATGCAGTTGTGCATAATTAATTATATTCATATTTTAATATTCATATTGCTGATGACGTTTTCTTGCCATGATTTATTGTCTAAGCCTTATATGCAAATCAAAGACATAATGAAAAGGCAGTTCTGTTTTTTCTTTAGCAGAACTAATTCATTTGTAAATGAGCATATTTTCTTTTAAATAATGAAAGCATATTTTGATTATGCTTTGAATAAAATCACAATTACTCTTTCTTTTTTAAAATGTACAAAAATTACTTTTTTTCTTTGTCAGTTTCTTACTTGATTTAGGGACAGTGAATATAAACTCAACCATTCTTATATGAAATTCCCTAAGGTGGTATACCTTGTCCCCCTCTTAATTTAGCAGTGATAAAATATATGTTGATAAACTAACAAGGAAAATTTATATTAAGGAAGAAAAGTACTTCTGAGAAATAGAATTCCATGTCCTCTATGTAGGAATATGGAGCTAATTTATTTTTGCTGAATATGAGTAGAATTTAGAAATATTTTTAATACATAAATAGCGGACTGTAGCCTGTAAAATAAACTCAAATCAGATGTAATATCTAATATTACTGTAGAGGTTGAGGATATAACAAAATAAAAATGCATAATCTCTATCCACTAGAAATCTCTTTAGGTGTTAGTTTTAAAGGCAAAACTACTATGATTTCACAGAGAAGATAATAATGAATACTGTTTTATGTAAAAGAACAATTTTCCCTACTGCAACTTCTAGGTAGGGAAATTCATTCAACCTCAACATAAATCCTCAGAATGCAGTCTGTGTATCTCCTTTGTATTTGTACAAGGAGATGATTAATATAGACGTCAATATTTAAACTAGCCTTGGGGAATAATATTTTAACAATGCATGAGCAATGGATTTGATTAAATAACATGTCATTTAAAAGAAGTTATAAGGACAGAACTTGTAATCTAAGTGTTGGTAAATTTAAAATAGAGGATGAGGAGAGAACCTGGCTATGTGTCATGTAGTAAGTATAGTGTGGCTAGTACATATATTTCCTTAGCAGAGACAAATTACACTCATAACAGGAAAAAAGAGATGCTGTATTTCAATAAGCATATTCAATTTGAAATTCAATTTAAGAGTATTATGAAGTTAAATGACTATTTTCTTTAGTTAATGGATATAGATGTATATATTTTTAGGCTGGAAAATCATTAAACTTTGTAAATTAGAGCCTGGAGAATATTTCTATAAAGCAAAGTATAAAATCCATTAATTAATCTCAGTTTATGACACGCTTTGTTCCATTAAAAATAGACTTCAAGGGAAAAGTAAAATGCAAGAGAAGAAAGAACAGAGGAAAAAACTGGAGGTTAATTGCCTTAGTTGATCCTCACAGTAGTTTTGACAGCACTTATCCATTAAAATATGTATAAAAATAGATGATTGTATGCTTAGTGAAACAGTATTTTGAGAAATTTTATTCCCAAAGTTGAGGTTTTAATTCCATTTTTAATCTGAATAAAAGCTGATTAAATTATATTTATAAAACGTCAGGTTTTGTATGTGTACACAGTTACATTAAAAATATTGGAAGTTTTTCTCATAACTTTCCAATGCAATATACACATTCACATCACTCACCTAATCAGTATTTTTTTTTTCCCTTTTCTTCTTCCTTTCTCTTCTGGTAGCTAAATAAGAATGTTAGAGTAATTCTGTTAGCTATAGATCACTACCTGACAAGTTATCTCAAAGCCTCATAACCTGAAATAATAAACATTGACTATTTCACCATTTCTGTGCATCAGGAGTCTGTGAGCAGCTTACCTGGATGGTGCTGGTTTAGAGTCTCTCACAAGGCTTCCATCAAGGTGTTTATTGGCTGGGGGAAGAAAGCCTTCCAAGTTCATCCACATGGCTGCTGGTAGAGCTTTGTTCTGCACTATGTGGCCTCTCCATAGGGATACTGATGACATGGCAGCCAGCTACCTCAGAAAGGGAAGAAACCCAAGAGACACAGTCTTTTATAACATAATCTAAGGAGTGACATCCCATTTTCTGCTACCTTCTATTTATTAGAAGTGAGTCACATTCTATTCATTAGAAGTAAGTCCCACCAATACTCATTCAGAGGTGAATTGCGTTCTATTTCTTGAAGGAAATGGTATTATATTACTTTTCTACTGCTGCTATAACAAATTATAGGCATACTTTGTTTTATTGCACTTTACTTTATTGCACTTTGCAGATATTTCATTTTGGGTTTTTTTACAAGTTGAAATTTTGTGGCAACCCTGAATCAAGCAAGTCACTTTTAAACAGCATTTGTGACATGTCTGTATGTGACATTTTGGTATTATTGCAATATTTCCAACTGTTTTCATTATTTATTTGTTCTGGTGATTTGTGATCAGAGATACTTGATGTTAGTATTATAAATTTGGGGGGCACCAGGAACTGTGCCCATCTAAGGTGACAAACTTAATCAATAAATGTTGTATGTGTTTTCAATGCTCCACTAAGCAGCCATTTCCCCATCTCTCTACTTCTTCTCAGGCCTCCCTATTTCCTGAGACACAACAATCGAAATTAGGCAAATTAATGACCCTACAATGGCCTCTAAGTGTTCAAGTGAAAGGAAGAGTCTCAAGTCCTTCACTTTAAATCAAAAGCTAGAAATGGTTGATCCTAGAGAGGAATGGTTGTCTATCTCAAAAGTTGAGACAGACAAAACCTAGGGCTCTTGCACCAAACAGTTAGCCAGGTTGTGAATGCAAAGGAAAAGTTCTTGAAAGAAATTGTAAGTACTATTCCAATAAACACACAAATGATAAGAAAATAAAACAGCCTTATTGCTGATATGGAGACAGTTTAATTGTTCTGGAAAGAAGATCAAACCAGCCACAACATGCCCTTAAGTCAAAGCCTCATCTAGAGCTAGGCCCTAACTTTCTTCAAGTCTATGAAGACTGAGAGATTTAAGGAAGATGCAGGGAAAAAAAAAGGTCGAATTACAAAGATTCATGAGATTTAAGGAAAGAAACCATCTCTGTAACATCAAAGTGCAAGATGAAGCAGCAAAGGCTGATGTAGAAGTTGCAGAAATGTATCCAAAAGTTCTAGCTAAAATAATTAATGGTGTGAGCCACAATGGAGGGAGTGGGATGTATTGGGAATTTGGGATTAATAGATGCAAACTATTGCCTTTAGAATGGATAAGCAATGAGATCCTGCTGTGTAGCACTGGGAACTACATGTAGTCACTTATGATGGAGCATGATAATGTGAGAAAAAAGAATGTGCACATGTATGTGTAACTGGGTCACCTTGCTGTACAGTACAAAATTGACAACACTGTAAACCGGCTACAATAGAAAAAATAAAAATCATTATAAATGAAAAAAATAAAAAGTAAATAAAATAACTAATGGTGGTGGCTACACAAAACAGATGTTCAATATAGATAAAACAGCCATTATTGGAAGATGATGCCATTTAGGACTTGCACAGCAAGAGAATAGAAGCCAATACCTGGTTTCAAATCTGAATCTTTTATTGGGGCTAATACAGCTGGTGATTTTAAGTTAAAGCCAATACTTATGTACTATTCTGAAAATCCTGGGGCCATTAAGAATTATGCTAAATCTACTCTACTTTCTCCCTATAAATGAAACAACGAAGCCTAGATGACAGTGCATATGCTTAGAACATGATTTGCTGAGTATTTTAAGCCCATTGTTGAGACTTACTGCTCAGGAAAAAAAAAATTCCTTTCAAAATATTACTGCTCATTGACAGTGAACCTGGTCACCCAAGAGCTCAAATGAAGATGTATGGTGAGATTAATGTTGTTTTCATGCCTGCTAACATAACATCCATTCTGAAACCTATGGGTTAAGGAGTAATTTCAATTTTCCAGTCTTATCACTTAAAAAATACACTTTGGAAAGCTATCCAAATCATAGATAGAGATTCCTCTGATGGATCTGGACAAAGTAGATGGAAAACCTTCTGGAAAATATTCATCATTCTAAATGACATTAAGAACATTCTTGATTCATGGGAAGAGATAAAAATATCAACATTAACAGGATTTTGGAACAAGCTGATTCCAACTTTCATGTATGACTTGAAGGGGTTGAAGACTTCAGTGGAGGAAGTAACTGCAGATATGGTAAAAAATACCTAGAGTATTCGAATTAGAAGTGGAGTCTGAAAATGTAGCTGAATTGCTGTAATCTCATGATAAAACTTTAATGGATCTAGAATTGTTTCTTAAGGATGAGCAAAGAAAATGGTCTCTTGAATCAGAATCTACTCCTGGTAAAGATGTTGTGAAGGTCTCTGAAATGACAGCAAAGTATTTAGAATATCACATAAACTTCATGAAGTAGCAAGAAGGTTTGGAGGACTGACTCCAATTTTGAAAGAAGTTCTGCTATGGGTAAAATACTATTAATCAGCTTTGTATTCTACAGGAAGAGTCAATCAATGCGGCAAGTTTTCTTGTCTTATTTTAATTACCACAGCCACCCCAGCTTTAGAACCACCACCCTGATTGGTCAGCAGCCATCAATATCAAGCCAAGCAAAAATATTACCACTCGTTGAAGGCTCAGATAGATGATGGTTAGAAATTTTTAGAGATAGAGTATATTTATATTAAGGAATGTATATTTTTGGACATAATGCTATTGCACATTTAATAAACCATAGTATAGTATAAACACAAATTTTATAGGCACTGGGAAACAAAAAACCTCATGTAACTCATTTTCATACAATATTAACTTTATTGTAGCAGTCTGGAACTGAATCCATACTATTTCTGAAGCATACTATTAACTTAGAAAATTAAAACAATATAAATTTATTATCTTAGAGCTCTGTAGGTCTGAAATTGAGCACATGTCTCACTGGGTAAAAGTAAATGTGTCAGCTGGACATTGTGCTTCTTGGAGACTCTTGGGAAGAATCTGTCTCCTTGTCTTTTCTAGTTTCTAGAGTCTTGCCATATTTCTCTACCCATAATCCCCTTCTTCCATCTCCAAAGCCAGCAATAGTGAATTGGGTCCTTCTCACTCTGCATCGCTCAGACTTTTGTTTCTTCTTATTTCTTCCAAATTTAAGGACCATTGTGAATGCCCTGGGCCCACCCAGATAATAGAGGATAATCTCCCTATTTTAAAATCATCTTAATTCCCCTTTGCTATGTAATGTAACATATTCATAGGTTCTGGGACTTAGGGCATGCATGCCTTTAGGGGACTATTTTTCAGACTACTATATATTTTTTAAGCTACCACACTAAACAATCACTATCAAATAATTCCCCTAGAATCTGCCTCCTCCCCAAAAACATGCACTCAAGACCTGTCCCTTAAAAATATTCATCAAAACTATAATGAGGGATCACCTCACACCAGTCACTATAACTGTCTTCAAAAAGTCTACAAATAATAAATGCAGGAAAAGATGTAGAGAAAAAGGGACCCTTTTATACTGTTGATAGGGATGTAAATTGATACAACCACCATGGAGAACAGTATGGATGTTTCTTAAAATACTAAAATGGAGTTATGATCTAGCGATCCCACTCCTGAGCATATATCCAGAGAAAACCATGACTTGAAAAGACACATGACGTTCAATGTTCATTGAAGCACTATATACAATAGCCAAGACATGTAAACAACCTAAATGCACATTGACAGAGGAGTGGATAAAGAAGATGTGGTACATATACACAATGGAATATTACTCAGTTGTTAAAAAGACTAAAATGTATAATGCCATTTGAAGCAAAATGGATGGACCTAGAGATTATCATACTAAGTGAAGTAAGGCTGACAGTGAAATAAAAATATCATATGACATTGCTTATATATGGAATCTTTAAAAATGATACAAATGAACTTATTTACAAAACAGAAATAGATTCATAGGTAAAGAAAGCAAACTTATTTATGGTCACTAAAGGGGAAGGGGAGGAGGGATTAACATATGCACACTACTATATATAAAATAGATAATAAAGACCTACTATATAGCACAGGGAACAATGCTCAATATCTTATAATAACCTATAAGAGGAAAGAATATGAAAAAGAATGTATATGACTAAATTGCCTTATTGTACACCTGAAACTAACACATTATTATAAATCAGCTACACATCACTAAAAAATAAAACTGAGAAAAACAAAAAAAAATCACTAACCCAGTTGCAAGCTATCTGCACCAGCCATTTAATATCCAATGGAGATAAACATCCCTACCTTTCTTTTTCTCAATCACTTGTGGTTGCCAAGAGCAGTAGAAAAAAATTTCTACCCTTAAATCAGGAGCAGATAATTGGGTGTAGTCTTAGAAAGATACCACTGGATTCAGAAAGAATGTAGTTTAAATGTGAATTTTGCCAGAATACAGGCTGAGTAATCTTATGCAAATTATGGTCTCTCTTGCTTAAGGTTTAACTACTGGTAAAATGGGGAAAGCATTATTAAATATTGCGTAGAAAATGTATATTTAGTTTATAATTCAGAACCTTATTAGTTAGTCTTCTCTGTTGTCCAAAATGGAGTATATTTTTATAAAATGACTACTATTGACCTCACTATGTATCTGTGATGTTAAATTTTTCCTCTAGTGTCCATAAGTCACTAATAAACAATATTACTTTAAAGCCATATACTAAACATTCCACCAATTATTTATAAGTCTGAACCCCTGAGAATCGAGAATTCCCTTTTGAGGGAAAAATTGAAATCAGGAGCTATCATACAACCCAGCAATTCTACTGTGTATTTATCCAAAGGAAACAAAGACATAACTCGAAAATATTTATTGTACCTCTATTTCATGGCACCATTTTTTATAGTTGCCAAGATATGAAACAACCTCAATATCAGTGGATGAATGGATAAAGAAAATGTATATAAATACGTGTGTGTATATATATATAAAATGAATATTATTCAGCCATAAAAAGAAGGAAATTCTGCCATTTATGACGACATGGGTGGAATTAGAGGGCATTATGCTCAGTGAAATAAGTCAGAGAAGGAGTTCCTATCGTGGCTCGGTGGAAACGTGTCTGACTAGCATCCATAAGGACACATGTTAGATCCCTGGCCTTGTTCAGTGGGTAATGGATCTGGTGTTGCCATGAGCTGTGGTGTAGGTCACAGATGCGGCTCAGATCTGGTGTTGCTGTGCCTGTGGCACAGGCCGGTAGCTGTAGCTGTAGCTCCGATTAGACCCCTAGCCTGGGAAACTCCATGTGCCATGGGTTCAGCCCTAAAAAGTCAAAAAAAAAAAAGAAGAAAGAAAGAAAGAAAGAAAGAAAGAAAGAAAGAAAGAAAGAAAGAAAGAAAGAAAGAAAGAAAGAAAGAAAGAAAGAAAGAAAGTCAGAGAAATAAAAGTAGCCTATGATATCACCTATGTGTGGAATCCAGGGGAAAAAACTAAGCAAGCTCACAGATACAGAGAAAAGATTGATGATTGCCAGAGGTGGGGGAGTGGAGGGTCAGCAAAATAGGTAATGGTGGTCAAAAGGTACAAACTTCCAATTTAAAAATATATAAGTCATTGGGAATGTAAATTACAGCATGGTGACTGTAGTTAATAGTACTATATTGTATACTTGAAAGTTGTTAAGAGAGTAGATATTCAAAGTTCTCATCATAAGAAAAAAAAATTTAAGTATTTATGGTGACATGTGTTCATTAAACTTGTGATGATCATTTTGTAATATAAATATATATATCAAATCATTATGTGGTACACTTGAAACTATTACAATGTTATATGTCAGTTACACATCAATTAAAAATAAATTTTAATTCATTGTATTTTGAGGTGAAATTAGTACATAACATACATAAGTTTCAGGTGTATGATATTATGATTAGACATCTGTGTTCATTATAGAGTGATCATCACCCAAAGTCTAGTTACCATCCATCTCCTTACACTGAACCCCCTTCACCC